>NC_086363.1:16119152-16474152 GCF_036324505.1 Eleginops maclovinus | reverse complement strand
CTAGAGATCTTTGGCATTTTTTAAACCCAGAAGGCGCGCAGGGTGAGGTAGGCCTGTTTCGTCGCATGAAGAAGCCTGCAATTTTTGTTTTTTCCAATTCATCACACGTTTTTTTCAAATTATTTTTAAAAATGCGTTCTGCAGAGAAGGGAGGCTGGCGTTGGTCACGGTTTGGAATGAGAGAAAAACAGGACAGAGTAACATGGCGAATATTGCTCATATTTGTTTCTTTTGGAAGACCTTGGTTAACCCATTTAAGCCTGGAAAGCGTTGCCGCATTACTACCATTAAAACCGGGGGCGCTGTTGCGTCATTCTATCATTGAAGCCGGGAAAGCGGATATGTCATTTTGTGGTACAAGAGTTCTGGTATTTGTTTTGCATTAATTATCGGCCTCTTAGCCAATGAAATGCATCAGAATATACAAGTGGCATTGTTTGGATTTTTTTCGAGCAATGAGTCTACTGCGGAGGGAATTCTGAAGTTAGTGAAGGTAGTGATATTGACGATCTGCACAGCGCTGATGACATTATTGCTGACTACTTCGAACCCGTCCAAACAATCGACCGGGATTTATGGTTAAGATATATGTTTGAAGACGGTGACGATGATGACCATGAGTTCAAAGGTTTGGAAACCAAGTGGAGGACGGAGAATTACCACTCTAATCCAGAGTTTATTCAACCGCACCCCAGGGGTGAAAGTCGATTTACCTGCAGAGGCCACTCATGAAAGCCACAGGTGTAAGCTCTTAATTACTTTTTGAATTGTTTTTCTATCTACTACAGAGGCTGAGAAATCAATTATTTAGTAGGCCGAAAAACTTCCGGTTTTAAGGGGTTCTTCTAAAATCGCCCATGGGTTTTACAGGCATTTTTCCCAGGCGTTTTAGGCCTAAATGGGTTAAGGCGGCATGCGTGCGTTGCTTAGGCAGCCGCCTAAGCTGTAAAGTGCTGCGGGAAACCCTGTTATTGCAACAATTCACAACAAAGATAATGTTCTCCAGAAGTTATGAATGTTGCTTAAGGTGGTGGCTCTAAGGCACTTCATATGTGCTGTCGTTTGATTTGAATTATCTCTAGCACAGCCTCATCCTCCACAGTGTTTACTGGCCTACAGTCTGTAGCCACCATTTAGCTATGGCTGTAGCAAGTTTGTTGCTTGTTATGTTGTCCACTTTTCTCCGTTGAAAACTAAACCGTGGTGTACTTGCGAGGGGGGTGGGTGTCTGTCAATCAGCGCTATGCTTGGCCAGCAAGTGTTATTTTAAACCTGCCGTACTTTAGATCTAAAATTGAGGTACTGCTAACTCTGAATGAATCATAGATAATATTGACTAATAAACCTGCATTATAAGGCAGAGTACTATTTCCAAAACAAATGTAGTTTTGAACCAATGAACAGATCTGTTAAATGTTTCTATTCTTTCCAAAGATTTGTTCACTTCCTTTGTCAAAAATTAGAATCATGTTGAGCGTTTATCCCATACATTTTTTGAATACAGTGATATCATACCATCGCCACAAAAAGTAATACCTTGTTGTGGTAAGACTTGAAGAATAGTCCAGTCATAGATTAGAAGATTAACAGAACAATATTGGCAAGCCTTCTTACCCTTCCATTTTAAGGATTGATGTTTGTATTTTCTTCTGTGAAATAACTAAATATCTTGAACTTTTGGACTGTGGATTTGGTAAATCTCACACATTGCCATTATTTAGTGTTTTTGAATTGTATTGATTGATAATTGTTAGTTGCTGACTTGACTCTGATCTCTATTTTAAGTTTTAAATGGAATGTGTATGTGCTTGTGTTTTCCGTTTGTATGTTTTCCAGATAACATCCAGTGCTCCCACGGTTGTGTTGATGAGAAGTGACACATCATGGGCAGCTTGAATTCATGAAACTTCCAACATGTCTTCAATCCTTGGACTCCCTAAACGAGGGTCAGATGTAACAGTTCTCATCACCAAGGTTCACTTGCATCCCAATTGTGCTCTTTTGGAGTTCTGGGGAACATTTGGCCTAGAGAAGACAGCAGATTACGAGTGCCTTTTCAAAGAAATCCAATGCCCTGGAAACAAATTTCAAGAGTTTGAAGGAAATCCTTGTGACCAATGCTTGGTTCAGATAGATGCTACTTGGCACAGATCCCGCATTGTTTCCAGAAATGGTTCAAACTACAGTGTGTTTCTCATTGACAAAGGGTCGACATTTAACACTACCACAAACAAGCTGGCATGGGGTTGTAAGAAGGACTTCCAGCTGCAACCCAGGGTGGAATTTTGTGTGCTAGCTAATGTGTTACCACTCTCCCTTCAGGACAGATGGACCCCTATGGCTCTGGAATTTCTCAAATCTCTTTCCGGGAAGTCATGGAAAGCGCATGTGCAAGATGTACTCATGCCACACAGAACATTTCTCCTACATATCCCCTGCATAACCAAGCAAATGTATGAGATGGGGATTGCCAAGAAGCTGTCTCCAGATGTGTTTCAGGACTTTGTTCTCACGTCAATGCAATCCCAAAATGCAGCTATAGTGTCGCCGGTGACTCAAATACCGATTGAAGCAGGTGAGCGACTGCACAAGAAAGGCGTCTTCCTGTATCCAGAGCTGCTGAACGGAACTGTCGAGACCGTCATAGTCACAGAAGTGACAAATCCTCAGAGGATATTTTGCCAGTTAAAGGTTTTCTCACAAGAATTAAAGAAACTCTCAGGGCAAATCACACAGTGCTATGAGGGCAGAACAACCAATTGCGTTGTAGGCCCAGAAATGATTGGGTTTCCATGTGCTGCACGAGGAAATGATGGCAGGTGGTACCGCTCTGTTTTGCAACAAGTCTTCCTGACCAACCAAATGGTTGAAGTGTTGAACGTTGACTGTGGAACAAAACAGTTTGTTCAAGTGGAGAATGTAAGACCTCTCGGTGCAGAGTTTTTCAGGATGCCCATTGTGACTTACATCTGTTCCCTCCATGGAATCATTGACAAAGGAGTTGGATGGACAACCAGCCAGATTGATTATCTCAGGACCCTTCTATTGCACAAAACGGTGATTGCCAAATTTGAGTACCAGAGCATCTCCGAGGGCATTCACTATGTCACACTGTATGGGGATGAAAACACAAACATGAATGACTTGTTTGGTTCCAAGCAGAGTAGTTTTCTGAAGAGTGAGAAAACACTTGGAGATTATGCCCTCAGCACTCCACACAGCTGCAAGCATCCAGCTCAGCTAGAAACAAATCAAAGAAAGATGCAAAGTCCTGGACAGGCTGAGGACGAAAATGTGAAAGGAATCGTAAAAAAGCTGCCAGCTGAAGAACTCTCTCTCAACTCCTCGCATGTGGCATTTGTTCAGAGCGTATCTGACCCATCTGAGTTTTGGATCCAAACACAGAACTATGCAGATGAGTTGGATGAAGTGATGGATGGTATCTACCAACTTTACAAAGATTCTGTTAATACAAATGTGGTGACAAATCCAACTGTTGGCCTGTTCTGTGCTGCCAAGGCAGAAGATGGTGACTTCTATAGAGCAACTGTGGCTGAAGTTGGTGAAATGCAGGTCAAGGTGTTCTTCATTGATTATGGAAACACTGAAATGGTTGACAGGAGGAACATCAGGACCCTTCCTGATGATTTAAAAAAGCTTCCATGTCTTTCACTAAAATGCACTCTGGCTGGTGTCAGGCCAAAAGATGGAAGATGGAGTCAAAGTGCTTGTGAGCTTTTCATCAAAGCAGTCACAGATGTAAAGCTGACTGTACGTGTGACAGCAAAGTACAATGATAGCTATGTGGTTAAACTAACAAATCCTGAAGCACAGGAAGAAAGAGATCTGAGCACACTGATGTGTTGTTCTGGCCATGCTGAAAGGGCTGAAACGCAGAGACAACCACAAGCCCAAATGACTATGCAACCTGCCATCCTACCACAACTTACAGATGCTAGCATCTCAGGTATGTGCAGGATCAAAGAAATCCTTTCCCTTTCCCAAAATACAGTTCTCCATGCCAGGTATAAAAGAATAATTCCTACATTCAAGGAGCACATGTTTCGCATTGGAAATGTCCTCGATGTCAGTGTGTCCTGTATCAGAGGCCCAAACGACTTCTGGTGCCAAATGGTTCAAAATGCAGGGCATTTGAAAGTGCTCATGAATGACATACAGGCTCATTATTCAGGCACTGAGTTTCAGCCCCTTGAGGAAGCAGCTTGTGTTGCTCGTCACCCTGGTAATGGAATGTGGTACAGGGCCCTTGTAATTCACAAACATGAAACGCCTGATGTGGATGTCTTGTTTGTTGACTATGGCACAAGGGAGACTGTCCCCCTCCATGACCTAAGGAGGATCAGCCCACAATTCCTTGTTCTGAAAGGCCAAGCATTTCGATGCAGTCTATTAAACCCTCTTTACCCTACGTCTGCCACAAATGACTGGAACGCAGAAGCAGTAGCAAGGTTCAACAGCTTTGTGGAAACTTCAGCATCCAACTTTGTGATTTTGAAGTGCACCATATATGCTGTCATGTACGGAGAGCAGAAGGTTCTTTGCAACATTGTGGATCTAGAAACTCCCTTTGAGAGCATCTGCACCAGTATGGTCAATCTTGTCAAAAGTGCCCCGCCAAAGAAATCTGCTTCGCCCTCTTTCTGTCTGGACACATACTACTACTCGACGCACGATGTCAAAACTGGAACAGAGGAACAAGTCACGGTGACATCAGTGAACAATGTCAGTCAGTTCTACTGTCAGCTCGAGAGAAACGCTGATGTGCTAAAAGATCTGAAGATCAAAGTTAACAATCTCTGTTTTCAGCTTGAGAAAGCAGAACTCAAAGAAGTCTTTGGAACTTTGTGCTTTGCGAGGTACACTGATGGACAGTGGTACAGAGGATGGATCAAGGCCACTCTGCCGGCAATTCTGGTTCACTTTGTGGACTACGGTGACACCATTGAGGTGGACCAATCAGACTTGCTTCCTGTTCCCAGAGAGGCTATTGCCATCATGTCTGTTCCTATGCAAGCAATTGAGTGTAGTCTCTCTGATGTCCCTGCCGAGGTTCCCAGTAAAGCAAACAGCTGGTTTGAAACCAGTTCGACGGAATGCACATTTCGAGCATTAGTGGTGGCCCGAGAACCAGATGGAAAACTGCTAGTTGAGCTGTATCAAAGAAACACTCAAGTTAATTCAAAGATAAAGAAGATGTTTCAGATTGAGATGCAAAAAGAAGGGCACTGTAGGGCACTTGAGGCTTCAGCAAATCATGACCAAAAGACTGCAAAGGTTTTCCCAAAAAAGGAAGAGATGGACGATCCCACTCCAACCTTCACAAAAAATGTGTCTGCCCCAAAACAAGCATGTCAAATGAGGGCTGCCCACAAGTGTTCTTCACCAAAAACTGATCAGCAGATCAAAGGTCTCTACATGCCTCAACACCAAAGACTGTCAGGCAGAAAGAAACCAAGCGATACAGAAAATGGTTATGAGCCGACAGATGCCTATATCGAACCAAAGAAGCAAAGTGGTTCCGCAGAAAACAGACGGGTCATCCAGTCCAAATCCGCTGACCCTGAGAAGGAAAGCAAAACTGAAACATTCCCTAAACTTGCAGACCTGCCTACAAAATCCATCACATCGGGTATGGAAGCAGATGTTTATGTCTCGCACTGCAACAGCCCTTTGAGTTTCTATGTCCAACTTGTTAGTGAGGAAGATGACATATTCTCCATTGTGGAAAAGCTAAATGATCCACAATCCACCCCCCAAACTGATGACCTCAAAGACATGCGTCCAGGTGACCTTGTGCAAGCGGAATTTGCAGATGATGCCTCATGGTATCGAGCAGTTGTGAGAGAGATCCATGGCAATACGATGGCTCTTGTCGAGTTTGTTGACTTTGGAAATACAGTAATTCTTCCAAATTCAAAGCTGGGCAGACTCCATAAGTCCTTCTTGCAATTTCCCATGTACAGCACACATTGTATGCTGAGAGAGACTGCAGGTCTTGGAAAAGAGGACGTGCTTGCCCTGGAAGTGGTGTCAGACTTCAAAGCAGACATTGGTGGTGATGGGGAAAAGAGGCTCAAGTGCCAGTTCATCAGGCAGTCAGAGTCTGTGTGGGAAGTCAGTCTTGAAGACAGTGGCGTAAATGTCATGTGTAAAGTACCTACAAGAGGTTCAGCTGAAATCCCCTCAGAGAAACTTGAAGTCAAGGAAAAACCCTCCAAGGATTCCGACATCCGGAAAATGTCAGGAAACTCAGAGAAATCACTGAACTCCTGCTCTCTATGCTACCACCAACAAGAGTTTTCAGAGGGACAAAAGTTAGAGGTCTACATCACCAATATAGATGATGTTCAAACCTTTTGGTGTCAGCCTGCAGATTCAGAAGAGCTGGATCAGATAACATCAAGAGTCTCTGAAGTGGGGGATGCGGCACATTACAAACCTATTGAGTCTAACTCTCTTTCCCCTGGCAAACCATGTATTGCTCTCTTTTCAGACGATGGTTTTTGGTACCGTGCACAGGTCATTGACAAAGATGGGGATGAGCTGTCCGTTGTTTTTATTGATTATGGAAACAAGTCCCAAGTCAACGTTGCAGATGTGAAGGAAATGCCTCATGAGCTGATGGAAAGTCCTCCACAGGCGTTTAGGTGCGAGCTAGAAGGCTTTGATGTTTCACACGGGTCCTGGGACAGTAATGCAGTTGACGTGTTGTCTGCACTAACAACAGACAAAGTGCTACAGCTGACGGTCACCGGTGTAACTAGAGACGGAGGAAACGTGAAATGCCTTGTGCGGATGGAATGTGAGGGCCAGGCGATAAACGAGGCATTGAAAACCTGCTGGAAGAGCTCCACGACAGAAAATGAACCTGCAGTTGGACTCACGACTTCATACAAAACTACACTGCTTTGTGACTCATCAGTGAATGATACTGCACCTCCTGAGGATCAACTGCCCGAGGATGAACTAGGCTTAAAAAGGGATGCTGCTAATGCACGCATCGACCCTCCGAGAGACCACAGTGAAACGCAGAGCACTGGCAATCTCATTGACTTCCATGCAGATGTTTTGGCATCAGGTAGTGGCTCAGCTGAAACAATGTTATCTCTACTAGATAACAAAGAGGCTCAAGATTTCTTTAGCTGTGACACAAGTCTGCTTGAAGCTGACGAAGACCCCGAAGAGGGTTTTTCTATGATTGGGCAAATGGATGAGAACCCTAAGGAGTCCATCAATGAGTCAGAGGTTACCACTACCAACTCTCTGCCAGGAGAGATTAATAACAACAACATTGAAAGCCTCTTGAATTGTTCTGGTAAGTAAGACATATCTCCCTTTTTTTTTTCACCTGTTGATTGTAATTGTGTGACGGTAATCATTTCACTTGTTTTTGTATTTCCAGGTCCAACTGAAAGAAATGGGGGCAAGGTAACCCATGCAAGGGGAAACAATTCTACCAGTACAACAACAATAACAATGGTAAAATGTGTGAGAAAATCTTTAGCAAATATGTATGAAGGTTTTTTTTAATATATACAGTGGGGCAAAAAAGTATTTAGTCAGCCACCAATTGTGCAAGTTCTCCCATTTAAAAAGATGAGAGAGGCCTGTAATTTTTCATCATAGGTATACCTCAACTATGAGAGACAAATGAGAAAAACAAATCCAGGAAATCACATTGTAGGATTTTTAAAGAATTTATTTTCAAATGATTGTAGAAAATAAGTATGTGGTCAATAACAAAAGTTCATCTCAATACTTTGTTATATACCCTTTGTTGGCAATGACAGAGGTCAAACGTTTTCTGTAAGTCTTCACAAGGTTTTCACACACGGTTGCTGGTATTCTGGCCCATTCCTCCATACAGATCTCCTCTAAAGCAGTGATGTGTTGGGGCTGTCGCGGGGCAACACGGACTTTCAACTCCCTCCAAGGATTTTCTATGGGGTTGAGATCTGGAGACTGGCTAGGCCACTCCAGGACCTTGAAATGCTTCTTACGAAGCCACTCCTTCGTTGCCCTGGCAGTGTGTTTGGGATCATTGTCATGCTGAAAGACCCAGCCACGCTTCATATTCAGTGCCCTTGCTGATGGAAGGAGGTTTTCACTCAAAATCTCACGATACATGGCCCCATTCATTCTTTCCTTTACACGGATCAGTCGTCCTGGTCCCTTTGCAGAAAAACAGCCCCAAAGCATGATGTTTCCACCCCCATGCTTCACAGTAGGTATGGTGTTCTTTGGATGCAACTCTGCATTCTTTCTCCTCCAAACACGACGAGTTGAGTTTTTACCAAAAAGTTCTATTTTGGTTTCATCTGACCATATGACATTCTCCCAATCCTCTTCTGGACCATCCAAATGCCCTCTAGCAAACTTCAGACGGGCCTGGACATGTACTGGCTTAAGCAGGGGGACACGTCTGGAACTGCAGGATTTAAGTCCCTGGCGGCGTAGTGTGTTACTGATGGTAGCCTCTGTTACTTTGGTCCCAGCTCTCTGCAGGTCATTCACTAGGTCCCCCCGTGTGGTTCTGGGATTTTTGCTCACTGTTCTTGTGATCATTTTGACCCCACGGGGTGAGATCTTGCGTGGAGCCCCAGATCGAGGGATTAGCAGTGGTCTTGTATGTCTTCCATTTTCTAATAATTGCTCCCGCAGTTGATTTCTTCACACCAAGCTGCTTACCTATAGCAGATTCAGTTTTCCCAGCCTGGTGCAGGTCTACAATTTTGTCTCTGGTCTCCTTTGACAGCTCTTTGGTCTTGGCCTTAGTGGAGTTTGAAGTATGACTGTTTGAGGTTGTGGACAGGTGTCTTTTATACTGATAACGAGTTCAAAAAGGTGCCATTAATACAGGTAACGAGTGGAGGACAGAGGAGCCTCTTAAAGAAGAAGTTACAGGTCTGTGAGAGCCAGAAATCTTGCTTGTTTGTAGGTGACCAAATACTTATTTTACCGAGGAATTTACCAATTAATTCATTAAAAATCCTACAATGTGATTTCCTGGATTGTTTCCCCCATTCTGTCTCTCATAGTTGAAGTATACCTATGATGAAAATTACAGGCCTCTCTCATCTTTTTAAATGGGAGAACTTGCACAATTGGTGGCTGACTAAATACTTTTTTGCCCCACTGTATGTATAGCCCTGAAATCTAACGTGATGTTCTTCTTTTAAAGGTTCCTTGTGAGGCTGTTTGTCGCACGGAGAACGTCGACCTGCAAGAGACACATTTTGAGATATTTGAATATGTGAAGCAGGTACATGAAGTTACAGCACAAAATGTCCCAGGATAACAATGCCCCTTTTCCCTCATCTGTTGTTCCTTATTTCTTTCATTCTCTGCTTTTTTCACTTTTTTCCTTTTGTAGATTGAAGCTGAACTGATGCCGCCCTCCGATGTGCTTCCTGCATTTGGTGAGGGATTCCTTTTTCTAAAATTACAGAACGCATTCACTTAGGCTATGACATTTTACTTTCAAATCAAGCTATCACATTTACTTACAACACATTGTAGCTTTAGGTTTTATATGTTTTTAATATTGAATATCTTTTGAGAATTTGACTGACAAAAAATGGAATTGAGAATCTGAGGTTCGCATTTTCAGACTCTTTATATACAAAACAAATGCATGATAAAATAATTAGCAGGTAAATGGACAAATAAATAATGGTGGTTTCAGCCCTTACTTGCTAATTAGTGTGTGTAATACTAAGTGCAGTGAAACATTATCTTTAAATCCTCTTCATAGATGCTCCCACAGAGTGGGAGATTGACACTGCGGCAGACGGTGTCTCAGAGGAAGAGCAGCCATGCGTTGCCACAAATGTTGAGGTAATGTTGTGGAAATACAGTATTTTAGATGATAGGTTTTTACTGTTTTCCTTGTGCAGAGTAAATTTGGTACAAATAACTAAATTGAGTCATTTGTGACAGTGTGTGCTGGTCATTGATGGATAATCTGTTCTGTTGTAGGATGACTCGATGACTGGAGAAGAGACTCTGGCTCTTCATGAGGAAACTTCAGGTTTGACATCCCAGAATATTTTGTTTGCTAAATTTGATTGTTGGTTAAAACACCTGTAGGCTTCCCCTGATCATTTTGGCATTAATTTACATATTTTATGTGGAATATGAGCCCTACTTAGAAGAGTTGTTTTGGAAAATACTGTAAACACAATAGTAGGAAGTGTATTTTCTAATCTAATAAAACCATGAAAATCATCTTAACTTTTTACGAGGCTTCTTGTGCTTTCCCCCTAAACACGTACAAGCCTTTTGGCTAGATAAAAAGATGTGTCCAAATAGTCTGTCTATGTGCAGCCCTGCCTCTCTCGGCCTCAGCAGAAGGTGAGCCACAGACCTGCACAGCGCCCTCTCCAGATCTGGTAAAGGATTTAAAACCACACAATTCTCAACTCAAAACGGCGAAAGTTCTGACTTCTGACATGCAGCTTTTATCGTTATTGCTGCTCAGGCTGACGAGGAAGAAGAGGTAACCAGTTCTGAGGAAGAGGCCTCGCTGACAGATGTCTGCACAGGTATCAGACTTGTACTATAACACAACTTATCAATGTTTTCACAGCACTGCTTATCAATGCTAGTTTCAGTGGAAGCAGCATCTTAATGTGCACTGTGTTATCCAAGTTGATTCATTCCTTTGGACTGCAGGTCAATACGAGCCCAGTGACGATGACACGGTCACCAGTGAGAGAGAGGAAGGCCTCAGCAGTTTGACAACACAGGAAATGGTAATTTGCATGCCATATCATAACTCTACGAAATCCAAAACCAGATCAAGCCTCACATCATGATATAATATCAATGTATCACCCAGCCCTTACTGGGAAACACAGACATTTTGCAATACAAATCAAAATGACAGTTTTTTCGCAGCATTTTAAGCATGCAATGTTGCGTGCATTTCAAAGTGCTTCAACAGAGGCACACCTCGCAAATTAAATCAAACAAGAAATTTACTTTACAAAACATGTTTGCACATATGCAGCATAGCAACATAATGTAACAGTTTGAGGGAAACAGGAGGTAAACGGTATGATGATCAAAATAAAATACAACTATAAATAATGATCCCTCTCTGTAAAATAAAGGACAAAATAACTAATAGGATAAAAATAAATGAAGAGTAATACAAGTTACAACATTAAAAGATCAACTTAAAGGGAATGTCGCTAACATAACTGTTAAATAAATAATACAAGTAAAAACCTATAAAATAAATCCGACAATTTAATAGGGGGATGTCGCTATTAAAAAGCTGTCTTTAGCTGTCGTTCAAACATTTCCATTGAGTTGGTTATCAGAGGAAACGGTAATTGGTATTCAAATATATTCCTGCAATGTCTCTAAATACTGACTTTTAAGATTTGCAGGGAAGTTTGAGCTCAGACTCGGCAATATAGATTAAAAATAAACTTGATCGGCTGTCAGAGTCAAATGGATAAAAGCCTTGTCTCTAATACAGGCCAAATAAGAAAAAAAAACAGAGTGGTTGACGCTAAAAAAGTGAACATACAGACCACTCTGCTGCTCTGAGTTTCTCTCGTTTGTGGCATCTCCTTTTAGTCCCTTTATTTCTAACTTTTACAATGATTCCAAGAGTTCCAATATTATTGTGAAAAATCTGTTGGATTGACTTTATTCTGGGTATGACTTTGTGAATGAAATCTCCATTTAAGCTAAAGTAGAGTAAAGTGAGTATGACATGACTTTTGCACGCCTTACTGAATTTATCAATCGACAGGTTAACATGGAGGAGATTTACTGGGAAGCGTCTGATGCAGTTCTGTTAAACTGATCGTCTAAAGTTGTGTGTGTTGTGATTTCTTCCATCGTAGGTCCCAAGTGAATCACAGTCTCCATATAGAGAGCTTCTTTGTGAACTGTTAACAGGTGAGTCCATAACATACATCACACGCCATAAGCTGGTAAATAATAAACAGTACATGCTTGGTGACGAATGGAGTGGTGCTGTGACATCGTTTTGTGGGCTAATCCAGAGTTAGCATCACAAGGGTCCCTCGACAAAAAGTAAAAGTATATCCCCATTGGATCTCTGCGTTGTGCAGAAAATAAGTTTCGTGGGCAACATGAAACTCACATGTTTTGCTCAACAGGATCATCTCCACATATTTACACCACTTTTATGATTTTTAAACGTACATGCAATCACCTGAAGGAAAAAGCTAACATTGGGCCGTAAACACCACGCTCACACTGCTGCGCATCACCATCGCTAAGCTAAGGGTGGCTCATGTTTGCCGTAATGACGTTTAGAGACTTTAGAGCAATGGCTGTTTTTGTAACATAGATGCTTCGGACATTCACCAGTGGACTATTTCCTGATGTGTTTTATGTCGTAGAACAACACAGGAAAACCTCTTTGGCTCAAGTTACCAGCAGATCTTATTTCAGGAGTCTGAATAAGAACACATCCAAAAAACTGAGATACAGGATCCGTAAGCGGTCAAATGTCAACTCACTTCTGGGGTTTTAGGACTGCATCACTAAAGCTAAAATACGATGTCACAATTTTCCACTTTACTTTCTACCACTAACTCTAATGGTGCATACACACTGTTACTAACATCAGTTTAACTAAATTTTACCGTGGTTTAATTAATACAGTAATACACGTATCAGAAGGATGTTGGAATAACTACATACTGCTACATGGAGAGCGGATTGATCAGGCTAGGCTAAGCTACCTACGTAGCTGCTCCGTCCACACTCAAAACAACGTCCTGCAGTCATCATTTAAGTACCGACTGTATTTGCCATGCCATAGAAAGTCTTTGGTTTGTACATCTTTGTTTTGGTTTTCTGATTCAACAATGTCAGTGACAACAGGCTGAGATTCTCACTGCTGATTGGCTTTTGAAAGAGAGTCAAGCGACTGTATTGAAAAAAAATGAACTCTCACGACTGACATTGCAGTGATTTAACGTGTAATCGCGACACACGTAAAGATCGCATCTCATCCGGTGGGAGCCACCATAAGTCTACATACCAGTCTACAAAGCTCCATGAAAGGTCTGCCTGTGTTCCTACATGATGTGCAACAAATGATATTTTTATTTTCACAGAAGCTCCGTCAGAGCCTGAAATGTTCTTCTCCGTACAGGATGAGGCCATGCAAAAACAGGTAGAGCCCACTATCTGGGGAATAGACATAATTCTTATAGCACTTTGACACTATGTTGTATCATACTAAATCTGATTTGCACTAAAGGTTGCTTTCTTTCTTTCATGCTATTTGTGATCCTCCTGTTTTAGAATAACTCGGAGGATGAAGATGAGCTTTTCGGTTTGTTATCTTGATTATTGTACATCTGACTGGATAGACGGACACAGGAGGAAATTAATGTACTTCACCGTTAATTTCCTCCTGTGTCCGTCTACTTTATAGAGTAACATTTTTGGGGGTAACAATTGAAATGCATTGTAATTTAGGATGTCTGTGTTTGCAGCTCTGCCCTCTGACTCTGAGCCAGAAGCCCCCACAGCTGCCTGTCCAGATTTGGTAACTGAGATCTATCAACACAACTCTAAATGTAGTCGTGAAATGATCACATCACTAAGCAGATGCTGTCTTGATTGTTTTTCAGATCAACCAGGTGGACGAGGTGACCCGTCTCGTGGGAAGGATCTGTCTCTCCACAGGTATCACAATTAATGAACAAAATGTGCCTGCCATTCAGGTGATAATCTGTATTAAAATGGCCAAATAAGTGCAGTCACAATTTCCTGTTTCTTGATTTCTAAAAAGAAATGGATGCATGACAGTAAAAGTCATTTTCGTTATTTGCAGGATTTGAAAGGGATATTTAAAAATCAATTCTGTTGCAATTACCTGTCAAAATGTAATCAGTAACCTAATATAAGTATCATGATACAAAAGTAATGTTTGAACCTCAGGAACGATGTAAGCTATCGGTTCACTCGAGAAAATGAATTTCCTGAATAATAAATGAATAATCCTGCTAGTTGTCCCTATCCATTGTTTACCAGTAATCTAGTAATGTCTTTTTATGTAATTGTAAAGGAAGGCAGTTTCTTTTGTTGTATCCTGATCACGTAATCCAAAGCCTGGTTGTTTGACTGCAGGGACAGATATTTTGCTGGGTTGTACGACACATTTCTTCATTTCAGATCAGCGACAAGAAGCTGAAAGAGAGGAGAGTGAGCAGCTGGTGCGTTCACCCCCTGAGGAAACAGAGGTAACAGTTCAGGGGGAAAGGGGAAGCATGAAGGTGGTCTAACGCCATTTTAAATCCAGAGTCGATGTCTTAATAAGTGTTGATAGACTTTAAATCAAATAGAAATCTTTACTTTAATAAATAACATTTCCTTGATCGAGAAAGTACTAAAACCATACTGTCAAAATACTCCATTTCAAGTCGAAGCTCCTCATCGACAATGGTACTTGGGTAAAGGTATTTAAAAGAAATGGATGCAGAACAAAACTTAGAAAGATAATGCAAATATTTTTAAGCAAAAGCAGCAAATATTCACATCTAAGAAGCCGGAACTAAGACTTTGCTGCCAATACATTTAGTTTTTACCCTCCTGTACTTTTAGTTACTTACATTATATAATGTTGGATGGTTTGATGAATACCAAATGCAAATATTTTAAAAAATGTCCCTATTGTGTGCGAAAATCTGCATTTATAAAGTAAATTAAGTATGTAAAATATATGTAGTGGAGTAAAAAGTACATTTGCTTCCAAAATACTTGGGTAAAATGCCTCAAATGTGTACTTGAGTACAGTACTTGAGTAAATGTACTTAGTTACTTTCCAACACTGACATTACATGGTGATAATTAGGCACAGAGGAAGTAATAGAAACGAGGTGCATGCTGGGTGTTTGCAGTACACATTGCACTAAATCACCAGCAGGGCCCCAGGGCGAAGGTATTCAAGATTAAAGTTTTGATAAGCTCTGTCGGTAGCGTTTCTTTTACAGGAACTTCAAGTCATTTATCATCACGCTGCTGCTGCTGCATCTCTCCTGCGCCACGCTTGTTACCGTGATAAGAACTGTAACCCATTCCATCTTCTGGAAGTACAACAAGAAATAGCAATACTTTATTAATACACCTGCAACAAGCATAATGAGGTAGAAAAGTGTTTGTCCAGTGAGATACGACTGACTTCATACAGTGAATGCTGTTGTTGCCGATGCTCTAGAAACATTTAGTTGTGTTAAAAGAATTATTACATTGTAATCATTTTTAAAGAATATTCTAAAATGAATTGATCTTTGAAGCAATTGCTTTGCTGTACATGTTGTTCTCCTAAGTGTTGACAGGGTCTTGTGTAAGGCTGTAGTGTGTGATAGCTAAGTCACTGGTATCTGGTTGTGTTGCACATGAGCACCGTATCCTGGTTTCGGTTAAGAGCTTGTGGATTATTTTCCAGGATTCCAGCAACAATGAGCTCAACGATGAATCGTCTTCTGCTGATGACAGTTTTGGTAATTGATTTGACTAATTAAATTAACTAACGTTTAAATCAAAGGGATTGATTTAATGTAACTATAGTCGAATGCACCAAAGAAAGTTGTATAGATTGTAAAGGTTGTATAGACCTCAGCAAGGACACTTCTGGCTTCTAAATGTTCTGATAAATCTGGCTGTTAAAGTTGGGCATAAATTCTTTGGAACAATGCACGTTAATAACATTAAACAAATGTAAATGATGGAGGGTTAGCTTAAAGGCCGGCTATTATCGGAACCCCTACGTCTGATGTTGTAAGACATCCTTGAATAATAAAAAAACATGCATGTTTATTGTTCAATAGTTAAAAACGTATACAATAAAGATAGAGAGCATTATTGGACCGTACCGAAACACAAGCCTGACTACAGTTGAAGTGACGTAAAAATGTAAGTTGGTGAAATTTGAAAATAATGTAAATATTTATAGGTGTTTTTAAGGAAGCAGGGAGCAATTTGCAGTATTTCTTATTTCTAAATCCACCGCAGGAAAAAAAAAATGGATAAACCAATATTCTCAGGATTATATACAATATTTACTTGGTAAGCTTTATTTAATACACATTTTAAAAGCTGTGATATTCCCAAATAAACGAGCATTCAAAAGGTTAACATATATATGTTTTAGTATATTTGGTGGTGATGAATCAGGACTTATGTTGGTTAAAGATTAAACTCTAGAAGTGGCAGAAAATATTAATATATATTGTATTCCCTTTTCTCTCTTCCTGAAATATGTTGACATGCAGGATTTGCGCTCTAAGGATAGGTTTTAAAATAAAAGGGTTAAAAAAAACGTCCTTCTTAATCTAGAGCCCATCCTCATGTTCACCATTGCTGATTAAATACCTTTAATTAAAATGAGCCATTTTTAGTTGTGCTGTGATGGATAACCTCTGTTGTGTTCCAGAGGCCCAGCTGTCGATGACCACTCATCTCTCTCTGATGTTAAACCACGGTGCTGCTGACGCTCATCTCCTAAAGTGGCAGCCAGAGGAGTAACCACTTTATTGATCAGACAGTTATCTAATATATGCTTTAAAAGACAAGTTTTAGTTCTAAATGCGCTCTTTGGCCATTTTGATTTGTTGCATTGCCCAGGCGTCTTCATCGTTTTTGCCCTGTGGTTTATTTCCTTGTTTCTATTGAAAACAACCTCCTGGTCAGAGAGCCTTTGTGCAGTTTACAGTCCGTGTGCTGGCCCAGTGTTACTGCAGCACTGTTGGGACATGATCTGTTCTGATAAACCACCGCATAATTCTTTAGAGAATTCGTCTCTCACTTCATCTTTTGTTGAAAGAAATATAAAAAAGCTGCTTTATATGTTTGTGAAACGCAGCCGTTTTCAAGTGTTTTCTGTGTTTGGTGTGGATACATGCATGCGTTGAAGATGTGTTATGTTGGCACAATAAATATCTTTCAGATCTAGAGATGAGTCCTGGTATTCATTCCTTCTTGTTTGCTGCATCTCATCTTTACATAAAGTGTGTTTAGAAATAGCACAGCAGTGCAAGTCAGCTGGTAATGTCATTTTGTACTGCTGTATATCCAATTATTATTGTTTTTTCAGGAAGTAAAAGTGGTCAATGTTTAGTTTATCTGCTTGACTCACAGCATGGATTTTTTTTTTGTGCAAAATTTGAAACTTCTTTCTTCTTTCTACCAGTGTTTCATGTTTGTCCATCACCTATGCAGCTGCAGATGGTGTGAATGGTGGGGGGGGGTCTGCAGTCTGACCTGCTAGAAAAAGTGACTTTTGTCTGATTTAACCAGTGTGAAAGCATTGTGTTTGGTTTGCTTTTGTTTCATTGAAAATAAGCGCTGGTGTCACATCTGTTTTCATCTGGTTTTCTATTTATAACTCGGTGGGTAAGGCTGAAATTGATGGGGTTTGTGAAAATGTCTCCTGACTGCAGAGATTTTCAGCACTAACATTACAATAAGGATTGTGATTAACTTTAGCCTGTTCCCCTCAGCATATACCTTGTAAGATTAGGCTAGTCTAAAAAAAGGCACCTATGGGACAAATAAGTGCTGTTGACCTGGTGTCTGGCATAATACCGTAAATGCTTAAAAATCATTGTTTTACACCAACAGTAGCAATCAATATACAGAACAATGATTACCCCAGAGTAAAATAAACAAAGATGTGTAAACTATACATTTAAAGAAAATTAATAAGTTTTTGGACATGGAAAATAGTATTGAAATGGCAGCTGTTGGAAGGGGGCATTTCTTTCTGGGTTTATATTTTTTAGAAATGACACTTTTTAAAAAAATGTTTAAATGAATAAAAATTATGAAATTAAATGTATTAACAAGGACATGTAAAAAAAAAAGGGTAATGGATTAGGGTTACAATTCAAAAAATAATATTTGGGTTTGAGGATGAGGAATCAAAAATAGTGTAAAGAACAATAGAAAACAAAGTGTTTGGTTTTTTACATTACATGAAGCATAAAGGGTAAAGTAATTGGGAAAAGCTGGATTTGTATACAAACCAGATTTATTGGATTTGTGTTATGGCAGATATTTCAGACATTTAATGTATAAAAGTGGAAGGCTGAACATTGACCCAGGAATGACAGTACTGAGAGTTCAGGCACATGGTATCTCAATGCAGCCTATTAGTGTTAAAGCTTTTAATACATTTGATTTACATACTGTGTATCTGCTCCTGTTTAATCAGGAAAGACACATTTAGTTTGATATCATGGATAGGTTAATAAATGATCTAAAATCATACAAGTCTTCAATCTTTCTAACAACACCTATTGGTTGGCTATCATTATAGACGTTATTCCGTAATCACACTGCAATCTTAGAGTAGCTGGTCTCTTTTGGAAGGTCAAATCCAGAGACATGATGTCCATCCATTCATCCATCTTCTCCCGCTTATCCGTCAGGGTCGCGGAGGTAACAGCTCCAGCAGAGAGCCCCAAACTTCTCTTTCCCTTGCCACATTAGCCAGCTCTGACTGGGGGATTCCAAGGCGCTCCCAGGCCAGCGAAGAGATATAATCCCTCCACCTGGTCCTAGGTCTACCCCTCGGTCTCTCCCCAGCTGGATGTGGCTGGAACACCTAGGTGCCCGAACCACCTCAACTGGCTCCTTTCAACACGAAGGAGCAGCGGTTCTACTCCGAGTCCCTCCCGGATGACTGAACTTCTCACCTTATCCCTAAGGGAGATGCCAGCCACCCTGCGGAGAAATCCCATTTCGGCCGCTTGTATCCGCGATCTCGTTCTTTCGGTCATGACCCATCCTTCATGACCATAGGTGAGGGTAGGAACGAAAATGGCCCGGTAGACAGAGAGCTTTGCCTTCTGGCTCAGCTCTCTTTTCGTCACAACGGGGGGTAAAGCGACTGCAGTACCGCTCCCGCTGCTCTGATTCTCCGGCACATCTCACGCTCCATTGTTCCCTCAATCGAGAACAAGACCCCGAGATACTTGAACTCCTTCACTTGGGGTAAGGCCTCATTCCTTACCAGGAGTGGACAGTCCATCGGTTTCCTGCTGAGAACCATGGCCTCAGATTTGGAGGTGCTGATCCTCATCCCAGCCGCTTCACACTCGGCCGCGAACCGATCCAGTGAGTGCTGAAGGTCACAGACCGATGAAGCCATTAGGACCACATCATCTGCAAAAAGCAGGGGTACAATCCTTAGCCCACCGAACTGCAAACCCCCTCCCCCACGACTACGCCTCGAAATCCTGTCCATGAATATCACAAACCGGATTGGTGACAAAGCGTAGCCCTGGTGGAGGCCAACCCTCACCGGACGCAGCTCTCGCTTTGCGAGTACAGAGATTGGATGGCCCTGAGTAGAGACCCCCTCACCCCATACTCCCACAGCACCTCCCACAGTATCTCCCTGGGAACCCGGTCATACGCCTTCTCCAAATCTACAAAGAACATGTAGACCGGATGAGCGTACTCCCAGGCCCCCTCCAGGATCCTTGCGAGAGTAAAAAGCTGGTCCGTCGTTCCACGACCAGGACGAAATCCGCATGGTTCCTCTTCAATCTGAGGTTCGACAATTGGCCGGACCCTCCTTTCCAGCACCTTAGAGTAAACTTTCCCGGGGAGGCTGAGTAATGTGATGCCTCTGTAATTGGCACACACCCTCTGATCCCCCTTTTTAAAAAGGTTAACCACCACCCCGGTCTGCCACTCCTTCGGTACTGTTTCCGACTTCCACGCAATATTGATGAGACGTGTCAACCATGACAGTCCCTCAACACCCAGAGCCTTCAGCATTTCTGGGCGGATCTCATACACCCCCGGGGCTTTGCCACTGTGGAGTTGTTTGACTACATCAGTGACTTCCCCCCCGGGAGATTGGAGTTGATCCCCCTTCATACTCCAGCTCCGCCTCTAACATAGAGGGCCGAGTTGTCGGGTACAGGAGTTCCTCAAAGTGTTCCTTCCACCGCCCTAACACACTATCAGTTAAGGTCAACAGCGTCCCATCCTTACTGTACACAGCTTGGATGGTTCCCTGTTTCCCACTCCTGAGGTGTCGGACGGTTTTCCAGAACAACTTTGGTGCCGACCGAAAGTCATTCTCCATGGCTTCTCCGAACTTCTCCCACACCCGCTGCTTTGCCTTGGCCACGGCTGAGGCTGCTGCCCTTCGGGCCCGTCGATACCTTGCAACTGCATCAGGAGTACCCAGGGATAACATATCCCGGAAGACCTCCTTCTTCAGTCGGACGGCTTCCCTGACCAACGGTGTCCACCAGAAGGTTCGAGGGTTACCGCCCCTTGAGGCACCTAAGACCTTGAGACCCACAGCTCCCCGCCGCAGCTTCAGCAATAGAGGCTTTGAACACCGCCCACTCTGGTTCAATGTCCCCAGCCTCCACAGGGATGCCTGAAAAGCTACGCCGGAGGTGTGAGTTGAAGGCCTCTTGGACTTGGGATTCCTCCAGACTTTCCCAGTTCACCCGCATTACACGTTTGGGCTTACCAGGTCTATTCAGAGGCTTCCCCTGCCACTCGACCCAACTCAACACCAGATGGTGATCAGTTGACAACTCCGCCCCTCTCTTCACCCGAGTGTCCAAAACATGCGGCCTCAGGTCCGATGATACGATAACAAAATCGATCATGGACCTTCTGCAAAGGGTGCTCTAGTACCACGTACACTTATGAGCATCCTTATGTTCGAACATGGTGTTTGTTATGGCCAATCCATGACTAGCACAGAAGTCCAGTAACAAACCACCACTCTGGTTTAGATCGGGGGGGCCGTTCCTCCCAATCACGCCCCTCCAAGTGTTTCCATCATTGCCAACGTGTGCGTTGAAGTCTCCCAGCAAGACTAAGGAGTCCCCTTCGGGAGCCCCATACAGGACTCTTTTCAGGGTCTCGAAGAAGGCCGAATACTCAGAACTGCTGTTTGGTGCATAAGCACACACAACAGAGTTTTCCCCCCCATGACCCGCAGGCGTAGGGAGGCGACCCTCTCGTCAACTGGGGTAAACTCCAACAAAGTGGCACTCAACCGGGGGCTTGTGAGTATCCCCACACCCGCTCGGCGCCTCACACCTTGGGCAACTCCGGAGAAGAATAGAGTCAACCCTATCAAGAAGTAAGGTTCCAGAGCTGACGCTGTGCGTAGAGGTGAGCCCCACCAGATCCAACTGGTAATGCTCCACCTCCCGCACAAGCTCCGGCTCCTTCCCCCCCAGAGAGGTGACATTCCACGTCCCCAAAGCCAGCTTCTGCCCCTCGGGTCTGGTCTGTCGAGACCCTCTGCTTTCACTGCCACCCTTCTGGCAGCGCACCTGACCCCTTCGCTGTTTCCCGTAGGTGGTGGGCCCGCGGGACAGAGAAGCGGAGGTGTTGCCCATGTTGCTTTTTTGGGCTGTGCCCGGCCGGGCTCCGTGGCAAGCCCGGCCACCAGACGCTCACCCACGAGTCCTCCTTCTAGGCCTGGCTCCAGAAGGGGACCCCGGGCTTCCTCCGGGCCGGGTATCCTCGGTTTCATGTGTAAAATGACATAATTTCAGTTTGTATTCACACAAAAATGATTGAAAGCATATATGTACAGAAATTCCTGATAATGTGACAGTGAAAAGAAGAAGAGTTCAGCTACATTCAGGCCTCATGGAACAAACGCTGGTACGCTAAGTGAGTGTGTTATCCGTGGAGAAAAAAATAAACACTCCTGCTGATGAGGTAGAAATTATCCTTTCATTTGATTCGTTCTCCAAAAGGTTGATCCTCTGTCCGTTCGGAAAGCCGAGTAGTCCTGGCTTGAGATCTTTTTGGACTGTCCAGCTGACCCCCAGGTTCACGAGGTGATCAGATGGCAGACTGAAGCACGGTAACGTTAGTTCCTTGAATGAGGTTTTGATCTTGCCCATCGATCAGAGGGTCCCACTGATCAAAGTTCTTATGTAGACCTGCAACATTCATAAAGGGGCTTTACAAAATGAACAGGATAATGATACACCTGTGAACATGAGATGGGGTTGTGTGTGTGCGTACCTAGATGGCGCTGCAGAAAGGCTAGTGTTGCTTGGTTGCACAGGTCCATGGCGATCTCCGGGTCGATCTCTCCCTTCAGCTTCATCAGCTTGCCGATCCAGTTCCCGGTCAGGAAGGTGAAGTCTGGGAAGCTCTGGTGGACCGTGCCTCTACAGAAGGAACACTTCGGGTGAGGAAACCACAGACTTTTACCAGGGCTGACAGCATCAATGCTTGTCGTGAGACCCCAACTTCCTCCCGTAATTCCAGAGCAGATGTTAACCATGTATTGCTTGGCAGTGAAAATAGAAAAGAAAGTAGAAACTGGCACAAGCTATGTGATCACTGATGGGAGATCCGTGAACATCCGTTAACAGCATCAGTACCTCGGTGTAACGGCCCGCATAATCTGCGACTGCATTAGATTTGCTTTAAGTGCTTTAGCTAAGTGTTGAAATCTTTAAAGCTTTTGAGACTTAAAGCGGCTCTTTTATGCCTTTTGGGGTTTTCCCTTTACTTATGTGTGTTAACTAGGGGTTTGTGCATGTAAAACTTGTGCTTCTGTTGGCTAACGCTCCAGCACATTGTGCGTGATAGGGTAAGGGGCGGGACAAGGGATTAACTAACCAATCAGAGCGGACTGGGCTCTGGTTTCAGACAAAGGGTGAAAAAAGGAGCTGCATTAAAGGCAGTATGAGAAAAATAAGAGCTTTTTGAACATTAAGGCATGGAGACATGTAGAGGAGCAAAATACAAATAAGAACCTGAAAATGTGCAAAATAAAGCCCCTTAATAAATAATACATAAATCATGTTTCAATAAAGTAAAAAAAACTTTAATTTCTCTTAAAGTTTGTTTTTATCTTCCCCCCAAAATACAAGGAAATAGTATTTGAAACTTGTGTTTGGTCATTATTAATCTAACTGTTATTTTTACAGAGTTTCTGTTGGTTGTACCTGATGGTGATCATTTTCCTCTGAATGACGGCTGAGTCCAGCTTCTTCATGCGGCTGATGTTTCCCGCCCACTGGAACTTCTCCGAGTTGATGAAGAAGATGGGCTGCTTCACCCTGGGGAAGATCTCATCGTCCAGAGGGAACATCCAGGCGTCCAGCGCTACGCAACACCTGATGGAGGATGGATGAGTACGTATGGTTACTGAAGAATTATAATTTAAAGCAACAGTAAATGCACCGGTCAGTTTTGAGATAAGCCTAAATAACATGGCTTCCTTCAGACTACGTAGTGGAAAGAAAACATCCACCATAGAAATGTAGGTGTTTGTTTAACTAACTTTGTCTGTACATTTGTCCTTCATTCATTTAAAATTAACTCTAATAATGCTCTGATGGCGTATTAAGACATAACATCTAAGACAAATTGTGATACTAAAAATACTAATGTAACTAATCAATGGCTGTCTTTCTCAGATTTATGGAGTGATACAAATTCGTTTCCCTAATCCCTTCTGTCTTTAAAATGTCAACAGAATTAACCCTATATGAATTTTGAACCTGCCGTAAAAAATAAAATAAAAAGTAACCAACTGGGGAAGTTTAATGAGGATTTCTTGGTTACAATGTTTACCCTCTCTTAAGTTGAGGTTTCTCAGAAACATTATGATACTGAAGGAGACCTAGATGTAGATTGTTATTCCACCTACTTGAATTTAACCTCTTTGCAGAGAGCCTCGATCGCTGTCGCCCCCCCGAAGGAATGCCCCACGGCTGCGATCCTACACAGATCCATGGAGTTCTGAGAGACGGGACACCAGAAAGGAGCGGAGGAAACAGGTTTACCGTCAGCTGTTACCATGTGACATCAGGTTCTGACATCAGAGCGCAGGTAGAAATACATTGTCTATATTTCAATGGTTGTCAACTAAATCCCATCACAGAGATGACCACACTTTATGTTACAAGTGTAGGAGCCTAGCGTTGTAATATTCAACCGCTGCATTTTAACGTACTGGTGGAAGAATACAGAAATGTCCACCATGCTCGAGCACATCCAGTTGGTTTGAAACCTGGACTAGGCACATCTTTCCTGTCTTATTCTAAATTATATCATTTCTGTCACATGAAAGTGTGTGTGGCTGCCTGTTGGAAGATTTACGGTTCAAAAGAAACTCACAATCTATGAAAACAAGAGCACATTTTCTCCGTAGATTACCTCCAACGTTGTCCAATCAAATTTAGTTTTTAAAACATTTTGCACCGGCATCCCCAAGTTGATTTCTGTGAGTTTGTCCAGAGCCAGAATGCATTCATCGGCTCTCTGCTTCACCTTGGAGAGACAGCAGACATTCACAAAGGTTAGAAGATAAGAAATAAAGCCACACTGCCAGAAAACTAAGCCATTAAAATGCAAACTCCATTAAACAGAAACTTTAATGTGTCTCAACAACGACAGCTGCAAACAAGTGACTAAAGGAGACTACAAGGAGTCATAGCCTCCTTTAGCTTAGCGGAGCTGACATGCAGTCATGTGGCTGTGATGTAGTTTATTTATGGACCGGTGCTGTGATGATGTATTTTGCCAGAAGTTAGCCAAACAAACTTTTATGATGCTTAACGCATTTTGTTTAGCAGAATAATCTCCACGTTTTAATACTGCTTTGTGATTTTTGAAGCGTAAATGCAATTGCCAAAAATGAAAAGCTAACGTAATGCTATAAACGAACTACATCACGATGATGTTTATTTAGCCACTTGTTATGAACCGCTGTTTATATGACCCATTCATGAGTGGAGTATTTACCACCGTATTTTATGTTGTGGAACAAAAAGCTGCAGATCTCATCAGCGGGAGTTAACCACAGACCTTATTTCAGCCTTCCTACTAAAAACGCATGGGAGGGAGCCCTTGCTAACTTCCAGGATGGTGCAATGAAAATGTTCCATCACTGCACTACTTTATAAAATGTAGCATTTACAAACAATACAGATAGCATAAATGCCAAGATTTAAGTTCAAATGTGGGACAGGTCTGACAAAAGATCTGATTTAAAGTAATAAGGCTGTGTTTAGAGTTGTCTCCATGTCGTGCAATATATTGGTTACTATGTGCAAAGTTCACATGCTGTGCAACCCGGCTGAACCCAAGTCACATAAAAGAGGAATTAAGTCTCTTATGCCTTTCTAGCAACAAGTGTTAACTCATACATGTTGCTGTTGTTATGTTGAGAAACATTTAGCCCTTTGTCTTCCTCTCCCTCATGACAGAATGAACTTGTTTTTTGTTACCTGTTTATTCCGGAGGGTGAACTCACTCTCTCCGTGCTGCAGATTCCTGTAGTACATCCACTCTTCAATCAGGTTGTCCTGGGCCGAGGTCGAGGTGATTGGCACAGTCTTGTCCGCTTTCTCCGACTCTGTCTTCTCCCGGAAATAATACGTGGCCGAGGCCGACTCGTCTCTGTGTGATACAGAAGAATGTTATGTCCGTAACAAAATACGTTATTGATTCCCCCCCCGGTAAATCCGGTATGTGACCTTTGTGTTAAAAAGACTTTACTAGTTTGTAATCTTTGACAGACTCATGCGTGATAAGTCTGAACTTCTCTTTTCTTCAACCTGTTCAACATGAAGCTGGAAAAGAACCAATATTCTTTATGGCTCTTCTGGTTTGCTTGTGGTAACAGGCTAAACATAATAACGTGACAAAAGCAGCAGTGGCTGATCGGCTGACTGACCTCTGAAAGCCGGCACATGACACAAAGTCTGTACCATGTCACAACACTGGCACATACCTTTTTCTGTGGATTTAAATACCACTTCAACCCATGAGTGGCTTACTGTGGCCATTATGTTCATCTCCATAGGGTCCCCTTGTCTCTACACTGAAAAGAAAATGTGATGAGCTGGTTCGTACTATTGTTGCAGTCCCTATCCCCTTCTACTGCACACATAAACAGACTGCCGCTAGCACAGGAGACTGCCATGTTATTTGCATGGCTAAAACTTTCTTCAACAGGTTGCCTCACGTTCTAATGTTCAGTGCAAGTCAGTTTGAAACGAGACAAGAAAAATCTATAGCTTCAAACATTAGGGATGTTTGGACAAGAAGCTTTAGGTGTATTTAATGGAAAAGAACCATATCCACAATCAAGTAAAAAGGATTCATTGAGAATGGTTAAGAGACTTCGATTAGGTTTTAATAATAAATAAACATACTAGATGGCATGGCTGATTTCCTTTCATACAAAATATATTTCTGTTATTATTTTAATAGTTTCTTTCAGCTATTAAAATGAACTTTAAACAGGAAAAATTGGACCCATTGTGCAGATCTGTGCACCTCATACAAATGTGTAAGAAATGGCTGTTTATAACAAAGATAAAAACAATAGCTTATAATTCAAGAAGTCTTAAAAAAGACTTGAATTTGAATTTTTGTAAGCTGTTAAATAAAAAAAGCCTTTTGAAAGAACTATCGCTACATATAATTTAGAAGTAGCATAACAGAACAGGAAATGGGAAAAAGTGCTTTACTGAGGAGTGTGACTATAAAACACTCAATAGCAAAAGTTTTATATTTATATAAAGTTAAGTTTCTTAATGTATTGATACTGTCAGCCTTATTATTTGAATTACTGAAGGAAGTGTATTTCAAACAGCCTTGTTATCTTATTTAGTTGTTTCTTTTTTGTCTAATTTGAGTTTTTTCCCACTTTGTTATGGATATTTTTTAAAGTAGAACGCTTTGAAAAAATACCTGTGTTCAACGGATGCCACGATGAAGCCCTGAGAGGCCAATTCTGCACATATGGCTGAATACAAAGTCCTAGGAAGCAGAAACAAGAGAGATATTAATCCCACCATTCATATCAGCTGATTAGTGAACATAATTCACGTTGAGTTAATACTGTAGGAGTTCATGTGTATACCTAAAAGCTCCAAGGCCGTGGGAGAAGATGATGACAGGACATTTTTCGTTGGATTTAAAGGGAGCGTCCAAGGAGGCGGGAATCTTAAAGGACCCTGAAAACAATTAACAAAACATGAGTTCTTAAAGCACAACACCCCCGTTTTTATCAATTTTATCTAGTTTACTAGAAGGCATGGAGAAGCTTTATTACTGATAAGCATTTCCAAAAGCATACTATGGTTTTTTAAACCGCTTTATAAAAAAACTGCTGGTACCCAAACATTTCTACAGTGTGAAATTTGACTTGCAGAATTTAAACTTATCACAATTATCATAATTTTGTGGAATTCATTTCAGCTTTCATTTTGCTCAAAGTAAATAATGTGCAAAAACAACACAACTTTGATAAAAATACAAATGACTTCATGCAAGCAAGTTCTTAAGCTGACTTATTATGTGATGTCTGCTTGGAAAAACATTCTAAAATGTGACACACCTTGAAACGCTTTAGGGATTAGGGGTGAAGTTTGTTAGTTGTGTAACACTTAAACAAAAACATGTGAAGAGGCTTTGTCTAGTCCAGGAAAGGTGAGTTTAAACAGCATACACTTCTTTAAAACTTAATTGTATCAAATGAAGTTGAATCACCAAAGAGGTAGTTGAAAATCCTTTCACTGAGAGTCCTGTTTATCTTCATAAAATCTGCCAGACCATTAAAATATTCCACACATGGAACCCAGTCTGGTCTTTCAGGTTTTTCAGTCTCTTGACAAGGGTAGTAAAGCCGGAAGAAGGTCCCCTGGGAGCAGAAAACAAAGAGACAGTGTTATAAACTGATACTTTCAGTTTAAATTTGAATGCGGAATAAAGCAAACAAACTGGCTTTAAACAATACTGAAATTCAGTGGTATTCTAGATTAAGCATATGCTTTTAATATTCTTTGAAACCGCTAATTAAATAATTCTCATTCATTATTTTTAGTCCCTTTTAAATGCACTCCTTTTTTTCCTTTTTTGGGAAGAAAATATGACTATACTTTTCAATCCAGATCATAATACTTTACTTATGCCTTGGGGAAATTGCGTTTCGTAATAGTTGCTCTATTTCCGAATAAAATAAAAACAAACAAATATTTGTATAAACATTTATACAATATATGACAGCAAAAAACTGTAAAAATGGGTATATTAAAATATATACATGTGTGAGTTAAGATGAATAAACATATTAATGCTACATTATTGCTCTACATGTACAGTGTATAAGAGTAATAATCCAAAGTGATATGAGTATTGTACAGTTGAATAATTTCACATGTTATATCTTAGTAAATAGTAACATTTAGCCAACATCAATGTCTGCTTTAACCTGAGCGGTGTGGTCCATCATGAAGTCAGTGCAGCCCACAGCGTGAGGGCCCTTGCCTTGAGGAATCCCAAGGTTATTACTGCAGGTGTTCCCCATGGCGAAGAAACCGAGTGTGTACCTCCTGTGGTCTGACAGATGCAGATACACTTACTTTATAGAAACACCCTGTCACACTCGACAGGAAGTTAAGACATATTATGGATGACAGTCAGGACCTGATGAACCTGACCTAACATGACTTGGCAAAACAAATACAAAGCTGATACTGATTTCAGGCAGTGTATTTTAAATAACAGACGGTTATGGATACAGTTTCAATTGTTTGCACTTTGTGAAGAGTATTCAAATTCTTACCATTTCTACACATTACAATTGAAGTTTTGACTGTGTAAATGTAGGAGAAATATCATATTGTTTATTGTGACAAGTAACACCTTTTTTATGGTGTTATATTCAATTAACTCTGGTTTTCTGCTCCATGTTTGAGGTAAAAACAACGCCATGTAAAGACAACAATGACCTACAACAATATGTTAGTCAGTGGTTTAAAGTAACAAAGTACATTTACTCAAGTACTATGTAGTAATTATACCCTACTACAATTAAGAAGTCAAATGTGTACTTTTACTCCACTACATTTATTTTGTTTAGTTACACATGAAGCAAATTCACAAGCTGACGTGCAGTATACAAAGTAAAACTAGCTGCACTTTTACCAGTTGTAATAACACATTAATGCATCAATAATTATATAAGGAATCAATCAAAACATATAATATATGTGCCAATCAGCATAACGACTACTTTGACTTTTGGTACTGTGCGTATATTTTGATACCAATACTTGTGTACTTTACTGAGGTGACATTTTGAAGGTAGGACTTTTACTTGTAAAACAGTATTCCTACATCACAGTTGACAAGTTGTCATTGCATGCCAAAGTGCACATGTTGATGCAATAGGCATGCGTAACCTTACAACTGTTTTCAACTAGCTATATCTACAAGTGAATTTGACAGTACAAATGTGGCGTTTCAACCCCTACCTGTCCTTGCCCACTCGTATATCCTCTTGACTAATAACTGTCCTCCATGAGAAAACATCGACCTCAGTGGTGTCAAAAACGACACAAACTTGATATCTTCTGATAAGCTGCTAGCCACAAAAACACTAATATAACTATTTAACACAAAAAGTGAGACCTACCGGAAAAACAGAAATAGCTGGGTGCCAAGTGTTACTACATTAGTTTCGCAACATTGTTACGTGACTAATTTGCTTTTTTAGATACCGTTGGGAGTCACTCGGGAGGGGTTAGTCGGTCATTAGTTTCGATGGTTAGCAAGCAGCTACTAGCATGGGAGGGGACTAAATCAGAGTATTGAATGGAGAGTGTTTTGTAGCAGCCGCCCCACCTCTAGCTGCCTAACAACAGCCTCCAACGTCAACACAATACAAAGTCATGCACCCATGTATCGGGCTGACATGTAATCACGATAATTATAGTATGGCGTGCCCTTCTAAGTTTCTCCTAAACTGAGTGAAACTGTTCAATGTTCGGCCCTGGCTCGAGCCTGTGAACGTAAGTGACAGCGCTATGCGCACCTGCATTTGTTGACAGCATTTATTGCTGCTTTGGTGTGTGTCAGTTTTAAAGATCAACAACGTGCTATTTTGTATAATATTTAGTTTACCTGTATAATGTATTTACTGTAGATTAAGTAGCACTCCGCACCTGTAGGGGGCAGCAGAGGGCGAGCGTCACAGAAACAAAAGGAGCCGAGTCCTGAAAACACTGCAGGAGGATGCAGTGTTAGCATAACCGAGTTAATATAACTAATGTTCATTAACCAGCGTTAAACATGAAATTGGTGAGTTAACAGACTGTTAGCCTTATTAACGCAGTTAAGTCATACGAATTTGAGGATACTGTTGCGTTTTAAATCGTTTGGCATACCTTAAGTAATGTTAGCTTAGTAGCCAATAGCCATGTTTGGTCCTGTCCTCATACATCCACAGTTCCCATCATCCAGTGAGGCTAACCTTAACTACCCAACCTCAGCTATGCTGTGTTCACAAGTGAATGTATACAGTCCCTTGTGGTAGCAGTATACTGTTAATGAATGGGGCATTGTGTTCTTAGAATGAGACTCACTTTAGTTAGTGTTTCTTTTGAGTTTGTGCGCGAGAGACCTACAGATTCTCTGCCTGTACTACATTTGATCTGAAATATGTATTGTAATGTTATTGCTTTCCCATCTTCTCTCAGTATTGTCTGTCTGGTCATCCTACACTGCCTTGCAATGTACTCAAGTTCAAAACCACCACTATCATGCTGGACTGTGGGCTGGACACCACCTCTGTCCTCAACTTCCTGCCCCTTCCTCTCGTGCACAGGTGAGCACAGCAGAAGTGCTTTCATGTATTGATTGATTAACGTTATACTGGTGGACTTGTTGTGATTCTTATTGTTTTCAGCCCCAGACTCTCCAAGCTTCCTGGTTGGGTCTCTAAGGATGGATCAGCAAACCTTGAGAAGGTATGAAAAGTTGCCTAAGTTGTATTTGATTCACCATTTGAATTTAACCTGTATCTGAAATGTAATATTTGTTTGATTAGCCTTGTATGATGGCTTTTTTTGGGGGGTCTGTCAAGTGTAAAAGCATTAAGATGTGTCACAAAAGTAAACACACTTTTTCTTTCCATTTTTCATTCCAGGAGCTAAAGGAGTGTGCAGGAAGAGTGTTTGTGGACTCACAGCCGGAGTTCTGTCTCCCTGAGGTAGTACACTCAGCTGCCACTCATACAATATATTTACCCTAGTGTGTTTTACTTAAGTGATCATATATCACTTAATTCAAAATACATGTTTTTGCAGAGGGACTTATAATAAAGCTAGCATAGAACAGGGAACCAATAGAATAGCCTGCCTATTTAATCGTGTTTGTCATCTATACCATTGTACCAGCTCACATTTTCCTTTCACTTTCCCTCGCTTCACTTATTATTACTTCCAAATTCCAGTCATTTAAATGTAAGTTACAATAAATGCCTTACCTAGAATAATAACACATATTTGGTCTAAATAAATATTTTCTCGCTTGTATATGTGCCACAGAAAGAACTGCTGGATCTGTCCACCATTGATGTCATCCTGATATCCAACTACCACTGTATGATGGCACTGCCCTACATCACTGAACACACCGGCTTCACTGGGACAGTTTACGCCACAGAACCCACCCTGACCATCGGCAGGTACCGAGATACAAGAAGTTCGAACTACGTCATACTGTTTTTGTTTCTTTAATTTAAAGGAAAATATGCATTTCTATTTGCACATTGCTTCCCATTTTCATAATATTTTTGTAAAAATAAGAAGCTGAAAGTCTAAAAAACTGCAGTGATTCTTAATTTGAAGGATAATGTATGATGTCATGGCTTATGTTTTTTTTGTTAACCAATGACAGAAGCTGTGGTTTCAAATGTTTTTTTTCAAAATGCTGATTCTGTCTGTTATTCTCCTCAGACTGTTCATGGAGGAGCTGGTGAACTTCATGGAGAGAGTTCCCAAAGCCCAGTCTGCCACCTGCTGGAAAAATAAGGAAATGCAGAGGTAGGAAAACTTAATGGGAAAAATAAAAACCTAAAGATCATCCAAAATATGTTATATTGTGGGTACATACTGGAAGATTATCTGTTGATAGATATGGAAAGTATTTATTTCAAAGTATATAATGTCACGTTGGAAAAAAACTATTTTTAACATTAAACTTTGACGCTAACAAAACATGTCTATGTCTTTGCCTCTCTGTTTATCTTGTCTTGTTGATAACCTAACCTTTTTTGTCATGCAGTTTATTGCATTGAATACAATACAATATGATACATAGTAATTTATCCACCTTAGGATGCTCCCCGGGCCGCTGAAGGATGCAATAGATGTGTGGGCCTGGAAACGAAGCTACAGCATGCAGGAGGTCAACTCCGCCCTCAGCAAAGTGCAGCTTGTGGGATATTCACAGAAAGTGGTAAGACCTTTTTTTATTTTCCTACGTTGTCTGCAAAGATGCACTCACAAAAAAAAAATACTGACAAGTAGACCATTATTATTAATAATATTGTTTTGAATTAATACGCTCGTAACATCAGTGAGCATATATATGTCTACATACATTTTTGATATAATTTATGATATTTTTTAAATAAATGTTCAATTGTAATATTGCATATTTATAAGCACGTGTGTTTACATAGAAAATCAGTTTGAGAGAGCCTCAGTTACAGTGTACATGGAATTACTAGTATTCTTGTCTTATAATTAAAGCTGAAATTGATAGGGAAAAGAGAAGGGTTTGAATTGTTTTTTACACGTTGAAATGGTTTCTCCAAGACCACATCCTGCTGAGAATGTGCCTAAAGGATTAATTTCTACAAACTATTACAATACCTTTGTATTCTCCTACTGATATCTTCTTTCTGTCTCCAGGAGTTGTTTGGAGCTGTACAGGTCTCCCCTTTAAGCTCCGGTTACTCTTTGGGAAGCTCGAACTGGATCATCCAGTCTCATCATGAGAAGGTCTCCTATGTGTCGGGTTCTTCCCTCCTCACCACACACCCACAGGTAGGTCTACTGCTAGAGCAGTGCTTCCCAACCTTTGTTGTCTCGTGTCCCCCTCGAGCTGGTCGCCATTCTTTAAGTTCCCCCGTACTCATCTGTGATAATTCGCCTACATTTATTATTGTGTTAAACCCTTTGTAATCGTATTCAACCCAACTGCTCCTTGAATGAAAATCACTTGTACAGTATAACTCACCCTCAATACAAATGCATTTAAACTGGACATTTACACTTATTGTTAGTGAAAAAACATTATATTAAGACTCACTTCTAGCAATTTCATCATCCTTTGTTAAGACTAGAGCTTTACATGAGACAATTGAGCCTGCTTGTCTTTCATAAGCTTTGATAGTTCTGGGGGCGGGAGAACAAACTTTTGAAAACTGATTTGTGTGGAAATATATTACAATCCCTAATCTTTCTACGTACCCCTGCAATCCCCTCAAGTACCCCTAGGGGTCACCAATGTCTGGCTATTTTTGAGTACACGAGTCATCATTTCTGAAAAGAAACATAGCTGTTGAGTTTTTCAAATAGATTATTTTTGATTTGTACTTCACAAGCAAACTGACACGTAGTTCTATTATTTCCAAGAGAAAGCAGACATCTCTAAGGGCTGATTTGTCCAACAATCTGGGTCTCGCACAAAAAAATCCAGAATGATAAAAAGCACTACAGGTAAGACAGAAAAACTCCAATCCAAAAAGATAATCAAACATTATCAACCATCAATTTTTGTCAGTAATTAAGTTCCCCTCTGTGATCACACTCACTTTCTTTGAGCAAATGTTTGTGACTAAATGGGAAAAACATACCCAGTCATGTCTGGTGCTAGAATATGCAGCCCTGCTGAGTCAAACGCAGTTTTGAATACGGCCTTTGGTCCCCTTAAGCCAGGCATGTCCAGAGTCTGGATTTTAGTACGGCCCGCAGCTTCAGTCTCATTATGTATTATTTATGGCCCGCTAGCTGGATGACATACAGAGAGTACGGGGAATCTACAAGTGTAACGATGGCAATATAAGCCGGTGGTATTTGCCTTTCCTGTTAAAGACGCTGTATTTTTGTTTTGTTAACTAGGTCAAACCCACCACAAAGTTTAAGGTAGTTCATAGAGTTTGTTCAATGTTATCTGACTCTCCAGATATGAATGAAAGTCAGAATTGTGTTTTTAGAGTTGTTCACGCCTGCCTGAGTGGCTTTATATTTAGTTAGATTCAAGATTCAAAGGTTTTAAATGTCATATGGACATAAGCTACAGTGTAGAAAGGCCAAACTCACTGGAAGCAAAACAGTAACTGGACAGCTTCACAGATTTGGTGATAATCCATCTCTACTTTTCTACTCGCAGCCGATGGACCAGAGCTCCCTCAAGAACAGTGATGTTCTGATTCTTACTGGTCTCACTCAGATGCCCACCGCCAACCCAGACGGCATGCTAGGAGAATTCTGCAGCAACCTTGGTACGTACAAATCTGCTGGATAATGTTAAACAGTCCAAAATTAGGAATTGTTTTCATCTCATATCAATTATGTACATGTTTATAGCTTTTATAAGTAAGTCACACTCTCTTCGTCTGGGCCTGTAGCCATGACGATTCGAGCAGGAGGTAACGTGCTGGTGCCGTGCTACTCCTCGGGGGTGATCTATGACCTGCTGGAGTGTCTGTACCAGTTCATAGAGAGCGCCAACCTGGGGACCACACCCTTCTACTTCATCTCCCCCGTGGCCAACAGCTCTCTGGAGTTCTCTCAGATCTTTGCTGAGTGGTGAGGAGATGATTGTTAAAATATCCCCAATTTAGAAAAGCGTCGTACAGTAACTAGAAAGAAAAGAAAATATACAAATATGGTGATGGATTAAGATCAAAACTATACAACAACAGATGTCCTTCATGTCAAAGCTGGCTTCTGGTTTTACCTTTAGTTTTTTGCACAGAACTTTATTAAGGCCTTTTATTTATAAAAAGAAATGGTTTTGGTTTGTCAGCAGGATGAAGAAAAACTGCTTCCCTAATTTTCATGAGACTTTGTGGAAGGCTGTAACACAGGCAAAGGAATAACTCGTTGAAATGTTGAAATGATGTAGCACTCATTTTTGTATCTGCTTTAATAACAATGCTACTTGGGCACAGTCTTGATGGAGGTCTTATTTTTATAAATGACCTTCTTGGTTCTACCTGTGATTTTATTTCAACATAGTTTTTTTTCATAACATGATATATTTTAACAGTGGAGAAGCAACAGCCAATATTCGTGTTAGTCAGTGAAAAGCTGTTGGCTGCAGCCGCACAGCCTCTACTGATGATGGCTTTATTATCTCTTGATTTGAATGGTAGGCATGTAGATATATTCAAACACAAAGTGTAAACCACGCCTAGCTATTGCATTGCTGATTGGCTAACACTGTTGTGGACACTTGTTCTCAGCCAGCTTTTGCTTGTTTTCCAGGATTTTTCGGGAACATTCTGATCAGATTTACCATTTTTTCCTCCTTTTTTAGGTTGTGCCACAACAAGCAGTCAAAGGTGTATCTTCCAGAGCCCCCGTTCCCTCACGCAGAGGTGAGTCCTGTTGCTTTCCTCTACTAGTATATATCCTTTCAGAGATAGTGGATAGTTAGAAACAGTGGTGTAAAGTAACTAAGTACATTCACTCAATTTTGAGATACTTGTACTTTTCTTGAGTATTTTCATTTTCTGCTACTTTGTACTTCTACTCCACTACAATTCAGAGGTAAATGGTGTACTTTTACTCTACTACATTTATTTAATACCTTTAGTTAATTTACAGATTCAACTCTTAACTCAGACTTTAGTTCACCTGGAGTAAATCCAGCAGCTACCCTGCAGTATACAAAGCCATTGAAACTAGCTGCACCTTTACCAGCTCTGAGAACACTTTAATGATCAACAATTATAAAACATCTCAGAGATATTATTCTGAAATGGACCAATCAAACAATGACTGCTTTTACTGTCGCTACTTTAAGTACATTTAGATGAGAATACTTTTGATCTTTTACTTGAGTCACATTTGGAATGCAGGACTTTTACTTGTAATGTAGTATCCCTACACTCCGGTACTTCTACTTTTGCTCAAGTACAAGATCTAAGTTCTCTTTCCACCACTGGTTAGAAATCCTTTTTTATGCCTGCATATGAGCACTGAAATGGCCCTGCAAGCCAGTAAAGCTTGGAGAGGATTTCTCTGATCATATGCAGAAATATGACATCAGCATGTGGCATTGTTCAATGCATTGTATGTCCACGTCAGTACTTCCCTAAATATTCAGCATCCATCGTTACATGTTAATGTTAGTACACACATACTGTTGACCGTTGAGATACTGTGAAGGAAAGTCTTTGAATCAGTCAACATTTGGCAAACAGTGCACATTTTCTGAGGACAGTAATTTCATTAAAACACATGTCAATTAGGAATCACTTGAAATGTCTTTGTTTAATTGTCCTTGAATAATCGACCATGAACAACACTTTCTTTTTGGCACGTTTTGATGGTGTTTTAGAAAATAAGTAAGAAAGTGACATTGGTACAAACCTCTTTGCAAGTTTGCAAGAGAGATGCCTGTAAATCAGCATAACTATTTAAAAGTAAATCATCTTCCCTGGACAAATTTAAAAGCCCTTCTGTCTTGCACCCCATTCCAGTTGATCCAGACCAACAAGCTGAAGCACTACCCCAGCATCCACGGAGACTTCAGCAGCGAGTTCCGTCAGCCCTGCGTGGTTTTCACCGGTCACCCCTCTCTGCGCTTCGGAGACGTGGTTCACTTCATGGAGCTGTGGGGCAAATCCAGCATCAACACCATCATCTTCACAGGTTAATATATTTCTATTCCAAGCACCGTTAGCCTCTGAATATTCAGTATATGCTCTGCTGCTACAAGCCTTTCTGACTTTTCATTCACACCACCAGAGCCAGACTTTTCCTACCTGGATGCTCTGGCTCCCTACCAGCCGCTGGCCATGAAGTGTGTTTACTGTCCCATCGACACACGGCTCAACTTCCACCAAGTGTCAAAGCTGCTCAAGGAAGTCCAGGTACGGTTTGTCGTGTAACCAACCGCTATATCAATACAGCTCCAGAAAAAATTAAGAGACCACCCCGCATTTTTCTTAAATCTCAACATGTATGGCAGCCATTCCAGTGTTGAATTTCAACTCAGAGAAATGTTGTCAGTTGTTTATAGAATACAATACAAGCAAATGAAATCATTTAACCCAAAGACATACCTTTTAAATAGTGAAACTGGAGAAACTGATAATGCTGACGTATTTTTTTCCGGAGCTGTATATAATGTACTGTCAGCACTTTCCACTTCAGGAATTGTAAGGAAAATAAGTATCTAATGGATTGAATCTGAACAGGGAGTATTAGAGGGAGTCTTATAGTTTAACATTGGTTTATAATTGGCAAAATTGTGTAGCATGTTTAGGTCAGCTTTTTCTTTCATTTGGTATACTTGCATGCAAAACTAGTGAAAGGAGGGATAGGCAACAACAAAAATAATCAGTCAGTCCTACGGGGAAAATATTTTACAAATCAATATGCAAAGCACAAACAACATATCTGACCCGCAGGAGGGAATACACAACACTACTTAAAAGCTGCAGAGGCAACATGACGGTTTTAAGTGTTTCACGTGTCCCTGTACATTTTGTATGATATCATTTTTGTCAAAACCTCCTCACTTCATCAAAACAAATGTAGTGGATTTGTGGGACTTAAGTCATACACAGTTGCCGTAGAGTTAATTTAAGATATTCAAAAAAATCTCTGAAAATAACTGCAGCAGAGAGTATGTCCTTTTAAATTCATTTAAATACTTAATATATAGTGCATATCCCAAACTCCTTTTGCTGTCAAGCAATGCCAAATTTCCCAATATTTGCATTTTCTGTGAATCTTTCATAATAAAAGTCAGCCAGTTAAGCGCTTTTACTCTGGATCTGCAGCTGAAGGAACAGCTCAGTCGGTAATGCTGCAAATATACAAATAGTCCACATGTTTTATTATTGTAAAATATTTCAGTCAGCTCAATTCCTCTTGAAGGTTTAGTTTTTGTTGAATAAAAGCAGGCTCGGTGTTGAACACTTCACAGCAAGTCATGTTTGAAAGTAACTTCAGTTAAAGGATGTTTCCCTGTGTGCTGCAGCCCCTCCATGTGGTGTGTCCGGAGCAGTACACCCAGCCCCCCCTGACCCAGTCCCACCGCTCTGATCTCATGCTCGAGCTGCAGCCCCCACCCATGCCCTACAGACGCTGCTCTGTGCTCAACCTGCCCTTCAGACGCCGCTACGAGCGGGTCTACATCCTGCCGGAGGTGAGTCGCATCCCAGCCGTCACTCAGGTGAATGTATTCTTCTTCAGCCTGTCTCCGGTTGTTGAATAAAAGATAAAACCTTTCGACGCAGATGTAAGAGCATGTTTGAAATGATCTCTCGTGTTGGCAGGAGGCGATGACATATGGTGCATAGAATTAAAGATTGACTATAGTATGGAAGTATTTCAACTCCTTTCAGAGCACAGGTTTCTTAAAGGTCTGATTCTTCCTCTCGTAGCTGGCCAACTCCTTGGTGCCCTCTGAGATCAAACCTGGTGTCTCCCTGGCAACGGTGTCTGCGGTGCTGCACTCCAAAGACAACAAGCACACACTGCAGGTGGGTCCTGTGAATCTGTGCCACAGGATACGCATACCAGGGTGTAAATATAGAAATCTTTGCTGATGTTGTCCCCTCTCTTTTGTTGCCAGTCAGTGCCTAAACCCCCTCCAGTGGCCCCCAGCAAGAAGAGGAAGCGTGTGCTGGAGGAGCCTCCGGCAGTGCTAGCGCCCAAACCCCTGCTTAGTGGAGCTGTGCCCCTGGAGGCTTTCCTGGTCACTTTGCAGAAGGTGAGAAATCTGCAGACATTGGTGCGAACCGCTCTATGGTTTGTAGGGCTGCACAATTCATCATATCTCAAGGACTCAAGAATATCTCCTGACCTACAATTCATATTCTATGGCCTTAATAAAATGTCTGTGTTTTATACATATCTAAGGTCCGACAGATGCAAAAGCGCTACCAGTACCCTTCTGTAAAGTTTGAAAAAAGACCTGCTGCTTTCACCAGGGCAGTCTGCACAGTATAATAAGCTATACAAACTATAAATCACCAAGCATTAAAGACACTTCATGTTACTTTGTTTGCAGAAAACAGCAAATATTCAGCTGGAGCTCAAGTATAACATTCACTAAGGTCACAAAACGTGATTATGCTTTATCTCGTCCCCCCTGCAGCACGGTATCACAGAAGTCAAGGTGGAAGAGACGGCAGACGGACACATTCTGCATCTGCAGGCGGAGGACACTCTGATCCAGTTGGAGGAGGACGGGACTCACATCGTCTGTGACAACAACGAGCCGCTGCGCACCACCCTGAGAGACCTGGTGCTGCGCTTCCTGCAGAAACTCTGACCTCATCACGCCTCGTTATTGTTAGTTTTCTAACAGTGTTTCTGCTTTATTGGACTGCAAAAGGAAAGAGACGATGGTGGAGGTGGACAAAGAGCTGTGAAATGGACTGTCTCAACTCAGTAACTTTCCGATCATATTTTGATAAATAGTATTTTGTATTAAAAAATGTTTTTGTTAGAGATCATCTCTGTGAGTTTTATATCATAGCAGTGTCCTTATTCAGAAAACTGTAATATTGAGAAACACCAAAGAAAACAAACAAAATGTCATTTGCATTTCACGTTATCCAACTTTATAAAAAAGAAAGGTGAAAATGTATTTAAATCCCTGAAAACAAGTTAAACCCCTGATCCCCTCAGTGTTTGTAATCAGCTGAAGAGCTTGCAGGTGTTTTGGACCAGAAGTAAGACCATGCGAAGTGCTTTTAAGTGGGAACAAAATGTTTCCTGCTGTATCTGAATGAGATGTTCTGAGGTCCGCACGACCCGCTGCACGTCTTTTGAAAAGGCGTAATTGGCCCTTTTATTTTTTTTATGTGACATAGCAGGACAAATCCCAGGATTCAGTGACACATGGATGATGGCTCACTTTCTGGCAACATAGGCTAATCATTAAACCTTGCTACACAGGTCAAACTGTCCTGACTGGAGGTTTAATGGTTGATATTTATACTTTGGCATAATATCCAGAACTGGTCTGCATTTTTCATCTAGGTCATGTACAGCATTATTGTACAATTTCAGTATTATTTTTTAGGAAAGACCTTTGATACATTTTTAAGTTCTTTGTTTGTACCAGGCATTATATTTTAATTGTTCAGCTGCGTATATAAAAACATGACAGAATTTCATGCTTAATTGCCTGTTTTTGAAAACGACTTATGCTATCTAAAAATGTTAATGACTGAAATGACAGAAATTACATTTTTGTTTTGCCAGACCAAAAACTATGGGTATGTACCCGGCCGAGTTACATTTTGACCATTGGACAGATACTGATAAACATTGTCTTTGTATTAGCCTTAAACACAAATCAAAACTTGAAATTAAGTTAAGTACTTTCTAAAAGTTATACAAACAGAAACAACTCTGGAATCAGTTTTTATTTGTCACAAAAATATTTAATAGATGAAGGGTTCACATGCAGCTAAAATACATTTAATAATATGCTTTCAATGTACAATATCTTACAGTGTATTACATGACCATTGCTTTGATAATACAGCTGTGTGCAGTAGAAGCAACATCTAGGATTGATACACGTAGGGGGTTAGACTCAAAACAAATACACCTCCCCCACACCTTCAAAAAATAAAACTCCTTTAGCGATAAATTAACAAATACCACAGACTTTGACAGACGCAACAAACTGCTCCTGTTTGTCCGAATGGGGAAAAAGAGAAAAGGTATCACGGTTTGTTGCGTTTAAGCCGGTGCTCACATTAAATCAAAGGGGGTACTGAGTGTGCGTGTGCGTGTGTGTGTGTGGGTGGTTCCTGGCAGGAAGAACAAACGGGACGATAGAGTGGTGCAGTGATGCCCTATTTTTGTGGGTTCACCCTGAAGTTAGCATTGCATGGGGCTCTGCAAAAAGTTAAAGGTTTTCTTCCATCGGATTTGAAATCTTTGGCAAACACACATTTATGATACTTCCATATTTTGTTCAGCAGGATAATATCCACATATTAACATCACTTCATGATTAAAAAAAAAAAAAGCGTAAATGCAATCGGCAGAAGTAAATAGAGCTAACGCTAGGCTATAAACACTGCGGTCGCATGGCTGGGCATCACCACCGCTAAGCTAACTGCGGCTAATGTTTTGTGTGATGACGTTCAGTAGTCTTCTTTAGCTACCTGCTAGCATCCGCTGTTTCCACAATGCATAAAAGCTTCGAGCATTTACAAATGTTCTCTTACTGATTTTATTAATGTCAAAGAACACAATCTCTTCAGCGTGTGTTTACCACAGACTTGTATTAGACATCTAACCAAAAACCGCTCAAAAAAAACGTTGACTTAGAGATGAGGGAACTGGAGGTAAAATGCTGACTAATTTCCGGGCTTTAGGACTCATTCCTGCACCACTCTATTTCTCAGTCATATGGACACTGCATGTGTGTTACAAGGTCAGAGAGGCAAGATCCATGTCTGTAGTGAGCTCCACTACAAAAGGCATTTTTAAAGATGTTATTAGTCAGAAACGTATCCCTAATGTTTAGCATTAGTACTAACCCCTGGTTGTTCTTCCTTCTAGTTAAAGGTCCTTACAGGCAGTGCATTTGGAGGCTTTCTTGTATGACGACAGATTTTCGTGGTGTGACCCAGGCAGCGGTATAAAGATGTTAACAAGTGTACCCTGAGGCTTATTTGGTCTGAATCAGACTGTGTCTTGGGAAATAAAGGTGGACAGTAAGCTAGCAGAGCTTTTACAGGTCAACATGACAGAGGTTTGCCAGCATTCTTGTGTAAACTAATTAAAAACACAGGGAGGGAAGCTGACGGCCTCCCTCTGGCAGTAAAGGTCCAACCTTGTTTTAAAATGTTTTCCTCTCCAACAGTGTGGTCATATCTGGCGTTTATTACTGAATTTATAACAAAATGCCATTAAATTAGGACGACTTAGCTATTGTGGGTTTCTATTGTTTGAAAAAAGGTCTGCTACTTAAAATTTAGATAATTGAAATGGCAACGTATTCAAATAGGAGGAAGTAGAAGGCAAAGGATAAAGTTTCCCACCGTGCGTTAAGGGAAAATTAAATCTGATATAGTGAAATATTTATTTTGAAGAATGAAATTACGGTTTGTTATGCAACAGATTGCTCCTATTGACACAAACACGTATAATTATCCCCATATAAAGCTTTATGACGTCTTACAGTTCCTTTAGTGGTTTTCTGGTCCCAAACTTCACTAATCCGGTTGGCTTTTGGCTGCCATCAGTCAAAAAAACTCTGAATAACTTAGTGTATGCTAGCTGCAAAGCTCCAAGTGGCAGGTTTACACAGTTAGCAACTAACTGGTGAAGTGTTTGGTGCAGCTAAAGAGCTAAAAAAAAAAATCCAACAGAGTTAAATAAAAATTAAACATAAGATTGTCATCAGGTGGCCAGACACGACTCCAAAGAATGCTAATACGTTTGTAATATCAATTTAAACAGTGATTATATGTCATTGTTGTGTTTGCCACTTGTTCAAATGCCTTTAAATAACAAAAAAAAAAAAGAATAAGCCTGTAGAAAGATGAGAAATTACTTTGAAATCCTGCAAAGACACTGTTAACCTTTTATTCTGCCTAATTTAAAGTCCTCAACTCCAGGTACATGATCTGTATAAATTCAGAGGAGTATTAGCAGTGCAGCAGGAGCTCTGTTTACGTATGAAACCCAGTAAAGATCACCATGACAGTGCTGCCACCCAACTGCTTGCAGAGGTGAGTTAACTTTGAGTTAGCTTTAAAGTTGGTTTATCTGTCATCATCGGAGTGGGGGATTAGACCTGATCAATGTGTCCTCTGTCTCGTCAGCTGTTCGACCTTTATCCTCTACTTGGATTCCTTCTCTGCCTCAAGCAGTGCAGAGCTGATGCCCAGCTTCTTCAGCTCGTCCACCAGATCTCCGTTCTGGTGCATCTGCAGCAGGATGTCGCACCCCCCCACAAACTCGCCGCTGAAGTACACCTGAGGGATCGTGGGCCAGTTGGAGAACTTCTTAACTCCTGTGGACGTAAGATGGTGTTGGGGTCAGAAATAAATACAAACAATACTGTATCAGGTGACAAGAAGTAATGCTCTAAGCAATAGCAGTGTGTATGATTTAAAAACAACAAATGAGCTGTTAGCATAGGCAGTGCTAGTCACCATGAGGGGAACTCAATGCAGTGCACTGTTTCTGATTTGCCATTGTTGGTGTTTAAGGGTACACAAAAAAGTTGCCTACTTTTCAGGAAGACCACTACAATGACAGGATCAAAAATTATACCAATATAATAAAAAATAAAACGTACATGCATTCATACCACTTAGCATCACACTAGATATGTGTTATTTGGTGGCCTTTAGTATATATTAAGTTTTATTGACATTAGCAAAACATTATTAGGATTACAATATAATGAAAACAAATGTTTTAGGGCTTGTAAATTTAACAGTATACAGTGGGAGAATAACATTTGAACCAAATGTTAATAGTACATTGATAAAATCTAAAATCTACCTGTTAATTTAAGCACAATTGATCTCTCATAAAGAACAATGTGGTACTACTTCAATAACACCTAATATTATCGCTGTGCATTCTATATAGCAGTATCATGATATGCGACAAGATATTCTCTTAGATTTTGGATATCGTAACATGGCATTTATGACATTTAATATAATACATAGCCATATAATATAACAATACATTATATTGAGTGTTGTCTTGACGTGGTTTTAAAAGGCTGCATTCCAGTCAAGTGATGCCATTTTTTTTGGAATGAAGATTTTTTGTTATTTGCCTTTGCCGTATGTTGTGAATGAATCTATGGCCAATTTTACAATATTTATGTAATATCAAGATATTTTTCTAAACCTTGTCAGATTTTATTGTCTACATATTGCCCAGCCCTACCTCATATTACCACAATCGATTCATCAAACTTAATGTGTGCTTAGGTCACTATTGGAGCTGCTAAGGATAAATTAACACAGCACAAATAGCTCATTTAGACTTTAAATGAGGTCCAAGTACAACTAACCACCTTGGAATAATGCATGATCACTTCGTGTCCCAATTTATAGGCCTTGATTCTAGCTGAATTGAACAGGTCAGCTTGTCCCTCTGTCATGACTCAGCATTAAACTGCTGTTGCATCACAAGCCTAAAAAGGACCAAATCCCATTAACTGGCAGTCCTGCTGTAACATTTCCTTGTTCCTTGACATGTGAGATATCATTGTTTAAAAGAAAGGTTCCACTTATGGATGGATTAGTTGTAAAAGACAGACATCTTCACATTGGTGGTGTCCTTTTCTACTTTAAACAAGGACCCCACCCTTTGGTGGTGCTGCTGCAGAGCACTGATAACCTAACACTTGGAAATCTCCAAAACGAGTGATAGAGGGCCGTTGAAGAAAGGCTGGAGTGTTTGGTTGCCTTCTTAATGGCCGTAAATGACAATGACAGCTGCAATAGACTGACAGCACAATAATCTGGTCAAAAACAATTACAAGCAAATGTCTAGTAACACTTCCACTGTCAAATATTAAGAAGTTTAGCTAAAAGTAACAAGTTAGATTGAGAGGTGACAACTTGTTGCCGTCATGTCAATAAACAGGTTATCTCAGTTTGCTGACCTTCTCGGAGCTCAGAGTCCTCTAATACGTTGTACGAAGCGTAGTCGTCCACCCCGTGCATCCGGAGGATCTGAACCACGGCGTTACTGAAGCCACACATGGGCTGTGCCGGCGTGCCCTTCATGAACACAACCACTTTGTCCTTCTGCACCATATCTCCAAGGGCTTTCTGGAAGTCCGCCGCCGCGCACAGAAACCGGGCGGAGGCCGTCCACACGCGTCCGTCGGCCTGTCTGGGCATGTAGACGGCCGCTCCAGACTGCAAACACCTCGCAGTATTTCTAATTAAACTGTTCATGGTCTTTGGTGAGTTTTGTCTTTATAAAAAGCGAACAAATGTCATAGAAATAGACTAACCTGCTAACGAACAAGCCGGAGTAAAGCCAGGTAGTCAACACACTAACGCTCGAGAGACTGGCCGGGACGTGAAGGCTGATTGGACAACTGCGCCCAAACAAATTCTCATGTGATCTGCGATTGGTGCAGACACGCGTCCATTACCTTAGTTACACAAGAAATAAGATACAGTGTTATAATTTATTTAAAACAAATTAATAACAAGTACAGTCACTATCACAGAACGTATCGATTTGTATTTTTTTCAGGAAAACGTATATTAAAAACGTCTAAAATAATTATTTCCAGTTAACAGAAGCCCTAAAGAACTTCCGGGGCGACTTGAGAAAAGCGGAAGGAGAAAAGGCAAACAGCAGTGAGAACGATTTGAAAGATGGCGGCGCACATTGAGAAGAATAACAAGCCTAGAAAACCTGGAGGAAAGGAGTCGCAGCCTTTGATAATTGCCAAAACTCCGGCGGAGGAGCAGCGGCTGAAGTTGGAGAGGTTGATGCGGAACCCGGATAAGCCTGCTCCCATTCCGGACCGGCCAAAGGAGTGGAACCCGCGGGCTCCTCCGGAGTTCGTCCGGGATGTGATGGGCTCCAGTGCCGGGGCGGGCAGCGGGGAGTTCCACGTTTACCGGCACCTGCGACGCAGGGAATACCAGCGGCAAGACTTTCTGGACAAGATATCAGAGAAAGTGAATGAGGACGTGGGATATCTCGATAAAGTGGAGCTAAATAAACAGGCGGCTGATGAGAGAACAGCCAAACGCAGGAAGAAGCGCGAAAAGCTGAAGCATAAAAAGCGGATGGCGAAGATGGCAAAACTAGAGTCCAAAAACAAAGGAGAAGACGAGGCAGCGAAGAGCTCTGAAAGCAGTTCCGAAGACGATGGGGATAAAGAAAGAGAGGCTGAAGATGATGCCGAGGCTCCCAGCTTCATCATGGGGAGGAAGTGACCCCTGGTGTTGATGCTGCTTGGTAGAGACATTTTGGGCTGATTGGTCATGAATCCATGGTGGAGATTGACCAGAGTTTATCCCCATTACAACGTCTGAAAAAGCACAAAAAACATTTGGAACCTTTCAAAGACAATGTGCTTCCTGTTATACAGCAAGAGAAACACGTTATGGACCGCCTTCCATAGCCCTCGGTGTATTTTAATCACACATTTGGAAAAGAGACATGTTGAGAAACTATAGATTTTTCATTATGCTATCCATAATATCAGTGTATTTCTAATTTTCACGTTTCAGCTAGACTGTCAGGTGTTATTTCATCTGTCTTGAGGCATTTCTTGTGTTGGCTCAAATGTTTAGTCTGAATTGTGTCTTGATCAGATTCTGATCTGTCGAACCTCCACATTTTAATGTTTGCTTTTAATACAAAATAAAAAAATGAATACATGGACGTGCCGTTTGTTCACTTTTTAGATTTCTCAACACTATTATTCTTGTCACCGTTAGATCTGTCAGATGCTAACTAGTCATACTTCATGTTATCATCTTTGCAGCCTTGTGAAGTTGCTCCTCGCAGGAATTGTTGCTTGTGGGCACAACAAGGCTGCAGAAAGCATTTCAAAGAATGAAAAGGCGTGACTCCTGGAGGTTCAGGAGTTTCACGTGCGATGTTCCTTGGACAGATGAGACCTGCTTTCCACGGTGGTGATGGCCTTGCTCCGTAGCCATTGCTTTTCTTGAGGCAGGTAGAGTAAACCTGACGGCACAATATTGTTTGGAACAACAGAAGCTCTTTGTGTCAAGCACTGTCAGCTGTCACAATAACATACTGTTTCTTTACATCAGAAAACACTTGATCACTGATTGTTTTCTGGAATTTATCAAGTTGAAAAATATATTGTATGTTTTTAAACTGCTTCTAATATGTAATCTTCACTGAGATCATACAAACTAACATGGAATTTATATAGATGAACTATGTGCATATGTCTTGCAAAACAAATGAGACGTCTAGTTCACGTATTTGCACTAGGAACTGAAAAGTTCCGAATCAGAAAAACGATTTCAAATTCTCATTGTTACAGCAAAAGGGACATTGCAGATAAAAAGGCAAAATAAAGTGTTGGACTAGCATAATAAAGACACAAACAAATAATAAAATAGCCAGGTTTAAAAATAGGTGTCTGTTTATAAATGTAAGTGAACACAAACTAGCAGTGAGGTAGTGGCCAGTTATATCACTAACTACATATACAAAATATGTATAGTTTGCACAGGCAGTGATTACAGTGTTCCCTTGTTGAGTTTACTTTGTGATTTTCCTTTTTTTGTTTAACAGTTAGCCAAGAGGCTATTTTTCATCTATAGTACCTAGACAGATTTTGTAAGTCACCCTAAAGACAACTTTCAATTGTCTTTACGGTGGACACCAAGTGAGAATTAGTGACATATTTAATAAATATGAATTCATCCACAAAAACTCCACAGTGCAATATTATGCTTAAATATGCAAATTAGCATTTATTTCTGTGTTGTCCGTTTTGCAGAGCTCAAAACCTGAACTTTAGACAAAGCCTGTTTCAAAGTCATTGTCATTTTAGGGTAAACATTTTCTACAAATGATTACTCCCAACAGCCATTTAAAGAAATCAATTTAAACCATTTTTAGTAATAAAATGTTCTATGAACCAGCCTATTGACATATGTAGAACACACTTTGTAAAAAACCTTCAGACTATAGATAGGAACAAAACTGGTAGCATGTAGGTGCTACTGAAGTGCGATTTCTGGGTCAACGTTTTTTATTACAGTTGTTCAGAGGCAGTATGTTTAAATATGCACAAGAGTCGAAATGTAATGCTAATTTTTACTGAGTTATGACAAAACACACAAACCTAGCCAATAAAAAACACCTACCGTATATGTGTATTTTGATGTTTTGTTTCCTCTGTCTGATAAAAGACATGTTGTTGAAGCTAAATTGCCTTCTACCAATCTCATAAATGACCAGTGAATAAAAAAAACACGTTTCTTCCTGCACTGTCCTCCAAACTGTCAGTGTCTCATCAGTGAGTCGGCCCCCTGATGGAAGATGACACCGATTGAACATGCATTGAAGTTCCCAGCTGAGGTCAAATGAGAAATATAGAAAACTCTGTAATGAAATGTAGGTCAAGGCAAAAAGCCACATTTCACAGCTTATTTTGTACTAATTTCATCGTGCCATATAAGATCCAAAATGAGAATTAAGGCTTGAACAGATATTTTTAAATGATTGGAAACTTCACTCTGTATGTGTGCTTTAATTAATATTTTGTTTCATAAAATAAGCCCATTACATGTTAACACTATTCTAAATTTAATGTCAAATAAATGTTGGTTAATGACAAGAAAAGCCAGTTTTAAAGGAAGTGACCTCTGTGTTTGTATGTTCGACCTTTTCAGTTCAAAAAACATGAATGTACCCTAAGCATGAGATTACTTTCCTACTATACACGAGTGAGGGGAAAACTAATGGTTTAGTATTGTAAACTCTAAGGCAAAAAGGATCAGATAGTTATTGCCTTGTGCTGGATAGATTAGAGAAGTCTGACTTACTAAATATATTAAAGATGCCAAAATGAGTGTTACCAGAAGTCCTGTTTGTAGAGCTGAAGCCACATTTGCAACAACTTTTAGTTTAGACAGTGTAAAATAATGCTTCCCCCTATCGCTTTTTACTAAAGATGGGGTTGTCAAAATCAAAGGCTCCCTTATGATTTGTTTTTAACCAAACATTCTACAAACATGTCGCCAGCAACTATGGAGACTAACATGAAATAGTTGCTGGCGTGATAACTTTCCAGAGTTGTATTATCTTCTGAGAGTATTACCACTGGTGAGTTTGGGCATCTGATAAAGCTTCAAACATGTCAGTCTGTTACTCCCCCCCCCCCATGCTGTTATAACACATGGCTGTTTTAGGGCTAAATGCCTTAAGGCCTCACTTTGTAGTCTGGTTTAAGCTGTAACCCAGTAGTCTATGTTTACTCAAGAATGCTTCATTTACACAAGGCTTAGTGTGTTTACCAATTCAGGTGAAAATCAATCTACTAGAAAATATTCTACAATATAACACTTTGATAGAAGCCCCCTGCATGTTGAGTACTTTTACTTTTTATGCAGTAGGACTTTTAAAAAAAAATACTATTACTTTTTTATTTTACATTTTGGATTCAGGAGTTTTACTTGTGATCGGTATTTGCAGGGCGGCACACTGTCAGGTCTTTTAAATAACTTTAACTTTGTTTTAATGTCAAGTATAATAATGTGTTTGGTTGCTGTTTTTTTAGTTAATTCTATTCTCTGTGTATTGAAATGTGTTAGGTTTAAATGTTGTTTGGCGTTTTTAACTCTTAGTTTGAAAGGGGGCTATATAAAGGAAAAATAAGGTGTATTTTTATTATAATGTGGGTTCTACTTAAGTAACGGATTTCAGTATGGTGGCTTCAACTGGTGAAGAGGTCTAGATAGACTTTTCTATTCTAAAACAAGTTTTGGTTCCAGGTTGAACTGAAAACCGCAAAAAAAGTTTCCACTTGCCTCAATTATGCATAATAAGTAAAATAATGAGGGAAATCCTGGCTGCATCTGCTGATTCCTGCAGAGAGAGTAAGACTTTTCACTCCCTAAAGCGTGAGCTGAACATGCTTATGCCAATGAGCCATGTAATGAGAACAAGATTTATTACAAACCTCAGAAGGGAAACCATACCACCTGTAACCCACCACAGTCATCCCAACTGATTCCCTCATTTTAACTTTGTGTGACTGCCTCCACATAGTTTTATGATCCGTAGCCTGCCAATAGGATTCAGAGTGAGTTATCTCAGAGGGAGTGGAAGCTAGCGTGTTCAGGCAAGATACACTGCCTCACTTTGCATTTTCCTCATCCTTATTTCGAAAGAAAGCCTCAGAGCACCTCTAATTGCTACAAAAGTCTCACGTCTTGATGTGTATCTCCGCAATGGATCGTACGAATGTGTGTGAAAAGTCAAGTTGAATCAGGGCAAGGTCAACAGGGATCCACAAAAGAAGTCCATGGGAGAGAAGGCTCAACGTATACAGCAGCTTAAAGGTACGGTGAAAATAATGACTGTCTTATGCTTATTGTTGATCCAATGTGTGATATAGTATGCTAAATCATGAAAACCCTATCTGTGTTTACCAAAAAGAGACATTTTATTATCTCTTTCTTCCTTAAATGTATTTCCTCAAAGGGATTCTTCAGGTAGGTGTAGTATTTGGCATTGTGGCAACTGATTGCCTAATCATACACACTTTTTTTTAAGGATGATTTGCTTCCAAGTGTAGAATGTAAAACATGAGAAACAAAAGTAAAATAGTTCTCAATTGTCTTAAAATGTTGCCTTTTGGGGATAAAGAGATAGCCCCAAAATCAAAAATATGTTTTATTCTTAACTGAATATATCAATTTAGATTTGTGTTGTGAGTGTTGGAGATAAGAACTGTAGGGCTGTCTGTCTTCTCTCCATTATAGATAAATTAAATGGAACTGGGCTCATGGGGCTCAAATCTCCAAAAAGTCCAATTGAAAAACTCAGAAGCAAGGTCTCTTTCCAGAAATCACCACCCAGTTACTAAAGATAATCCTCAGACTTTGTTGTGAGCATTCTCGTGAAAAAGCTATTTTCTTTCGAACTTCATTTACCATCCAGTTAGCACAAGCCTGTCATTAAGCCTAAGTAGTGATACTGTTGCGGGATGTAGTTTTCAACAAAAATTATAAAGATTAGGAAGAGAAATATATATATTTAATTTTGGGGTGAACTGTCCTTTAAACACACTTACGAACAAGTTTTGTTGGACAAACATATTCAGCATAAAACCTCCATAGTGCTACACAGTTAAAGCGGGCATTAGCATATTCTAACAGTTTTTAATTGGTAAACTACCTCATCTAAGTCCCTGTTTTCTCTTTCCCAGATGAGAGGGAAGCAGTGCAGAAGAGAACCTTCACCAGGTGGATGAATGTGTTTCTGCAGAGAGTAAGGCACAAATCAATACAGCTTTACTGGACCATTATACTTCAGCTCATAAATGCAACCACCAATAAGGTTTTTCATTTGTCATTTCCAGCGTGAACCTCCGATTGAAGTGTACGACCTGTTCACAGACATTCAGGATGGTAGAATACTCATGGCTCTGCTGGAGGAGCTGTCTGGGTGCCAACTAGTAAGAGTCAAGCTAAATAATGGCAAAATAATATATCTGCAAGAAGAAACAATATATTAAAATGCTATTTAGTTATTTAATTTGCCTTTGGTCCATTTTAGCTCAGTTCATTAGCATTTTATGATCATAATGGAGACAAATCTGTATCAAATACATTCATTTACAGCTAATATAAAGTTATAGCCAGCAGCTGGTTAGCTTAAATTTAGCATTGGCTAAAGATTGGAAAAAAGACAAGCTAACCTTTGTCAAAGAAAACAAAATCCAACTTCAAGCACCGTTAAAGCTTGATCATAGGTAACATATTCTCAAAAAATGGTAGGCTATTGTTTCCTTTGGTCAAAGCCAAGCTAGCTGTCACCGGGGTCAGCCCTATGTTCTAACAGCCTTTTGTTCCCTCATTTCTAAGATTTTTCTCAAAATGATAGTCAAGTCAAGTCATTTTTATTTTTATAGCACATTTAACATGTACTGGGTACAACCCAAAGCGCATAAATAAAAATAAAATAAACTGAAAAAAACAAACATACAGAAACAAAGACACAGACAGACAAACAAACAAGACAAACAAACAAATAAACTCAAGTCCATCTGAGCCATGCAGTCCTAAGTCCTCAGTTGCTGGAAGCAGAAAGTGTCCCATAGAATTATAGAAAGTGAATTGTGTGCTGTGTCTAAATTGCTCCCAGATTATGTTCCCAGGGCCGTATTTTCTCCAGATTTACATGGTACTCAATGGGAACATGTAAAAAGGCCCTATGTTCCCAGATTTAGCTAAAAGCTACATTATATCTGTAGTCAATTGCTACTGGATAAAAGGTTGGGTGTAATTGGCTACCAAATTGGGTGAAAGGGGAATAAAATCTGATACAAATTTATGAAAAAGGAAATGTGGGAACATAGGGCCTAATTTTGAAAAAGATCTTGGAAATGAGGGAACAGGGCTGAGGGAACATGGGCTGAGGGAACATAGGCATGTTCCCCTGTCACCCCATGTCTTTATGTTGAGGTAAGCTAACCGGCTGCTAGCTTCATGTTTGCAGTACAAAAGAGTGCTATCAATCTCCTTTTCTAACATGTCAGCAATAAAGCAAATAAATGTGTTTCCTAAAAGGTCAAACTATTCTCCTAAACGCTCCTTGTCTAATGTCTTTATTAGCTTTACAGGTTTAGGTCTTCTTCTCACCGCATTTTCAGACTGAACAACATTTCCAAAGCCCTGGCTTTCCTTGATGATAGACATGTGAGTGGTTTTTTGCTTGTAAATCAATCAAGCGAAAGTGCTTTTCATGGGTGGTCTTTTACAAACATTAATCCTGATAAACAAGATTTCAGTTGAAGTCTCCTCCCTGTTGTCTCTCAGGTGAAGTTACTTGGCATCGATGCCTCTGGTATTGCTGATGGGACTCCCTCTGTTGTTCTTAACCTTATCTGGACCATGATCTGTATTTCCAGGCAGGTTTTGTCCACCGTTATCTATCATGCTAATGCCTTAATGTATTATTTCACTCCTTGGGTAAAATTTGTCTTGGTTGCTGAACTTACACACACTCCTCCCTTTTCCTATGATGCAGGTAAAAGAGGTGACAGCAGGCCTCCAGAGACATTTATCTTCTAGCCTCTCCTCCTTATCAACGAGCAGTTACCCCTCCTCCAGCGACCTCTCGCCCCCGCCAAATGACATTGGCAGCTATTTCTGCAGCACCCTGCCAAGCAAAGGCAAAAAGGCTGCCAAAGACCTAAAGTACCACGGGAAATCAATCAAGACTCTACTGCGATGGGTCCAGAGATGCACATCAAAGTGAGTCTGAAAAGATCCAACTGCTTACAAAGTCATTTTTGCAGTAAAAAGGCTCCCAAACCCAGGCATGTGTGAACTGGCTGTGTGTTTTTTCTATTAAATGCAATTTTAAATGTGTAGGTTTGGAGTGGAGGTGCATGACTTTGGGAGGAGCTGGAGGAGTGGGCTGGCCTTTCTCGCCATGATTAAGTCCATAAACACAGCTTGGTTGACCTGAGGGCAAGCCTGTCCAGAGAGCCAAGGGAAAACATTAAGCTGGCGTTCATGATAGCCCATCACAGTCTGGACATACCACCTCTGCTGGAGCCTGAAGGTAAAAGCTTACTGAATAGAAAGTGCTTCACAATTATTTATTTATATCCACTAAGACAAATATCTTTCTTCATAGACAGTACTACACTAAGTAGGTGCTTAGAGCCCATCACGGTGTAATGATCTCACCTTTCAAAGTAAATCAGAAGCACTTGTCCCATTGCAGACTCATTTAGAATACCTCACTTAAAATGAGCAGTAGAGGTCCTTGCTGTGTGTAGTGCCAATTGTATTATATCTGCAGTGTCACACAGAGGCCGAAAGTGGCCCCAGCAGGATTGTCTCCTTAGTAGTTTTGGAATGTGGAGTACATTTAGTTAGCAATTTGATATTCAGAACAGATATAGTGAAATATGTAAAGATATAGTAGAAGTATGTTCACCTGAGCACCTGTAAATTCAAATTTGAGGTACTCTTCTTTGAATACACTTTTCTACTTTATTTCACCAAATTTGATCTGATTTTTTCAATCAAAACATATACAACTCATACAAAATAGTTCAAATAGGCTCCACTTGAACAAAGTTTAGCAGTGAAATTGTGCTTTTACATTGATGAGTAGTAATAATGATAATATGTACAATAGTATTACAGTGACAGGGGAAATGTAATGCATTGAGTTAATATACCTGTATTCTTGTACATTTTCATAATTATGCTGTATGCGTTAACTCGTGTGACATTTTTGATGCAGGACTTTTACTTTTAATTGAATATTTTCTTTTTGTATTGAAACAAACCTGCTAACAAACGGAAACTATTCTTACCGCAGACATATCAGGCTCTTCACCAGATGAGCAGTCCATCATCACCTATGTGTCGATGTTCCTGAGGTTTTGTCCAGACAAAGATGAGGTTAGTACAATTTGGAATAGTTCAACATTGTTGCTTTTTTTTGGGCTGAAAGTCAAATGAGAACATTTATATCACTGTATTTTAAATATGAAGTTACCACCAGTCGCTGGTTGGTTTACTTTAACTTAGCTTAGTTTAGCTTGGCATTAATATTGATAACAGGTGAAACATCTTATCTTGCGCTTTCAAAAAGTAACACAATTTGCCTACTAGCCTCTCTAATTAAATGATATACTTCATGTTTAATATATAAAAGCACCAGAGATTATGTGCAGGACTATTTCTTTTCTAGGTGCAGTCTTGGAGAGGTGCCAGTAAGTAGTTGGCACTTGGGACTTTGCATGATAACTGTTTCCAGTCTTTATGCTAAGCTAAGCTAACAGCTGCTGGCTGTAGCTTGAGAGCTGAATATCTAATATATTTCTAAGTATTGTATTCATATTGTGTACCATCACTAATAAACCCTATATTACAGGATCGTACGTCAGATATTGAAGTTCCTGATATCCCAAATGTTGGATCACTTGGGTCCGTCAGTCTTGGAGAAATCCTCGCTGATGACCCAGAAGCCCAAGCATTGCTCTACGGCGTGCAGAAGAGCAATGAACAGCTACTGTGGAAACGATGGGCCAGGAGATCCCAAGGAAGCCCCTGTGCCAACTCGCTTCACACAGCTGAAACCACATCACCATTCAACCACAAGAAAAGCAGGAGTCGAAGCATTTTACAGCCTCCCAGTCCACTGAATACAGGCGTAGTCAACCAGGAGATCCGATCATGGATGGAGAAAGCGCCTGTGGATCAGGCATACAGCAAGCCAAGGGTGGATGAAAGTCACTTTTCTTTGAGCTCAGAGGAAGGAATCTACAGCTTGTCTGCACTGGACTCAGATGAGGAGGATGCCTACTGCTACATATTGGATCTGAATAAAGAGGTTTTTCAACCATATAATCAGATAAAAAGACAAGTTCCAAGGGTCGAAGAGGAAACGGAGGAAGAAATGTTTCTTAATGGAGAGCATGCTGAATTAAAACATCTGGAAGTATGTGAAACTTTAAATGTCAGTGGATGTACACATCAAGAAGATTCACTAGTGCAAAATGTTGTATCTGAAGTCAGAGATCAATCAGTGGTTCATAGGACGTTTGATAAGGACAAAAATGAAAGGAGTTCCACAGAGGTGGCAAACAGCATAGCTGCGTTTGACATGGAACCAAAGGAAGGCAGCAGGAAGGAGCATGAAGTTGAGAGAGTTGTTAGAGGACAGAGAAATTATGCTGGAGACGACTCTGAGGAAGAGAGGGAGAAGTCAGAAAATGCTAGATTTGTAATGCATGGACATGATAAAAGGGATGCTCTGGTAGATGAAACCCAAAACACAACGGTTCTTGAAGAGTCTAATTGTCTAACAGTTGAAGAGGATACTGTAAAGGAGGAAGAGAGGGAAAATAAGCAAAGTGTAGATTCTGAAAGTTCCAAGGTAGGAGAAAATGGAAAAATATTATCTGATGAGGCTGTAAATGAAGTCAGCAGAGGCGATGCAACTACAATGAACACAGAGGAAGAAAATTACAGGAAATACAATCCCCCCAAAATGGCTAATTTATCTTGTGAAGAACAAAACAAGGGAGAAAACAGTGATGAAGTCATGAATCCAATGGATTTTGAGGAAGTTACAACAGCAGAGCGGAACGACAGAGACAATATGACTCAGAAATGTAAACTTACTGTCAAGAAGGTATCAACAGTAGACCATGTTGACAAAACTGCTCCCAAAAATAACACCAACGGAGGTGTTAATGTCCATCCTGCCTGTGGTGCAACTTCTTGGTTATTCAGGTAGGTTATGTCCTTTAGGAATTTTAGCTTAGCACTTAAGAAAGGTAACTATGTTTCAGGGTTCCCAATGTAGCATGGAACACAGCAAAATGATAGAAGTTGTAATAAGCTAAAATGTTTTAAAGAATGGGTCTTCAATTTCACACAGAAACATAGAGAAACAGAAGTATTTTAATTTCTAACTTAACAATGTAGATGTTGTTGGCTGCAATAATGACTGATGCTAGTAATGCTAAGCTAAAACTGAGAAGCACCTATGAGGTGGATGAATCCCTCCGCCTCAAGTGAACTTTTTAATTATTCTATCAGACTACTGTTAATGTTAAACAAAAACCCATTAGAAGGAATATCAAATATGGTCGCAAAGCTAAATATACCATGTAATGCTAAAATACTGAAGATAATACTAAATTTCTGACTTAACAAATGTTAATGAAGGATAAAACAGGGCAGATTTGTCTTTTTCCTTTGAAAAACTAATAATAACTCATACAAGTGTTAAAAGAGTTGCAAGAGTGTAACTTCACCAAACCAAATAAAGAGCATGACATAGTTAGCCCTAACCATGAGATTAGCATTTTGGCTCTCAAAGGTTGGATGCTAACACTATTAACTGAGTTTTTTTTATGTAACCTTGTGTAATGTTTGTGGTCTAATCTCACGAAATATTGCAGTTAATGACATGCCTCTTGGTTTTAGAAATGACACTAGGTTACTACTTTAGTATGCCAGTTAGCGGGGCATGCTAACATTTGTAGCTAACCCTTAAGCACATAAAAACACTGTTGGAACCATTTTATAGACTTTTTTTTAAAGCATAGAAAAGACACCACAATTTAAACTCTGTATACTTAATGTGGTTAGCTTCAATTATTTATAAAGACTTTCCAAATAATTAAATTGTTATCGTCGTTAAAGGCTTTAATTAAGTGGTAACATTGCCGTGAATTGTCTCATTTTAGCCTGAAGCTAACAGTCTGTGTTTTATCTTTTGTCCAACAGAGAAGGAGGATTAATCTTTCAATCTCCAGCAGCCTTTTGTGGCATAACCCCATTAGAGCTGGAAATGCTCTTGCTCCTGTGGATCCTGCTGTACTGCTACTTTATCTTACCTCAAATGAACTTCTGAGTTACCCTGCATCGAGCCCTTCCTATTACCAGATGGCCACTGCCAACTTTAAATCAATTGAAATTTTTAGAAATCTGACTTTCAATCCAATTATTTCTAACCGTATTTAACTTTGAGTTTTATCCATTTCACGTCTTTGACAGTTTTAATGCCCAACATGTCTATCAAATCTTTAAGACTATTCCTGGTTTTTGGTGTTACAGTGCACATTGTAGTTACTGTTCTCCGGGTTGGTCTCTATCACCTTTTATTTAAGTTTCTCTATGCTTTATTTTGTGTATGGTAGATCTTCAGAATGCATCTAATACTATTTTGTTTTTGCAGAGGTGTATCTCTTTTAGCTTAGTCAAACAGATGTATGCAGAAAAAAAAACTTCATTCAAGAGTTTAAATCACACTTCATGTCCTTGAAGTAGGATTTCAAATTAATGTCAGGAAAGGAATGTAAACTACTAAATACGCACATTTGAAACTTGATCTAGAATTGTGAAGTTCAAGGATTTTCTTTCAAATGTAACGTGTTTAAGTAAAGTTGCTAGGCTGCACAAATTGGACTGTTGTTTCTTCCCCACTGTTAACAGTGCAAAGCATTGCAAGCAGTATAAAGTCACTCCTGTCATTGGTCCTTAAATTCCTTATGATATGTAATTCAATCATCACAAATCAACAGTTTCAACTGTGTCTTATCATGAAATGATTAAAGACCTGTAAAATTGTGCTGTGGTTGACATGAGAAAAAAAACCCATCTGTCCTCACTGACTATTGTAAACACATAAATAAATGATGTTATCTTTAGAAGTCATATTCTGATTATTGTGCATTTTATTTACATTTTTATTTAAGTTGTGCATTTGTGCAGGCAAGTATAATTTCATTCAAAGTTGCACCAAGTAACTACACAGAAATGTATGTCAATCCATGCCTGGTGTTGCGGCTATAGGCAGTCCAATAAAGCAGCCTGGGGGCTAAACAAGGGAAGATAAACACCTTGACACCATTCCGTTTCATTGTAGATAATGAGTGAAGTGCTTTAATCACTGATGGTTTAGAATATTGCAATCGAAAAAAATGTTGCAGATTTCTGTATTAATTGGGGTCAATGGAAAGTTTCGCCTCCCGGCTCACCCCCTCTCTTTCCATACAAAACCACAGTGAGCAGGTGAGTGCAGCAAGGTTAAACAACCACTTACTCCACCCCAAACTCCACTGCATGTCCACCACCAATAATATGCAAAACAATACCACACAATAAATAGAAACACATAAACCCCAAATCTGGCTCCTACACCTGGTAAAAGCATATAACATGAGGACACATTCAACACATATCACTAAAAGACTTGTTGGACAATGTGATGCATAATTACACATGCATGCTTGACAAGAAACAAATGGAAACATATACATTACGTTTGGGAAGTAATGGATCCCATGTAACAGGATTACGTAATCAGGATACAACAAAAAGGGTTCAAAGATTCAAAGATTCAAGATTCAAGGGCTTCCCAGTCTCCTTCAACAATGCAACATGAATATAAACTTAACACAAAAAGTTAGGACGTGTGTTTGGTAGATTATTTCTTTGATGTTACAATGCTTCTTGGCAATAAATCTTATACCGTTGGAAAGCCTGTTTTCTCACCTTTCAAATGGTGCTACATTTGTGAGGAACATGTATTTGTGGTAGGAGCAGCAGAGCTGAGTATGTGGGTTGCACCCATAAAAAATGTGACAAATCTCCTCTGCCAATGCCAAACTGCAGCCAATCTCCGGTCTTGTACGACCACCATGTGGCCTGCCTTGACTGCCCTTCACTGTGAGGCCCACTTGCACTGGAACCTCAACATGTGGAGGAACATTACGTTCAGCAATGAGTCTAGATTCTGCCTACAGAACTTGGATGGTACGGTCACAGTGTGGAGACAAGGAGAACGCTTTGCTGATTGCTGCCCCGATATAGTAGGAGTGGAGAGGAGGGAATGGCCTGCAGTCCTGACCTCAACCCCATTGAACACTTGTGGGATCAGCTTAGGAGTACTGTCCGTGCCAGAGTGATCAACACAACCACGTTGGCTGACCTGGGACAAATACTGGTTGAAGAATGGGATGCCCCATCCCACAGGAGTGTGTGACCAGGCTGGTGACCAGCATGAGGAGAGGCCGTTGTGGCTGTGTATGGTCCTTCCACACGCTACTAAGGTTGCTTGTTAAATTAATAAAGTGTTAAGAAATAAATTGTTGCCAATATGTCTTGTTTCCTCACACTTCCATCATCCAATCCACCAAACAACACCAAAAGAGTCAACAGCAAAAAAACGTTATTGGGATTGGCAAAGGAGTTTTGTCACATTTTTCATTGGCGGAAACCACATACTCAGCTCTGCTGCTCCTCCCACAAATGCATGTTCCTCACAAATGTGGCCCCATTTGAAAGAGAAGAAAACAGGCTTTCCAACAGTATAAGATTTATTGCCAAGAAGCATTGTTGAAATAAAGGAATAAGCTACCAAACACAAATTTCCTTACTTTTTGTGTTAAGTTTATATAGAACATAAAACAAATAAAACCAATAAAAATAGTGAAAAAAATAACAGAATAGATATAAAAACTGGAACACTTTGCAGACTAATATTTCTGTATTTTTGGTTCCAATCTTATCTACTTTTAAGAGAACCTGGTGTGACACAAGTGGTAGAACCAGGAGGAGGCACTCTGAGATGATTCAACTCTTAAATACTGCCAAAAGAGTAATTAACACATCATTCCAAGAAATGTATAGTGATTCTCATTGGGAGTGAAAAGAAAATGATGGCACTTTTATTCTTTTGTGAGAAAGTGAAGGGTGAAAGAAATTAAAATTTCAGTGTGGAATCTACGATGACATCTCAGTTCTCGAAAATGATCCAAAACATTCCTAATATTTCAAAGAATATTGTGTTCTTAGTGCAGTTTGGCAGAAACTTCAACATTACAAACAACTGATCCAGAGTTAGCTGACACTTCCATTAAACATTAACAAGGACCAACCCGTTTCTTTCACTGTGCCAAGAGATTTCTGGCGAGGCTATGTCTACTGATGCAACCTAACTCAGTGAACACAACACGGGTAAAGAACCGCTCATTCAGTCGATTGTCCTGGGATCCAGATCCTTCACCATATCTGTGATCAAGTTGTTGGTACAATTAGCAATGAATTTGTTGATGTCATCTGTAGCCTCAGCTGGTTTTGTAAAGTTAACAGTGAAGATCTGACCAAAATAGAAGTCCTTGACCTCCTTCTTGAACTTCTCCAGAGGATTGTAGCCAGTTTGAAGGCAACGCCGCTACCCAAATCCACCTGCTGATGCTTCTGACTGTGTCCCATCATGTGGAAAAGATGCTTGTATGCTTCATTGACCTGTTCCTGGGTATGAGCACTGTAGGCTAAGCTGGAGAACAGCTGGCTGTGGGTTTCCCCAGCAGCCCCTGTGGACAACATGGACAGGGCAGTTGAGATGCCAAGGGGCGAGAAAAATATATTCTTTCCAGCTTCAGTGTTGGCATTCATAGATAGATAGATAGATAGATAGATAGATAGATAGATAGATAGATAGATAGATAGATAGATAGATAGATGGATAGATGGATAGATGGATAGATGGATAGATGGATAGATGGATAGATGGATAGATAGATAGATAGATAGATAGAATCGGAGGATGAAACCCTCTTTACATACATGCACACAGCAGAGCACACACAGTGAAATGTGTCCTCTGCATTTAACCCATCCTAGTACTAGGAGCAGTGGGCAGCTATTGTGCAGCGCCTGGGGAGCAATGGGGAGGTGGGATTGGAGGTGTCCGGTGCCTTGCTCAAGGACACCACAGCAGGGCTTAGGAGGTGAACTGGGACCCCTCCAAGTAGCAGTCCACCTTCCATATTGTCAAGTCTGTTCGGGGACTTGAACCGGCAACCCTACGATTCGGGACTGTGAGGGGCCGCTGCGACTGCTCGCACCGCCATCCAGTCCAAAGCGGTCTCTGCATTTGACCCATCCTAGTGTTAGGAGCAGTGGGCTGCCATTATGTACGGCACCCGGGGAGCAGTGTAGGTAACGGCGCCTTGCTAAGGGACACCACCATAACAACTTGGCCTTTCGGGGACTTGAACTGGTGACCTTCCAGTTCCCAGCCCCTATAGACTTTGCCACTACCGCCCATTCAGGTTTCTGTATAGGGCCAAGGCAAAGTGAGCATTGGGAGACGACAGCTTGAACCAGCTAATATCTTCTTTGTGGGTCTGAGAAATGTGAGCACTATGGTGGTGGTGGTCTGCCCTGGCTAAAGCCAGTAGAAGTGCTGTGAGTGTGAAACTAGCAAAGATCCCATGCATCTTTATAGCCTGTGCAGGAAAAATCACAGTAGCTTAGGGGGTGTTACAATTTAGCATTTAGCTCTACACTCCCACATGTTTACATATTATTCAATGCCTACCAAGTTTCAATGTGTCCAACTTTTTTTTCCCAGTGCAATACATCCAAAATGTCTGAAGTTGTATAAAGATTTGTTTTATATTTTAAAACAGTACCACGCTTGAATGTCTGCTTTGCCCCAGTTTGCCAGAAACTACATACATTTTATACAGAAGCTCTGGGAATCAGGTGACAGTTGGGTCAAACATCAACCAGCAGCAGGTTTCTATTGAACAAATAGCATTTACTGGAATATAAAAACATAAAGCTATTCATCAATGTTAATTCAGTCAGCTGAGTCCTTTGTGTCTGCTTGTTCTCCCCACGATTTTGAAATACAACTGGTTAACATTGTAATGGAAAAAATGTCCTGCTTTAAAGAGGTATGTTGAACCCCTTTAATATTTGGTATCCACCAATTCTTTTACATTTTATAAAAGTTGATTTAATATCTCTCGGACATCTGTTGTCTCTGAACCTTATTTTTTTCATGAGTTACTACTTGATTGTTTTGGAGTTAGGGTTCGGAAAAGGGTTTCTTTGTATTTCTTGCTAAAAGCCCTCAACTCTCGGAGCTACTAAACTCTACTGCACATAGATTGTTTTAATGAGTTTTCTTTTTGTGTTGGCGAATAAGCATATGGACAAAAAGAGATGTTAACATATGCTTAGTAGCAACATTTCCAAGCTGCACAAGGGCTGGTTCGACTAGTTCTGTCATAAAATATTCCTCATGGCAACATTTTGATTGTATTGGCTTTTTGCTCCCATCCATCCATCCATCCATCCATCCATGCATCCATCCATCCATCCATCCATCTTCTCCCGCTTTTCCGTCAGGGTCGCGGAGGTAACAGCAGAGAGCCCCAAACTTTCCTTTCCCTGGCCACATCAACCAGCTCTGACTGGGGGATCAGGCCAGCGAATAGATATAATCCCTCCACCTGGTCCTAGGTCTACCCCTTGGTCTCTTCCCAGCTGGACGTGCCTGGAACACCTCCCTAGGGAGGCGCCCAGGTGGCATCCTCACTAGGTGCCCGAACCACCTCAACTGGCTCCTTTCAAACGTGAAGGAGCAGCGGTTCTACTCCGAGTCCCTCCCAGTTGACTGAACTTCTCCCCTTATCCCTAAAGGAGATGCCAGCCACCCTGCGGAGAAATCCCATTTCGGCCGCTTGTATCCGCGATGTCGATCTTTCGGTCATGAGCTTTTTGCTCCCAACTGAAATAATTGGTAATTTGGGCACTTGTTTTGATAAAAACACATGATGTTGTATTCCCCATTATACATAAATTGTCAGCTGCTTGGCCTTACACTACACATGATTGGAGAGTTATTTTCTTTCATGCCAAAAATGCTTTTTTTTGTGGTAGAAAAACTTTCAATTTCAGTTGACTTTATCAACCACATGGTGGTGTTGCAGCATCATGAAGTGTTTTGTGGATTGCTGAGTATCCCATATGACCTGCTGTTTAATAAGAAACGGTAATGACATAGTGAGTTTAAGCTGATAATATTGAATAAGGACTTTGACATCTGGCACTCTGTGCATCTCTTGAGATTAGAATGTATACTGTTTTATATTTTTTTGTTAACCGTATGATAGTTCAAGCTTATCAACAAAATACATATTTTTTCGACAAAGTTTGTGAAATAACAATTATTTTTATTCTTAATATTTCTTCTTCATTCCACAAGATTGAATCAGCTTTGAACACGTTTTATTACCCAGCTCTCTCAGACAATCAACATAGATTTTTGAAGAATACCAGTGTGTTCATAGTAAAACTAGAGCAACATTAAGTTTGCATCAGTTGCATAAGTGTTCAAAATCCATGTTGACCAGAATGTGAATTAAAGAGGAGGGAAAACGACTTTGCCCACACACACACACACACACACACACACACACACACACACACACACACACACACACACACACACACACACACACACACACACACACACACACACACACACACACACACACACACACACATACACACACACACACACACACACACACACACACACACACACACACACACACACTCTTTGCTGCTGAAATTCTAAGAAACCAAAAAAACATGCCGGCATTGTTTGCTCAGAGCTAAAACTACGGGTCAAAAGCTCAGCCCCAAAGATCGATACACTTTCAACACCGCCACCACCCCCACACATATCCACGAGAACAACACTTCCCCAAAGCTGGAGTTTGGCCGGTCTTTTTAGAGATCAACCTGCAGCGTCTCTGAATTGAGGAAGGATGGTGAGCGAAAACTGCGATGATGTCCGTTCTGTATCGTTTTACATGTATTACAGTGATGGCATTGCTAACGGGTGTCAGAGCAGATGGGTCGGTTCTACCAGAGTCTGAGAAAGTCTTCAGCAGGCCTCTGCGAATGGAACAGGAGGTCAATGAGCAGCTCAACACATCAGCCCTAAACACAGCCTTGGCCTTTGAACCTTACCGTGACCTTGCCACCAAAGCCAATTCCAAGCCCGGTACCCAGATACAGCACAACATCTTGTTCTCACCCTTGGGCCTGGCATCAGCTCTGGCCCTGCTGTCCCAAATGACTGGGTCCGAGAGTCGGAGCCAGGCCCTGGAGGCCTTGGGGCTGGCAGCCAACTCTACAGAGCAGAGCTTGGAAGCCACCATATCTGCTCTTACAGATCTGCAACACAGCCTCGCTCGACAGGAATGAGGGGGTGGCAATGGGGTGCAAAGGGCAGCGTCTGCAGGCGAAACCAAAGTTGGGATTAGGGCCATACAAGGGCCGGACATCGGAGGGGCAGATGCTGGATACCGAGCCGATGTAGATAATGCTTCAGAGGCAAAAAATGGAACTGAGGATGGTGTTCATCCTGGCGCTCAGCTAAGTCTTTGGAACAGCCTACATATTGATGGAAAACCTTTACTAGACTATGACAGCTTTTTGTCCAGGCCTCAGAACACTGGTCCCTCCACCTTCAACATCAGCTTACACACGTTGATGAAAGACTTGGAAGCCTCTTATAAACCTGAACTTAGCAATTATGTGTATTTCAAAGGTAGCTTCTTGCTGTGATGATAATACATGCATATATTTTCAATGGAAGGTTCGGAAGTATTTCAATACTACGCTAGTACCCTCGAAATGACCAGGACCAATTACTCCCCTCTGTGGGTTCTATTCCTGGTATTTCTCAACCGTGAACTAAGAATCAGGACACAAGTCTTGATGAATTACTTGAAAGGTGGGCGCGTTTAACAACAGCAAAAATATGGTATAATGTTAGTTTACAACTCTCACACAACTCATGCAGTATAATTCAAGTCACATTTATACAGTTGAACCCTTACAAGCAATTGCACTTTTGCTTAATTACTTTTTAAAAGACTTTTGCATAAACATTACTTGAATGGGCCATAGGGCACCTGAACAAGTGTGAGTACTTGTTTTAGCGCGCAAATGTTTCAATTTCCTAAGGTTTAAGCCAAAATACATGTCTTTGGGAAGTCTTGAGCATACAACAGGATAAATGAGACAAGAGCTGTGTAGGAGTTTTAAGAAGATGTTTGGATATAGTTCTTCTGTTTTAAACGCGGCCCCCATTTACTTCAATTCATCAAGACTTTTCTCCAATTTGGGATTCTGCTAACGTGAAATGTGTAATTGATATACAAACGGTAATTTTGTGGTTGACGTGTCCCCTAAATGTATACAAAGAACAGACGGATGAATCACTTTCTAAATGAGAAACGTACACCTACAAAAACACATTCAGAGAAAAGCTTGAATGAAAATGAGTTGCAGCTAAATTAGAAAACATTCTCAGTGTGTCTGCAATACCACCCACCGCACAGAATTTTGAGCACCTGCTTCTTCATCAGTCATTGTTATTTATATAGAACAGACGCTCTCTTGTGACAGTTGGTGGTAGTAAATTTACACAGCTTTTTTTTATTGTCTTGCATTCTCTCTCTCCGCTAATTAACTTTCATATTTTATCATTAACTTGTTCATTTTTATGAATGACACATAAATCAGGTTGTCTGCCATTTGAACGGTTTCACACAGTGCCACACAGCTTCTAGCTGAATGCCACCAGCAGCATGGAGGTCTCCATGATGTTCAGGGACGACTCTTCCGAGGTGATGATGCTGTACGACACCAACTGCTCGACCATAGTGGTGCGGCTAGAGTATTCAGAATGCCTGGCCTCGCTGCTGCTGCTCCCTAAAGCCGAGCTGCAGCCGCTGGAGGACTGCCTCTCCAACAGCCGCATGAGCTTCTGGCTCAGCAACTTGAAGCCGGGGTAGGTAGGGGAGTCCACATGTTGAAGAGGAATGAGGGGCAACCCATGGCAAGCTGTTTATATATGTGCAGTGACATAAGTGTCAGCAGCTACAAGGAGGATGCCATTTGCAGTTTTATTTAAATTGGATCAAGCGCTTATCAAAGTGAGTCCAGTAAGAAATAATGGCCAAGAAGAAATCTTACATTGGGCTAGTGTAGGTAAAATGTAAAAAGATCTACGTAGCTGGAGAAGGGAGGAAATTTCAAAGAAAAAAATCTGAATTTCCTAAATAAAAATTGTAAATCTCTGTGGAAAAAAGAGAAGGATATTCTAAGAACTTTAAGTGGTAAACTTCTACAAAAGAACTCCAAGAAAATTCTCAAAATTAGGTTGTGAAAAATGCAATATTGTATCTGATTAGTGGTTCATTTACAAACAGATATAAATGAAAACTGTTTTCCACGACTGCACAAATGTAGTATTTATTACATGCTGGTTTGGACTTGGTGTTTATGCTAAAGGTTAAGTGGTGCAGCACTGGGGGAGTTTGAGTGTGTCCATGTACTGTATGCCCTCTGCAAATGGTGTTTGCGTGTCCTTGAGTGTACAGTATATTGATCCATGTCATGGCGCAGTTTCCCTGCAGTCATTTGCTTTCTGTTGTTGGGTAGCATGATGAATGATGCTGAGGAGATTCTAAGTCAGCAATAATTACATCTCTCTACACATCAGTGAGTCGAAGCCCGCTGTGAGGGTCTCACAAGTTGTAACTAGACATCTTAGAGCAAATCAATTAAAACATTGATTGTTTGATTTCACAGGCGGGCAGAAATCCTTTTCTCTAAGTTCCAACTAAGGAAATCCTACAATTTGGAAAGTCTCCTGAGGAACTCTGAGGTATCATCTATTTTCTCAGACTCAGCCGATTTTGCAAGAATATCACAGAACAGGCTGAAACTCGTCAAGGTTAAGAGAGACCCAAAATATCTTATTTTCCTTTGTCAGAATGGATTACTATGAAACTGGGCCCAAGTGCTTGGTTGAGATCTTATTATACATTAAGAAATGTACCCGACCTTGCAGAACTATATGATATAATGTGCAGTTTCAGTCTCTTTTTTCTGTCGTATCTGCTCCCTCATTACTCCTGTTTCTGTGCCATTACTCAGGCTCCTCATGAGTTTATGCTAGAGATTTTGGAAGAGACCAAGTTAGAAGATGGGGGAGGCCTGACATGCTGCTGGACTTCTCTGTCCCCCCAAGGATCACCTTTAACAGCCCATTCATGCTCATAATCTATGACGATCTCACTGGGCTCACCCTGCTTATGGGGAGAACTATCGATCCAACAGAAGTCTACACCATGTCAACACATCTCCTTTTTGTGCTTTTCTGTTGATTAATACTGCATTAACTTACAATTCACATTTTGTATTTTTTCCAATAGTTTATTGGGCATATTTTTCTGGGGAAATAAACGCATTTTCAGCAATCTCCCTGAAGTTGATGTGTTTTGTTTTACTTCCAATTTCCCAAACATTACTGGATGATTTACAGTTTATTTCCCCATTTTCACAAAATGATGAAAGAACATTCAAATGGTAGTCATTTATCCGTGTGACTAAATCTGTGCTTTTCTTGCAATAAAACACATAAAGCACTTTTCTCCCATCACAAAAGCATTTTCTCTTTTGTCTTTTTTTCAACCCATTTCCTCCTTTAACATCTCTTTATTGCCCTTACACAATTACAGGAAATTGCTTTGCAAAAATATCCAGGCGTATTCGCCAACAGAACAAAATCATAAAAAATAGTATTACACATTCACACTGCAGTAGGGTTTAGTAGCTTCGAGACATTAGTTCTTTTTTTTGCCTGAGCATCAGACAGCCTTGTGGAGATGATACAGAGCATAATTTGATGAATAGGACAACGGATCTATCACAAGTAACAGAAATGTCAGCCTATTCAACAAGAAGGGTCCAACTGACTCCTTGAAAAGTCCAGGTTTATGAGCAAATAGAAAGAGTTTATGGGTCCACAGAGGTGAAGTGCTCCACTTTCTTTTTAGCAGGAAATACAAAGAAATCTTACCCAAACCCTAACCCTAACATTGAAACAACCTGGCCTCAAAAGACATACAAACGTTCTAAATGAGAGAAGTCTCAAGCGGAACCTTCTTTATTATCAACTTTAGAGGACTATGTCTTATCAGAGGCATATTTAGTCAACAGTATCGAGTCAAAAAATCCCAGCCTGGTCTCCTAAAAACAATATTCCCGTAAAACTAAACTGCATTGTCAATCACTTTCTGATGGCAACATATGTTGTACCGGAAAACTAAATGTTGCAAAACTGGAGTTTGTGTCCTGTGTAAAAAAAATATGCAGACCATGGTGATTTGATAAACCTAGCAAAGTATTTCTGTTGCACTTTTGTTTTGTTACAATGTTACGTTAGCCAACTAGAAAATAGGCTCCATTAATACTGGTGTTGACGATAGAGTTCAGTTGTAAGGAAATGTAATTTTGTAGTCGGTAAGGGTTGAAAACTAACAAGAATAGGACATCCCTGGACTATATATTTAATTATAAGTATTTGTGTTGCAGGTCAGACATGAATCATATAGTGATTAAGTTATGGTGTTGTTTTGTGGGTTGGCACTAAGTCAAATAAAGTTTAATCAACAAATACTGTCATACAAAAATATTGACCAATGCTATTTCATAAATTAAACCGAACCTACCAATGATATATTTTCATATTGAAATCCCTTCCGATTTAATTTCTTGAGGTCTGTCATGACTAATGCTGACATGAAGGTATTTAATGCAAAGACATACATCTTTAACACCCATTTTTGCAAATAGCCTGTTATCTCACCAGTGGTTCATTCCCCATGTTGTGCCGAGTGAGTTGTGTTGCATCAGTGAAGATAGTCAGGCCAGATATCTCTTAGCACACGACAGAAAATAGGGGCTGGTCCTGGTTAATGTTTGACCCAACTGTCAGCTGACTACCAGAGCGACTGTATAAAATGGCGAAGTTTCTAGCAAGCCTTCTGCAGCAAAGAGGACATTGAAGGTAAGCGTAGCACAGTTGTGAAAAATGCAAACCGTTTTTTGTTTAACTTGAAACTTTAGATATAAGATATAGGACTTATATTCATTCTTTAAAAAAAAGGTTAGGACTTTGAAGAAATTACATATATATGTGAGCTGTTCAGAGGCTAAATCTTATGGAGCCAAACTAACCCCCTCTGATTTCCCCTGGACAGGCTGTAAACATGCGTGGGATCTTTGTTAGTTGTGCACTGTCAGCACTGCTGTTGTCTGTAGCCTGGGCAAACCACCAAGAAGGCCACCACCACCACCACGGTGCTGATGCCTCTCACAGCCATGAAGGAGAGCTTAGCTGCCACAAGCTGTCGTCCCCCAATGCCGACTTTGCCTTTGCCCTCTACAAAAGCCTAAATGCCAATGCTGCTGCTGGAAAGAACATCTTCTTTTCTCCCCTGGGCATCTCCACTGCCCTATCCATGCTGTCCACAGGGGCTGCTGGTGAGACCCACAGCCAGTTGTTCTCCAGCTTAGGCTACAGTGCTCACACCCAGGAACAGGTCAATGAAGCATACGAGCACCTTTTCCACATGATGGGACACAGTCAGGCAGATCAGAAGCTGGATGTGGGTAACGGCGTTGCCCTGCGCACTGGCTTTAATCCTTTAGAGAAGTTCCTGAAGGATATCAAGCACTACTACTCCGGTGAGATCTTCAACGTCGACTTTACCAAACCCGCTGATTCTGCAGCTGAGATCAACAGATTCATTGCCAGTAAAACCAACGATAAGATCAAAGATATGGTGAAGGACCTGGACCCCGAGATGGCCATGGTGTTGATAAACTATGTCTACTTCAGAGGTAGGACACATTCCAATACAATCTCAAAGAGAGCATGCAGATAGCCAGAGCTAAAAAGAGAAAAAGCTTTTCTATCAGTTCAGGTTCCTTGTGTAGTTTAAGGCACTCAAACATGCCACGAATATGTAAAACCAGCCAGAAACATATCAAAATCATAGCATATATTGCAACATAACTACAATGCATTACTTTTACGCTCCTCTCGCAGGACAGTGGGTTAAACCCTTCAATGGTAACCTCACACAAAAGGCAGAATTCACTGTGGACGAACAAACAAAGGTTCAGGTGGACATGATGATGAGGACTGGTCGTTTCGACTTCTATCAAGACGCTAACAACCACGCCACCGTCATCATGCTGCCATACAAGGGCAACACCTCCATGATGATCGTTCTGCCCGATGAAGGTAAGATGAAGGAGGTAGAGGCCTACATCAACAAGGACAACATCAAGAACTGGCATGACTCAGTCTTCAGGAGGTAAGAGGGGCATTTTATTATATTTTCCACTTCTACGGTAGTAGATACAGTGGCAGTGAGGTCATCTGTAGAATAATAGGGAATGTCTTGACTTGTGTTGGGCTATACTCTGAACAGGAGTATTTGATTTGATATTCCTTATCTTTTATGGCTCAAGTTAAGTAAACATGCTTTAAGTGAACTCTATAATCCAGTGATTATGACACAGCTCCATGTTTGTGTTCCTCAGTTCTGTAGCTCTGTTCATGCCAAAGTTCTCCATCTCTACTGAAGCCTCCCTGGACAGTACACTGAAAGCAATGGGAATAACCAACGCTTTTGGAGAAACCGCTGATTTCTCTGGCATATCTTCTGAGGTCAAGCTCAAAGTCTCAAAGGTATGATAGGCAATCATGCATTTCAAATGTTTGTTGTGGGAATTGATTAAACAAGGTACTATTCTGCCAAGAACCTTTGCTCTTTACAGATATTCAAGACCTGCATGTTCTTGACGTTGTCTTCTGTTGGTTCTTCCACAGGTGTCCCACCAGGCCGTGCTGAGCGTGGATGAAACAGGAACAGAGGCAGCTGCCGCCACCACCATTGAGGTCATGCCCATGAGCATGCCAGAAATCATTAAACTGGACAGACCATTCCTGGCCTTTATCCTGGAGCACTCGACCAAAAGCATTCTCTTCATGGGCAAGATCAACGACCCCACAGCCATGTAAAGATGCTTGGGAACTACTGATTGTTGTATGTGTTACATTTTTATACTGTAGTAGGTTTTAGTAGCTACAGGACAATATTACCTCAGTGTCTGAAAGCCCTGTAGAAATTCCACAAGAGCATTGGGGGATGATGAATTGTGAATAGTTTGATGAATACGACAACAAATCTATCATCAAGTAACAGAAACGTCAGCCTATTAATCTGCCTGCAGTCTGTCAGTGGGACACATTTATTACCATCTGTCATCTGAACCTGGCTAGGTGTATAAATGTCAAAGTACATCATTATATATCGTATCCATCTGACTGTTAGATATGATACAGGTCATAAAAGCATTAGTAGACGAATCACCTGAAGCATCTGCTTATACAATGAGCCATCGTGTTACTTTGCTATTTCTGTTTTAACATGTTTAAGTGAAATAAAGACTTGTTGTTAACAACGGTCAATCTTTTATTTTTAAATCTTGAGTTCATGGATCCAAACAAATTGAACTTTACTACCAATCAATACTGTTTTATTGAGAACAGGAACCAAGTGTTTTTTTTTAATTCCCTTTTTTGATGACATGAGTCTCAGATGATGATGAGTCTCTCTTTTTTCCCCGGAAAGGTCTCAATTTCTGTTGTCTCCTGAGCTCTCTTTAATAAACATGTAATGCTACGAACATTTTTAGACCCTTACTGACAAACGGTTCCTTACCCATGTTGTGTTCACTGAGTTAGGTTGCATCAGTAGACATAGCCTTGCCATAAATCTCTTGGCGCAGTGAAAGAAAGAGGCTGGTCCTTGTAAATGTTTAATGGAGCTGTCAGCTAACTCTGGATCAGTTGTTTGTAATGGTGATGTTTGTGCTAAACTGCATCAAAGGGGACACCATTCATTGAAACATTACGAATGTTTTTGATAATTTTTTTGGATAACTTATGTCCATTTCGTATCCGCATTGACACTTTTATATCTTTCACCCTATCCCAAAAGGACAGAGGGTGACGCTCTTCTTCCATGTCCCCACACACAAGGCAGATCCCACCACAATTCAAGTGGATATGAAAACGAACAGGAGTCACTACAAATGTCTAGTAATGACATGTTTATTACATTACTAACAATATGTTAATCCAAAATTATATTGGATATTGAAAAACCTTTTTCTACTGTAGATTCAATAATTTTAATTTACACAGACTGCGTCCTCCTGGTTCTACCACAGAATTCTAAGAGGCTCAGCTAAAAGTTGAAAAAATTGGAACAGAATATAAAAATATATGTAATATACAGTATTTGCAGGGATCTAAAGCTCCAAATACATCATTGTAGATCATATCCAGCTGGTCTCTATGGCGCAATTAATTATAAAGTGGTTACAATTTACATGTATAGCACTTAAAGCATCTGCTAACACATTTAGCCAAAATGGGTGTTGTTGTGCTGAATGGTTTATCATGAGGCGAAATATAAAGTCATCATAAAAAGCTATTGTAAAACCTTCAAATGTTCATTATTATTACCATCAAGCTAATTCATGTTGACTAGTGGCGAATAACATTTTATTAATAACACAGACAACAAGCTACATTATATTGTGTAAGGATTTACTGTTATGTCAAGCAGGTTAATTAATAATATTGCATATTTCTCTAACACGCAACCTTTTGTTGCCAGAGGTTGTTAACGCCTAGGGAAGAAAGTCCCAGGCAAACTCACAATGGCTCAAACTTTGGCATTGTATTACATTTCAACTCTGGTCAACGTTCAGTATAAACAAGGGTTTCTGAGATGATCAGAATATATTATTGAACAAGGTTGTGTTTCTGGTAAGGTTTACATTGTAACAGACTGGTTGAAATGTTGATGTTTTGTCATGAGTTTACAGGACTTTTAAAATTAGATTTAAATTATGTGGACATGTCACTGTTTTGACAGACAGTTCTAGTGACTTTTTGCTGTGAGTTGAGTGAGTGTAATTCTGATTGGTTGGGAGTAGGGATGGACAGTTCCTGGGGTTAGACTGGGAATGCTACGAGAGAGCTAGCAGAGTTGTGTGTGTTAGAGTTACGTGCGCCTGAGCTTCCTTGTTTGGCATGGTACAGTCCACACTAACCTGTTGTTTAGTAAATAATACATTTGTGGGGAAAAGAGAGATAAAGTGTCATTGACGCCTGTAGCGAGACCATAGAATATATTTGATACTCGCAAACGCTGTCTTTTAGTGCTTTCATTTCCTCAAACATCATTTTTGACAATGTGATATGTTTAAATGCATACATGTCTTACTTTGTGATGCAAAATAAAATCAAAAACCAAAACACTTAGGGAATGCTGATTATGATTGATTGTTCATCTAAAAAACTGTACTTGTGTTGTAGAAAACACTTCACTATGGCCCTGAATGCTGCTCTTGAATGCAGCTTTATCCTGTTGTGTGGGACTTCCCTTGTCCTGATTACAGCCCTATTCTGTTAACTAGGTCGTCCACTTAGCAATCAGTTGGTCCGTCCCAGTACACATACTTCCTGCCTTGAGTACTTGAGTGCAAGTTCACAAGCTGTTGTGGGCAAATGTGTCCCACATCATAAAAATGTCAACACACGGTACACTTGATGCACCCTTCACCTAATGAGGCTTTGGTGCAGTATTCAGAGATATGTGTATCTCACACCTTACCAAAGTGTACTGCACAACACCAGTCCAGTTGTCTGCAGTAATGAACCTTTAAGTTGGTTGTAGGGTCAAATAATAAACATACATGTTTGTACATAACATGTCCTTGTTGTTATAAGGTAATAATATGTTCCTCCTAATAATTTTGTCACTATCAATATTGTAGATTGAAAAACTCGAGCAAGTCTAACGAGTCTCATAATGATCTTCATGCAGCACAGAAAGCATTATCTGACTGGAATGGAAAATGAATTACATCATAAAATGTCAAACTTAACAGCCTGCTTTTTAACATTGGCAAAAAAGTAAAAACACTACATGAAACCTTGGTCATGACAATGATATTTGCAAAAACAAACATAAAAACGACCATGTATTCACTAGTGCAGCTTGTGGTTCAACATCCAGTCCTCAGCAGTACCCTTATTGTACATCGGACTTGACAGACTTCTAAAGAGCTGCCCACTCAGCATTCTGATTCACAATTATTACTTTTGCCTTTGCATAAGTCACTTTGTATGGATGCTAACAGGGGAGACAAAGTGTATGTGTGCTGATTGTGTAAACACTCAAACAGTAACTCCTCTATTGACAGGTCAAAGGGCGGGAGTCGTGTAAGGCTGATGGCCATCTGGATACACCATCGGCCCATAAACCTCAAATGTTTTGCAAGATGAATATAATGCAAAAGTTTGAATATTTCAGAAAAGAATGTGTCTTATTTATGATTCATAACCACATTTAGTCATTGTATCAGTCGTGTCACATTTGTAGGGAAGGATGATATTATTGAATCCTGTTTTAAAATATTCCTTGTTTTTTTTATAATTATTTTTACTGTATTGACATGCACATAACACATAACCTTTAATAAGTGTTAATACTTTTAATACAAATGTCTACATGGGTGCAGCAGAACTGCTCCAAGGCTTACCATAAGAACTGCAACTAACATTTTTTGTCATTATTATTTTATAGTTTGCAGATGTCATCAAATGTCTTTGGTCCATGACAGACCAAAACGCAAAGGTGTTCAATTTGGCTGAAGTTAACTAAATTTAAGCTAACAATTATATTTTGCAACAGCTCCATAAACACTTTTAGGTCTGTAAATACTGAACACGCCGTTAGCCATGTTAGCTGTTAGCAAGCAACTCAGCTATCGCCATGTTGATATAGTGTGGAAGAAATTAATCCTCTCAGATTTTCTCTTATTTTTTTGAGCACCTTTAGAGGTGATGATTTCGACAAATTGAACATAACACCTTATTTGCAATCTAACCCTAATTATTGCTCATTTTTATTCTGACAAGAATAGCATGCTTATAGAACACAGCAACATAACAAAAACCCTGGTGCATGCTCAGGAATGCTGCAATGTAAAATGGCTGATTTCATTACTATGGAGTAAACAGATGGATTGTGTTAGAAAATTGCTTTTGCATGAAGTGTTTCCTTGCAGTTGTACATAAGTAAAGGAAGTACTGAAGTATGCCTTTGCATTGAGAGACATCACTTACTCGACATAATTTCCGAGCCTTTGCACAAAGGTATGTTCATTAGTGTCTCTCCCTCTTCTACTCGCGAACACCTCTCAGATCTCTGCGCTTTGCTTATTATTTCTACCTGAATAAGATCAAATACGTGGTACGCATGCAAATAATGACATGATTTGTCATTATTTGAAGTGGGCATCTATTATACACGCTCCGTCAAGTTGTGGTTGTGCGAGTCCTAACGCCGGTTACTTTCATCTGCCACTCTCACGCGGCTCATTCTGTCGGAGGAACGACATCTCCCTGCAGTGGGACTGAAAGGGAAAAGATATAAATAAGTTACTGGTACGATGACCCCCTCGTCTCAGGTTCAGTACACATTGTATCTGCCGGTGTTCAACACATGCATGATATGTCAGGTTCTGCTTCGATAGCTCAGTTTGTTCACATACCAGCTGTCTGTGATCACACGTTTTTAAAAAAAATATTAAAGTCTTCGTCTTATAAACGTCAGAGCCACAAACTTATGTCCATGTAACTTTACTTAATGCTGCTTTAGGTAATGTTTTGTCATTAACAATGATTCATATTCATAAATTCATGGACCAGGAGCAGCAAGAGCAACAGGAAGCTGTTTTTGGCGAAAGAAACCCTCAGATAAACGTCCCCTTTTATACCTGCGTGGAACCAGTCAGTAGACAGACATAGAAAGTGACCAGCTGGTGAACATGTATTTAAGAGCCAGATATTATCCTCATGAGAATTTTTCCACGTAAGGAAACTAAACTGGAGCTTAAAGGAGAATTAACAGTACTCACATCCATTTATCAGGAACTACTTCTCACACAAGCTAAGAAGAGCGGCCCAGCAGTTACTTAAAGGGATAGTTTGAATTGTTTGTCTTTGAATAAGTAGCCTACCTCTTTTCTATTGTTAACTCGGAAGTCTGTTGGATGACTGACCCCCTAACTTCACATTTTTTTAACGTTTCCCCAAAGAAAGCCACAACACAAAGTTATATTATTATACTGGTTTTTAAACTGTGTCATCTCTGTAGTCGAGTCAGAAACGCCCTGCGCGGATAAAATCGATTGTTTTTAATTATGCAAACATATTTATCTAGAATTATTTTTACCTACCGTAACCTTGCACCTGTTGCTGGTGTACAAAGCACGAAAAATCATTTATCTTTTTTAAAATGTTCCAACAAAGAAGAAGAAAAAAGAAAAAGAAAACCCACAATTAAATCACATTTAGATGATTGTATACTGAAGGGGAAACGCATCTCTAAGCTAAGCTGTTTACCAATAACAACAGAGCCGGCCAGCTATCCAATCAGAGCAGACTTGACATTGACATTTGACACTTGACATGCATTAACATTGTCCCTGTGTGGTTATTTGGAGCAAATTTGAATTAATTTATTCTTATCTACACGGATGTGCTCAACTGAAGAAAGAAACAGCACACATATCCAAATACTAATCAGATTAAGACTTACAACATGGCATTATTTAACAAGGTCACAACAGTCAGAGAAGTTTTCAGACGACAACCACAGCACTAACGGCATTTAATCATAGATGATGACACAGTTGATTTGTGATGATTAAATGACATGTTATCGGGAATCTAAGGACCAATGACAGGAGTGACTTTATACTGCTTGCTAGCACAATGTTTTGTATGTATTTACCTTGTCAAGAGTGGACAGGAAACAGATTGCCAATTTGGGAATAAGAGAAAAAACTTAGTTACCAACAAAAGACCATGACTATTTGAAGGTTTTACATTCCTTTCCTGTCATCATTTGAAAATCCTCCCTCAAGGACAAACTATGATTTCACAGCAACACTTCTATCTGCTCAACACACCATAAATGTGTATGAATAAGCAAAAATGAGAGCACTTTGTTGAGCCAGCAAAAACAAAGTACAAGAACTGATTCATAGCATTCCTACAGATCAGTTACTGAGAAAAAACAACTATATACTATAATCAATGAAAAACTAAAAAGTTTAAAAGATACACAACCAAAAAAACAGTTACAATAACGTTCAACAATACACAATTATAAATAGATTTAACATCACGCTTTTTAAACAGGGTATATTGTCTGTAATCAGCAGGAAACACACACACACACACACACACACACACACACACACACACACACACACACACACACACACACACACACACACACACACACACACACACACACACAGAAACAGTAGGTGGCACTGTTGTGTCACGGTATCAGAGCAGGGAGTCATTGCAACTTGCAATTGTTCACTAAACGCTCTACTCATTTGAGTTTGTAATTTACACCAAAACTAAAGCCCAGCCGCCCCTCCATTCATTGCTCTACTTTACACATCAAAGTCAAGCGAGTTGAATGCTGGGAAGGTCATGGAAAAGGCTCTTCCTCCTATCATCTGTTATCATCTGTGTGCTAGCTGTGCCACAGCCTCAGCCAGGGAAAACACATTAAAAAAGAGGGAAATCTACACAAAGAAAGAGAAGGCTTGTTTTTCTTCAATCGACCTGGACAGTGCAAACAGGCACACAAAAAGCAACAGCCAGAGCTTTAATCTATCTCTGTGGAGGGCGAAACGTGGATTTCCATGAGAGATTAGTACCTAATTTATTTTTGCAATAACCAATGAGAGTGGTTTGTTTATTCACACAAATCTAGAGCTGTAAGATCACAGTGAGGACAGTTTAAAATTCAGTTTTAGGGCATGTTTCTCATTAAAAGGGACTCCAGGAGCGCTAACATGCTGCTTTGCAATTGTGATTTGCCATGAGGACGCAGACACATTAGGAACAAAACACAGTGGTCTCCGTTACATAAGTGTTGAATAAACAGAGTAGGAAGTGGCATAATCAAACATACTGAACGTCGGGGTAAAACACGTTAAATGTGCATCAAAGTCAGCATAAGAAGAAGAGGCAGGAGCTAGTTTGACAGAAGGAGGCTGCTCCCGCATCAAAGACAAACAAAAACTGATAATGTTTATTATTTATGTCTACCGCGCCACGGAACGTATATATGCACAGCGAAAACATCTTTTTATGTTGAAGCCTCTGTGGCAAAAAGGTGATAAACTCACAAGAAAGTGGACTAAAAATGTTTGTATGCACGTTTGCTTGTGATGTTTTATTACAGTAACTCATGCTGACAGTCCAAAGCAGATCATTCACTAACTGCGCTGACCTGTGTTGGGCCCACACACACTTCTGTAAAAGCCATCCTGAGTGGCAATGGCTGCCAACTTGATGTGTTTGAACATGTTGTTCGACGCCCTGACCCTAAAATCTGAGCGTGCCTTTGCTGTTGACAAATAGGATTAGATGTAGAGCGTTTCAATGGAGACCCCGCTGTGTTCCAGGATTGACTGCTTCTCTGTCTCAGTGGTACTGTATCAATCCAGGTCAGTGGTAAGACAGCAGCTGCATTTCATTATTATTCTCCTGTCATATCACATCAAGCCTTCCGATTCACACGGCTCTCCCCTGGTTTGGAATACATGTGTTGACTGTTTTCTTACACCTGCTGTTTTGAGGTATGTGGCACTGTGTGGCTGATCCATCACATCTAATGCGTGCTGAAGTTGCTGCTGGCCTGTTAGGGACATTCATGCCCACACACATATATATTTTTATACCACTACAACCACCACCTACAATCTGTCCGATAGAGGTAAAGATTTACAGGATCATAAAAGATACAATGCAGGTGTTGACAAAAGCAGCCCTCCCTTGGGTGTTGTCATGTGCATCTATGGGACTGCAGGGCTGAGACTTTCCTGTTGAACTCCTGGGTAAAAGCACACTTTAAAGGATAACATTAAGGAGTAATGGGAATAGCAGCACATTAGGAACATTAAGCAATGATTACCATCCTGTTAAAACCACACAAAGCAGCAGGACTCATCATGACAAAAGATCAGTGCTGGAAAGATGGAGATCCGACTGGGAACAAATCAGGATAAAAAGTTTTAATCAAGAACAAGAATTGAATAAAGGTCAAGAACTAAATAGTAAATAATAATAATAATAATGTACCTTGAGCTAAGAAGCTGCTAATGAACCAGATTTTTCTACTCATTTGACCACATAGCTCATTTGTTCCTTCCCTCTGCTGTGGCCCACAGGAGCATTACATACATTTGCGCCCCTACCTGGTTCAGGAAATCAACATGCCTTTTTAGGTAATATAACGCATATTGAGTATTTAAACTTGTGGTTAACATTGGTAAATGTTGCAGTTTAGTTATGTTAAAGCAACAAGAATGATTGGTTAAGTTTGGGAAAAGATCATTTTTGGGTTAAGTTAAGTATGATTATTACAGAACATGACTGACCTAGCTAAAGTAAATTTGTTATGTACGTAACATCTTGATTAACGCTGGGACATGTTGCCGTTTAAGTTTAGACAACAAAAAATGTTGGTTAGATTTGGGATGAAGTAAGTTCTTTTGTTTCGGAATAGAAGTTACAAAGCCTACATATGTTTGTAGGCTACGTGATATTGTGTATGCTTTTTTATACAGAACTGGGGCCTTCTGTGTTTGATAGACCCATCCATTACAGCCACCTCCATCTAATATTTAGTCGGCCTTACCACGGACCTAGCTAACAGCTTTGCTAGTGTCATAATTACTATGGCCACTAGAGGTCGTCTGCCTAACTAACTGAGAAATCATAATTTCTCAGTTAGTTCTTACATATATTTAAGTTTTCACACTGAACATTTTCTTTATTATTTACCTCATTAACTTTAAATCATGAGCCTAATGGCACACATATTGTGAAATATCTTTACTCACTTGTTATGCACAGTTAAGGAAAAGGGTTACTATTTTGAAACTATCATAGTTCATCTGTGCATGATTATTACGGAATACTTGATTCAGAGCATGTTTACATATTAACATTCATTCACAATAATATGTCAGAAAGCCAACTCACTGTCAACTGACATATGTTGTAGTATTGAATACATATCCTCTTTATTATGATTGTTTAAGATCAATGACGGCTCGCTATGGGTCCATTCATTAAATACATGTATGTTATTATTTTCCCTCATTCACAGACGCTGTTTCACATATGCACAGCTACTCATGAGACACATGGATGTGAATATTTAATTACAGTAAGTGTGCTCAGAATATGACAAATCAATTTCAAATGTCTCAAGATTGCAGCAAACTGGAGTAAAAAGTTTGGTGGGATGATGATCTAGTCTAACTTGAGGATACATATAAATGGTAGTATGATACGGTAAACACAAAACAGAAGCATTCCTAGTAATATTAGAACATTAGAATCGGAGGATGAAACCCTCTTTATTGGTCACACACATGCACACAGCAGAGCACACACAGTGACATTTGTCCTCAGCATTTAACCCATCCTAATACTAGGAGCAGTGGGCAGCTATTGTGCAGTGCCCGGGGAGCAATGGGGAGGGGGGATTGGAGGTGTTGCAGCGATTTTAGTTGATTCTGTGTCAACCCACACATGGTTTAGACTCATATATAAGTGTTAAATATAACTGAGGTGTCATATGCAGACAGATGTTAGTTAATGAGATCTATTGTATGTTAATTAATATGTATGTTAATAACTTGTAGTCTTTTAAGTTTCCTATCAGGATTTAATATACTTTATTGTATAGTAATTGTATTGATTTTGATTTATTATTCATAATTAACCTTTTGCTAATAATATTCTTATATACTATATCATGATATTAGGGGCAGTAGTGGCAAAGTCCATAGGGACTTGGGAACTGGAAAGTCACCAGGTCAAGGCCCCGGAAAGACCAAGTGCTACCGAGGTGTCCCTTAGCAAGGCACCGTTCCCTACACTGCTCCCTGGGCGCCGTACATAATGGCAGCCCACTGCTCCTAACACTAGACTGGGATAAATGCAGAGACCTGTCCTGGAAGTGGCTCAGTCAGTAGGGGCTTGGAATGGGAATCATAGAGTTGCTGTTTCAAGTGTGGACTGGTACTTGAAGAAGTCGCTGTTCACCTCCTGGGCCCTGCATCGGTGCCCTTGAGCAAGGCACTGGACAATATAGGTAATCAATAAAGTAAGTAGTATGTTAATTTTCTAATAGACCTCAATACAATCATAATTCTTAATTGAACAAGTGGAGATGCCTCCTTCTGGCCGTTTAAAATAACTTACGCATGTTTATAGTTTATAACATTCAGTGGTGAATGCTGCATTTTCCTTCCACCAAACTTTAGCGATAGACCCAAGGCAACAAACACATTCGCTCGAGCCTTTAAAGTCAGGTCACAAAAATATATTTTCCCTCCTTTAAACAGTATGCCCTCTAGTGGCTGTTGGTTTAACAGGGTATTCTCAGGGTTTCCTCAAATATAGCTGCAGTTTAGCCAAGCTCCTACACTCTTTCAATAAGGGCTCCAAAAGGGTTCTTGTGAAGGATGTTCTACCAAACCATTTGCTTCTGAAAATCAAGTCAAAAAATCGCTGCACACTAACAACCCTAACCTCAATGTACAATAAATGGGATCATATAATTGTTTGCCTTATCTTCAATACAATATGGTTCTTTGTATAATCCTCAGACGACAAGGATAGAACCCCCTCAGATGGTTCTAGGTACACATTTTTTATTTTAGGTTCTAGTTTGAACCTTCTTGAAGGTGAGGTTCTTCTTAGGGGAAGAACCTTCATTGTAAGTGCCTTTGTTTTCAAGAGTGTACTGGGCGAGGCGGCAATGTGATGAATAGACACAGCTTATCTTGTAACCATGGCTGAGAGTGGACTATAATCGAGATAAATGTTTGTATTTGATTGCTTGTACTGTCGAAAACTCTAAGATGAAGCTGAGTGTTTTGACAGCGGGGGCAACTCTGGGAGACACGGAGAATGAGAGTTAGACGGAGAGAATCAATGAATCATTTATTATGTCCAGTGCTTAATGAAAAGGCTCTGCTGCAGATGAAATACAGTGCTGCCAAAAGGAAGTCTTCGGAGGCCTTCTCTGCCTTTAGCTTGATGTCGTGATCAGTTTAATACTCGGCTGCTTGTCCTCCACTATTGATTGGCTGCTTAATGGTTTTTCTTGCTCAAGCGTCGTTCAAACTGCACTTTATTGCTGTTGTTTTTCCTGTCTTCGATTCTTTCTGACACCACTTATCCATGAAAATACTTTTGCTATCCATTTCACATCTATCTATCTATCTATCTATCTATCTATCTATCTATCTATCTATCTATCTATCTATCTATCTATCTATCTATCTATCTATCTATCTATCTATCTATCTATCTATCTATCTATCTATCTATCTATCTATCTATCTATCTATCTATCTATCTATCTATCTATCTATCTATCTATCTATCTATCTATCTATCTTCAGCCCTGTCTCGAAAAAAAAAAACGTGACTATTTTTGAGTTTATTATTGTGTAGATGTGTTCATATATTTGTACTGTATGGGAACAAAGGGAAATAGTAGCACCTTGGTTGTACAATACAAAGGACTTTTACACCTGATATGAGTCGTGGCGCTTTCTTATACCTTGGAGATGGGACCAAAGCACGGGGACAACAATCCTTTTGGAATCGATTCCAACTGGAGGTCGTAATAGGTAATCAGAGCCTTCCCTGCAACATGTGACAATCATTGGGATAACCAGCAGCTGTAGCTCATCTCCAATCAGAACAGCACAAGTGAAAAGGCTTCCCTCCAGCCTCAGTTCAGGGGTGAGGAGGCAAGAGACCTGAGCTGCAATAGTGTCCTTTCTTAGTCCATTAAACAATAGCTGTTTCTGGTGTGTCACTCCTTGAAGCTTAGGCCAGAGATTTAATGAATTAACTACCCTGACCAGTAAAAGGATTTCAGAGGCCTACTTAACTCTATCACTTTCTTAAAATGAATTGTGGCATCATACTTGAACACTCTTGCAAAGTTAGAATGTTTAAGTGTTGAAACGATTTGATCTTTCAGCCGGTGCCCTCTGGGAAAGGCTGTAAGTCATTCATTCAGTTTTTCATGTCTCGAAGGTTGCCATTATTCTCACAGAATTGTCAATTTAAGCACCTTTATGTCACCACCTGTTTTTCATGTGAGGTTCAATGGACATTGGGCAGATAATGACTTATTAATGACTTAGCTTTTCCCTATTGCAAAAAGACCTTTGATCACTTTCCACTTACTATGAGAGAACTGCATTCGTAATATCTTGTAAATAGTGTCTGTGAATGTCCTCTTGTGGTTATATGTGAATGTCTGTTGTGTTAGTGATGTGTCTAATCTGATGTTGATATTTCTCTACGTTTGATGTTTGTGACACTGCTCTAATGAGCTGTACCGAGAGAAGATTCTATGAACTGGGTGGTCATTAATAATAAATGATTGAGTGAAATGATTTCTCTTCAGAGATTTCTGAGTTGTTTATCTGTGTTCTTTTTGCTGGTTTCAAGATTGCAGGGCTCCCAAAAGCAGATTAGCTGAATTTTAAAGTGAGTGTTAACATGTAGTGTTGAATAATACTTAGAAATGTATTTTCCAAATTTGAACTTTGATTGTTTCCTATTGGGTCATGAATATTACTTCTGTAGGGAAATGCATACAAGACTTCGGTGGCTTTAAGTTATCCATATAGTTTCCAACCAACTGTTTTTAACCAAGACACAAATGCTTTGATAACTTTACACCTTACATTGACTTTGAGTTGCCTAAACATAACTACAAAAATGACAGTATAGGAGCTTTGCCAATGACTCCCAATATAATTAATGGAGAGCACCAGGGCCAGCAGTTTTAAAGAGGACATATAATGCAGGGTTCAGGTTCCTAATTGTATTTTGTGCTGCTACTGTGACATGTTTACATGCTTTAATGTTCAAAAAGCTCTTTATTGTTCTCATACTGCCTTTGCTGCAACACCTTTTTTCACCATCTGTCTAAAACCAGAGCCAAACCTGCCTGATTGGTTAGCTGGCCAGATCTGTTGTTTGATTGGTCAACTGCTTAGCGATGGCCTGCCCCATTGTCTATCTCATACAATTTGATAAACCGCAAGCCAATACAAGCACAAGTGTTAAAAGGTGATGTCACTATTCTAATGGAAGTAAACAAAGGAGTCCAATTGAGGCATTTCAGTCATGGGGGAGAAACTCCCTCTGGAGTAGACTTTTAGCCTTTGCAGACCATTTACATTCACTAAAACCTACATAACACACCACAGGAAATCGAAAACTCCAACAAGCACAACAGAAGAAATGTTGATGTTGTGTTGTAAAACCAAACTGCATGTTAAGTTAATTGTTTGCATTAAAATAAGTACATTTGTTCTGTAACCTTAGCATTATGTATGTAACACATGAAATAACTTTCATACAGAACAGATATGATTCATCCATCCACCCTGACCTCCTTCCCAAGAGGACATTGTCATTCTTTATACATCGCCTGACTTTCTCCATTACTGTCGTAATAATGACTAAGGCCACAAGAGGTCGTCGCCTAACAAAGAACGTACACAGAAGTCGCAACAGGCTGCTTTCACAGAAGTACAGTATACAGCCTTTCATTTTGCAAAGAGTTCATTCAAAGCTTTCTACTTTCTTGCACCAGCTTGTTAAAGTCCTGCAGCAGAGTCAAACATGTTCTGGAAAGCTTGCTCAAAGAAGTGGAGGCTATAATAAGAGTTAACTGTAAAAACCAAACGTTCGGATGGGATGTTCAACAATCGCAGATGCGTGTAAAATTGGGTTGTTCATAAAACTTTGGCTTATTCGTACTCCATCTATCCATCCACCCACCCTCCCATCACTTCTGATTGATAAGACTTTGTCGCACAGTATATTAATACATGTAATTTATATCCCATATAGCAGGGATCTCATGTCTCTGTGGGACAGAATAGTGGAGTTACGCCATGTTGCGTCCTTGTTAAAGTTCTCTCAGCGGTTTATGCGTCCGCTGGCACTGTGAACCATGGCCCTGGGATTTATAACGCTCATTACTAAACCATCATAAAACCCTCATGTTTATAAATGTTAATGCCTCTGATTTATATTTAAATGTCATCTATATGTTGCAGTGGAAAGGTGTGTTAATGAGAAGGTGGGCGGCGAGGGAGTGGGTGGAATGAGAATGACCGACAGACAGAAAGACTGCCAGAGATGTCAGATGAGAAGAAAGTGAGGGGGAATGAAAAATGAATTTCTCTGTGATGACATTCATTCCTCATTCTTATTGTTCTTCATTTTATGCCTGGGAATTTGTCATGAAAGCTGCTTGTCCCATGTGGCATATCTGCCATCATTTAATTATGGATATCGCTCATTTAGCCACAGTCAGAACTGCCACTTTCTTTTGTGCCAGTTTGTGGGCGCCGCTGATGATAGCGTGTCATGGTGATTCATAATTTGATGTACAGATCAACGTGCGTGCGATTGTATCTCACTTCAGATGGCATCTGACAGATACACTGATAATATCTGTCTGTGAAAAAAAAAAAAAGGATCAGTCTCGCCCTCTGCTCTTCTCCTCAGGAGGTGACACACTTCCACATCAAAGCTGAATTGTAGCTTATTAGTGAGGCAGAGTGAGGCCGGTGGTTTGGTTCAAACACTTGTGCTCACTTTCAATTACAGTTTTGGAGACATATTTATATCTAAAGACATGTGATCATCAAAGCAAACAAAGCACTGCACGCTAACCCTCACCCTCGCTCTGCAGCTTAGATAAGAGTTAAAGCTCCTGATTTAAGACAAATGGTTGAATTTCATCATTCATTGCACTGCAATTCTTATCCACTAACACTGGATAAATCTGATACTTCACATCGCCCCACGTGAACAAGAACCTGGTTTTAATGATGAGGTCTCTGTTAGCTTCAATAACAAACCAAAGGTTGCTTCAAGTTTGGATTAGATTGACCTGATAGCTAGGAAACACGGCGGAAACCAATACTTGGCCAAAACAAGTTGATTTCCTGAAGCAAAACAGGCAATGTGTTCCAGATCTCTGGCAAGAGATGCCATTTTAACAATTTCAACAAAGACATGACCTTCTGGGTTGCCTGCTTTTTACTGCCTCTAAATGTGGCTTAACCGACAGGAATTGCCCTCCTGATTTTTGGCTTCGAATCACAGAGCTTGGATTGATCTACATCGCTCTCTTAAGCTGTTTTTATCAACCATCCAAAAATTCAAATTTGATCAACAGAGCTAAGGTTGCGTTGAGCTGAGGTGAGTAAAGGACATACCTCCGATTTCCCCAGGAGTTTCCTGGTTTTGCATGGCCTTCCCCTGGTTTGTTGATGGGGTCTCAATTGCCTGATTTATGACATATTTTAACACGTAATGTTTTCATACCCAGTTTTTCTCATTGCACAGGTATTATGAATTTACCACTCTAAACGTATTCTGGTCCTCACCTATACCATGCACTTTTAGTTGCATAAAGATAACAAAGACAGTAATCATGCTGCAGGCATGTGCAGATAATTCAGTTAAAACAATGCATTTCACTGGTTCATTGTCTTGCAAAAACATTGGCGACCCTTTTTTCGACAAAAGAATATAAAAATGCCATTTTAAGAAATCAGATTTGGCCCTTGTTTCACTCAGGAGTTATCGCCATACGTCCTCATACCTAAACGACACTAAACATATTTCACAAAATGTCTGCGACCGGAATGGCATTTTGTTTTGCATCTTGTAAACAAACCCCCATATTGGTTTGAAATAAATTACCTGCTCATAAATACTACATGTTTTAAAGGTCTCCTATTATGCTATATTTGAACAATATATTGTAGGGCCATATCCATACAACCATATCTATATGTGTTTCGTCTCTATTTCAGCCCTGTTCCTGAAGTGCTGATTCTGTGACTGTAGCTTTAAATTTGAGCTGAGCTGAAGCTGGCGACCCCCCTTTGGAGCGTCATGATCTCTGTCTGAAGAGAGAAGTTTCTAACGGAGAAACTCAGCTAAATGATGCCGTGATTAAACCCCATATTATGTTCCAAACCACATCAAGCATTTTTTCTGAAACACTTCTCAGTGTTTACCACTAGAACAGAGACATTACATGTATTATATATACAACAACTCAAGTCCCTCCTGTAGACATCCTGCTGAACACACAGCTGCGCGAGCCTCAAGGGGAATTCAGCTTGCTGACTGTATATTGCAGACGATAGGTTGTGACGTGTCACGTGCGCGGACGTTGCCGTGAGTTAAATGTAAAGCCAACCCACATTTCGGTTATGAGGTCATATCGGCAGCACATCTGGATCAGCTCGTTTTTACCCCCGTTTTCAGTGATGTGGGTAAGGAGGAAAAGAGAGAGGGTTGTATTTTCTGACACCTTGTGAGTCTCCTTACACACCGGGGACACACATTTATGTATACAAGACAGCAAAAAATGTATTTAGCATAATATGGGACCTTTAAGACACCAAGCCAAACTCAAATAGTTTCTCAGGTAAATTGGTGATTTTCCCAGTTCAAATAACTAAAGTTTTACGCAGCATCTTGTGGCCTTTTAATCAACTGAATATTAACAGAGTCATTCATTTATAGTCTGGCCACTTGGGGGCGGAGGATATAGGATACTATGATGTAATCAACTCAAACATTCTTCCTTTTAAACGTGTAAGAAAACATTTGCACAATAACATCCAAAAGACATGGAGAACATTTAATGTTGTGATTCCATCTATGTAAGTCCAATTCAATATACCGTATTTTCCGCACTATAGGGCGCACTGGATTATAAGGCGCATTGTCAATGAATGGTCTATTTTTGAAATGTTTTCATATATAAGGCGCACCGGACTATAAGGCGCATTAAGCGAAATGTTGTTACCTCCAGCGTTGTTATGCCCTATACCGTAGTGAAGAGCAGCTGACACCCGACAACGTCTTCGAACACCCGACAACGCAGCCAACCTGGCAACAACTTCACTTTCCCAAAACTACTTCTTCCGCACACACACGCCCACCCCGCATGTCGCTCTCCTACACACTCCTTTTCTACATGCCGTAAAACGGATACATATTATATAATTATTAATTATATAACAGAAACAAAACAGTCAGATAAGTCAGTAATAAGTTCAGTTATAACACGTAAAATACAATAACGTTAGCGTATTCACAATAACTCTGAAAATTGTTCACTTATAACATGTAAAATACAACACAATACTCTCACTTTTTCAGTTCATTCCTCGTCCACAAATCCCTCAAATTCTTCATCTTCAGTGTCCGAGTTGAACAGTTGGGCGATTACGGCATCCAGCATGCCCGGATCCCTTTCGTCATTATCCGAGTCAGTGTCGTTGCTGCTACCTGGCAGTTCAGTGATGATTCCGGCCTTCGTGAAAGCTCGGACCACAGTTGAGACTGATATATTAGCCCAGGCATCCACGATCCATTGGCAGATAGTGGCGTAAGTCGCCCGGCGCTGTCTCCCTGTCTTGGTGAATGTGTGTTCGCCTTCTGTCATCCACTGCTCCCACGCAGCTCACAGTTTAACTTTGAACGCCCTGTTTACACCAATATCTAGCGGCTGGAGTACTTTAGTTAATCCACCCGGAATGATGGCAAACTCCGAATTAGTTTGCTTCACTTGTTTTTTGACAGCATCGGTGAGATGGGCGCGCATGGAGTCGCAGATCAATAGGGACGGAGATTTGTGGAAAAAGCCATCCGGTCTCTTGATGTAAATTTCTCTCAGCCACTCCCTCATCTTTTCCTCGTCCATCCAGCCCTTCGGGTTAACTTTGATAATGACGCCTGGCTGGGAAATTTTCTTTTGGCAAAGTCTTCCTCTTGAAAATGACAATGGGTGGAAGTTTCTGGCCATTAGCCTGGCAACCGAGAACTACAGTGAAGGATGACTTCTCGTTCCCTGTCGTACGTATAGACACCGTTCTGGTCCCTGTTTTCTCCACAGTGCGGTTCACGGGGATATCAAAGGTCAGGGGAACCTCGTCCATGTTAGTGATGTGCTCTGGCCGGATCTTCTTTTCAGTGATCTTCTTTTCGCAGTATGCGCGGAAAGCGGCCAGCTTTTCTTCGTAATCTTTTGGCAGTTGCTGCGAGACGGTAGTTCGTGTGCGGATGGAGAGATGACGTCTTTTCATAAAACGAAAGCACCAAGAAGGACCGCCTCGAAAGTCATTGATATTCATGTCCCGTGCTAACGCTGTTGCCTTCATTCGAATAGAGACTGAAGAGACGCTTCTACCGGCTGCTCTCTGTTCAATAATCCACTGTTCAATGTTGTCCTCTAACTGCGGCCATCTCACGTTGTTTCTTCGGAAACTCCGTGTGGTCTTCTTTACTTGGCGCAGGTCATCTTCTTGCTTCCTCCACTTCCGTATCATTGATTCATTAATGTTGAATTCTCTCCCAGCTGCTCTATTCCCATGTTCTACTGCGTGACTGATAGCCTTGAGTTTGAAGTCCGCGTCGTAAGCGTGTCTCTTGACCGGTGCCATTTGGTGCAACTCTGCGACGCTCTTGACTACGGTAGCCGTAATGCTGCAAGCGGTGCGGCTTTGTAGTTTACCAAAGTCGTACTAAAACATTTTGACAGAGCGCCGTGAGCGCTGTGTACCACACAAAATCACTTCGAGGTCAGTAAGCACAACCAGAATTACCGTAATCCATATATAAGGCGCACTGGATTATAAGACGCACTGCTGTTTTTTGAGAAAATGTAAGGCTTTTAAGTGCGCCTTATAGTCCGGAAAATACGGTATATATATTTTTTAAGCTACAATATGGTCTCCACCTCCTTAGGGGAATATCTGTCACCTTTAGTGCTCAATGCTTAGCTATGTTTACCCGCTGGTTGACTTCTAATGTTTCTTTTGGTACTGGGTAGGAAGTGTACCGTTACAAAAACCAACCTTTTTTTGTCTTTCTACCAAAAAACATCTGCTTCTACAAATGGATATTAGCTTACTGAAGGCTGCAGAGGTGGGAGATATGTCTAGCTGTAATTCTTGATCCATTTTTAATGTCAAAAAGCATTGATCAGCCTAGCTTTAAGTTGCTTTCCCGCTTGGCTTCAACACTCAGCTTTGGCTGTTGCCACTTGGATGAACCTTCCGAGTCTTCCACTCAAAGTCATTTTAGAATGGTTTTCTCCTGTCAGTGTGGCGTTGAGATCCAAAAATCTCCCACAGTGACTGCATCCCTATATACATGCCTGAGCTTTCCAACTGCCTATCAACTTTGAGTTGGAGATGACAGGAGAGCCTGGAGTTTAACCCCTTACCTTTGGAAAAACGTCCAAAAACACAAGTAATTGCTAAAGTTTTTCAAACAATATGCTTTCTCAACTGGTGCCTGTTTTTAGAGGACAGAACCAGACAAAACATTCCTTTAACCGCTTGCTTTCACACATGTTTTCATTTGATTTTCATTAGGAATCAAGGGAGCCCCGTTCGATGTTTATTTGTGGAATCAGTCCAGACAGACCACAGAGATGAGCTGAATTCACAATGAGAGGTCTGTGTGTAAGTGACAGTGTGTTTACTGGGGCATGTTGAACCTCAGCAGTGTGTTTTTGTTTATCCTCCAGACTTGCGCGAAGCATTTGTTTAGGCCCGCAAGGTGTCTGTGTTGTGTTCCAGCGATAAAGAGGTCCTGTTGTGCAGTGTTGGGGCGAGTGGTTGAACAACTCAGAGATGAATGGGCAGTGAAGTCCTTTTGTCAGCAGACAAACACCTACAGTCTCCAAAGGTGCTTGTTGTGTGATTGCCACCACCGTTATTTCAGTCATTTCTGTTGTCAGTTTGTTTGCAAAACCAACCCAGGGGAACTTTATAACTCCTCATTTTTTAGGAATATCTTGATGTGATCAGGAAAGCAGATTTAGCTGTTCCACAGATGCGTTCCTTTTTTTAGAACTGGATTATTTCAGAGGATTTTTTTTTTTTTTTTGTGAAGTGGTAAATCATGAATTAAAGATGAGGCTGGATTTTTGCTATCACAGTGTGGTGCTGGCACTGAATAACAAAAAGGCTGAATCACTTCAAATTTCTACAAATGCCATTCACATCACATCCTACTGCATTTTGCAAAAGCACAACTTACATTTGGCCTGTGTTTATATTGTTGAGTACCCAAACCCTTAAATTGCCCGAGCCAGTATAAATGGAATCATGGGTCCAATCTACACCATGAAAAAGCAAACTTCCCACCAGTCGCCGATGTCCCTTCTGTTGTCATGGCAACCATGAACGGTGGCACACCAATCTGCTCTGTAGAAAGAGAGGGAAGCAGACCCAAAAAAAAGCCAACAAACAATTCACCATCAGCTGGCTAATTAAAATATACTGCCTTTGTTTCCCCCCCACATCCCCTCAGATCTTAATGCGTAGCTGAAAAGCACAACCAGAAAGTTATCCTCAGAATAATGTGCCATCAGAGGGCGTGTGTGGGAGAATATTTTATGGATAATTGAGCTGGTGTAATGCTGGGCAGTGTCATCGTCAGGGGAGAGATAGGCGAGGGGGTTTCACAGGAGAACAATCAGAGAGGCTTAACAAGCTTTCTGGCTCCTCACATCAATGTGATTAAACCAAGTTGATGGAACAGACGTCCTTTCAGGGAAAGACAAGAGCAGTACAGTTTCACAGGGCAGCACTTTCTTAAATACTGGGGCATGATCATTTATAAACTGTAAAAAGATTTACCAGTGAGGTTTGACACTGCTAAAACAACAATATAAAAATGCTGTGTTTAGTGCTCAAATTGCAATTGTCCTGATTATTACCGTCCCGACATTTGTCCTCTCTTGTTTTTGGCCCAAAAGTGCTGATTCTAAAGTTGCCCGGAAACACATCTCAAGTCCCAGATACATGGCAAAGTGTCATAGTAAAATACATTCGCATTCTTTATATGACACCTTTATTTCCAGAGGCTTGTTTACATAGTGACTACTATTTTGGGGGACTGTTATCTAGCAATTAACATCCAACATGCTTACCAGCCTGGATCTCGCTAACAATATTCAGTCCTAATAGCAACTTCTTCCTGACAGAGTTGTTGCTGGTCTCAGCTATGAACATAATATGACTTTTTCAATGGATGCGTTTTTGTAGAGCAGTTACTCACATATTCTAATAAATAAGTCAAAAATATATCACACTAAAAACTAAAAGGCAGTCAGAGAGTGCGGACCCCCAGTAAGGCCATTTACATACTACTTGTGTAGTGATCTTCGTTTTTTCCTGTATTCATTTCTGTTTTAACTTCCTGTCATTGTGTGTTTTCCCGCCTGTTTTGATTGGTGTTCCTGGCTTTTAGTTGCACCTGTTCCCCGTCAGCCCGGCAATCACCTGGCCTGTACACCTGCACTTTATTAGGCCATTAGTTCAGCTTGTATTTAAGGCCCGGTTTCTGTTAAGTCTCTGTCGGATCCTTGTATGTTGAAGCAAGAGCATCTATCTGGTTTTGTTTGCCTTGCATGAATACATTTGAACTTAATGTCTTTATTTCAAAGTTGCTGTTGCCTGTATTCTCCTACATTTTCTCCACATTTTTGTGAAACCTTTGTCATTCTTAGTGATTAGTTATTGTACTGACTTAAAGGAAAATAGGTTTTTTGATTTTTCCAACACTTATTGAAAGCCGCACTGCTTTCCTTGCAATTTTAATAAAAGGGACGGATAATTGGTGGATCCAGTTTGTTATTCCAAAATGTCTCATTACAATCGGGCAAATCATTTTTCGGGCCAGAATATATTGCCTTTTCAAGGCCGGTGCGACCAGGCCGTAATTGTTAGCACCCAAGAGTTCCTGCTGTGGGGGGAACAAATGAAATTGTCCACTGAAGCAAAAAATTATTGCACATTTAATCAAGAGTTTTAACTGAGCTTTCCTGCTCTTCCGTTCTTATACTGTATTATACTGGTCTGAATTTCCCCACAGTCTCCATCAATCATAAACACTGAACAATAACAATAACTTCCAGTGATTATTTTCTTTACATTTGTTGGTGTTTATATTAACATTCTTCTTTTGGTTTATTTCAGTTTTGTTTCCATTGATCAACGTTATATAACCTGTCATCCTTGTGCAATTTGTAGGCGTTATGTATGGATTTATTTATTTTGGGCAGCCTTCTGGAAAATCTAAATCTGTTGCCTATGATTTGGCTTTACATTTTCTTTAAAATGATCAGTATAATTACAGTGCATAATGCCATTATATGTGGATGATCAGCCTACAGAAAGTAATGCGTGATACATGTAAAAATAAGCAATAATACATTAATGTTGGATATTAAAATGAAGGACAGATGGTTTAGTGTTTGACAAAGCAACATGCATGACAATACATTTCATGCAAACAAGACCAAAAAAGAATGAAGACAACGATCGCCAGAGGATTGATTATTTTATTAGACAAAGCCAATAAAGACATAATTTAATACATGACAAGATTATGAAATTCTACAAAAATGTTTACTTTATCTACTCCTCTAGGGAAATAAGTTTTATTTGCTACACTTTGGATGTCTCAGAAACAATTATAGAAGCGAAATGAATTATGTTAGTGTTTGTTACAGACTGATCAATATAGACAGTAACTGATCCAGACCTTCACCTAAAAGTTCTGCACATCTGCAGAGCAATGTGTGAGGTCTAATACACGGGGGAGAGTCCCATTTTGTGGAATCGTGGTGAAAGACAGGATTGAGTAGGCGAGAAATGCTGATGTGTTTAAGCATGGATAATATCTCAGAGCTTTGGGAGGTTAGGGTTATCCCCCGATATGCTTACTAAAATTTGTTTCCACTGGATACCTCATACACTGAATTTCCATTGGATACGATTCTAACAGATCTTTGACACTTTGATTTTTTTGTTGGCTACAGGCTACAAACTTCTCCTATATGTGAAAACATTCATTGGCCCTATCGTTTTTCTGTCATGTCTTTTTGGACCATTTCAAAAAACTTTCCTTCAATCTTAGCTCCCACAGAGAAAATGGTCAACAGCTCAGGAAAAGTTGGCCATGACTCAACATTTCATTCTCCTTGTCTTTCAACAGTCAGTAAAAGTTCAATGCCTCTATGTTTCCCCTGTGATGTGATGTTCATGGACAATAGTTCTGCCTGGTGGGTGCAAAATAAATGACAGGTTGATTACAGCCATTCATAGCATCCCATTTTTCTGCAACCTTTGATGAAAGACTGAAGGTTTTAACCCCTAAGTAGGAATAAAATGGAGAAAAACTGCACTCATCAGTGGGGTCAATGGGGATCTCTGCTGCAGGTTTTCATATTTTTCTTTCAATGAGTGCAAAATACTGTTATTAATGCTTTCTTGGTAGCCATGGATAAAGCAAAAAATAAAATATGTGATTTTATCTGTATTTGCCAACAATAAGTATAAATCAAATTCATTCAAATGAAAAGAAATCATCCCTTATGACAGTAGCTCTTATCACTGCTGTGTGTTAAATATATTGTCCACAGAAACAGTTACATGGTCTCTGGAAAAATATGTTACTGTTTACTTTTTACAGCAAATCTTTAATGTTTTATACACAATCAAAATGCGAAAACACACTGAATTCCACCGGATTTGGGTGTAAGCAAAATTCTGACGACAGGATAACTCAAAGTCATGTAGGAACATTAATGCAAATTGTCCCTTTAATGTAATATTTTGACATTTTAGGATTACATAATCAATACTACCGATATTTCTGTAAGCTAGAGTTGGAGAAAGTTATGCATAGAATAAGTTAGCTTAGCTTAGCATCAAGAAGATGGGGGTACAGCTGGCTTGGCTCAGTTTAGAGATGAAAATGATGGCAACCCTTAACATGCTTTATTATATCGTCAAAACCTGAAGTGTAAAAGTGATTTCTGCACCTAGCTGTTTACTCTGTATGCTATGCGTAGTGAACTCCATTTATTCTGCTGCCAGTCTACATGCTAAGCTAAGCTAGGTGCCTCCTGATTCCAGTTTCATTACAGACACAAGTCAAGTGTGGTATCAATCTTCTGATCTAACTCTCAAGAAAGTGAACAAGACAATGAATAAAAATATTGATCGGGTCGGCCAGATGGCTCAGTGGTTAGAACTGATGATCCATTTTCGGCGCCAACTACAGGGTTTTGAATCCCCAACCTACAGGACATTTCAGGGAAATGTCATCCCCTCTATGTCCTCCTTTTAACTCTGTATCTCTAATAAAGTCACCTGACCCAAGAAATATATTTTTCCTAAATAGAAAAAGCTTACTACGCCTTTCGAGATATCCCTCTCTTCACCACAAGTAAAAGTGAAGAAATGGTCTGCAAAGGTGTTGTCTGAAACAAACATACAATTTGTCCTGACTCCTGGAGATAACTCACAATACCTGCAGGATCTTAAAGTGTGAATGCTGCTGTCTTTTTCTGTCAGTCTATGCTGATGCACTGGAGTGAGCCACAGGCTGGAAGGGTGACTTTCTCGTTTTCAGGTTTCATAAAGGAAGGACTTGACTCATCACTACCTGAGAAGCTCCCCTTCAAAGAAACTCAATTTTCACTTTAAAAGGAAGACTGATCTGCCAAACCCTTCCCATCGCCTTTCTCTCTCCTTCCTTTACACCTCGGTCCTCCTCCTGTGTCCACTGACTTGTTCCCCTGGCCTGGACGAAGGACGATTACACAAATCTGTCACCCAGGAAATCCCAACACTTTATTTCTCCTCAGACAAAGAGCCAGCGATAGGTGATGAGTTTATAGCTGCTGTGAGATTTGACAGACTCTGGGGGAATAATAAAGCAATTTCAGCCTGCCAGAAAAGTCTGACAAAGGAGAGAGAAAAACACACACAAGGAGATATAAATCACTCCTGTGATGGATACAGTTTTTCGATGGAGAAAAGAGACAGTTAAATTGTACAGAGAGATGAGTGGCATGACCAGAGCGCATATGTTGTAGAAATTACACAGTGGCAAAATAAAGACGTGTTGTAAAATCAGAGTAAGTCAGAAATACAGGATTTATGTGAGGGGTGGGTTAAACCTGCTGATTTATATGTCTACCTATATATTACAATGGGACAGTAATAGGCAGTAGTCTGTGAATCTATTATTCTACTCAATAATATTAGAATATACTGTATATGCTATACACTATTATATTATTTATATAAGGTATACAATATTTATATTTTAGGGTTGATTCCATATTTTGTTCACAACAAATATCCATATATTTTGTTACATTATATACAGTTTAACGTTTTGAAGTAACAGAAACCCCTTATTTTAAACCATTTAAGATTTTATTACGTGATATAGTCAATTATTTAATATGTTTAATACAAAAGTACAGTGCTATTTTTACTGATATACAGTATTTCATTCATGCATATGTGTTTATTATATTATAATCAAATTACCAAATATTTATATAAACACTAGTTGAAATAAACATGTGAAATCAAATTGCTTGTAGCCACAGAAACACCGCGTTCTAGGCACAGGAATGAGGCATGGCGTTCTCCATAGCACAGAGACCGACTCAAGGTGAACACATGGTGAAGCCTTGTCACCCGAACAGTCTGAAAGCTATCCAAGGTAACGTCGTGGTCAGATATATCCTGGTACAGCCATGTGTTTCCTTAAAGCACATTAAACTACACTTCAGATATTCCGTCTGACTTCTTGCTAATGCTGTTAGCTTGTCTGTTATTAGCCTGGTGTCACCAAGATGAAAGGGGGAGACACAGCATGCATCTCCTTTCATCTCCACAAATCTGGACCCAGCTCTCCTCTGAGTCCTCCTCCAGGTTTCAGTGGGGATAGCTGTGTTCCTTTAGCTCTAATCTTAAACCAGTCAAAATAATGCAACAATTATTATTATTATTTTCAGCAAGTGACAGTAGTAACATTATGAATAAGAAGTGTATTATTATTTTATCTATTGCCTTTTCACACACTTTTTGTACACTGAAGGCAGCAGGTACTGAGCACTGGTTATTTAAATAAAACAGATGAATGATTATGAATTTTAGCAGTCGGAACAGGGAAAGACAATATTACCACAATAACATTTGCGACTACATAACAAAACATGGGGTCACATATCACTGTAGACAAGATAGAACAACACATCTCATTACAGTGCAGTTCTCACCACAGGCACGCTACTGTACGGAGCGTGGAGCAGATGTAAATTGCTTCAGTCAGACTACAGCAGACAACTTTCTCTTTATATTGTAAATAACGTGTTTTTTGGAAACGCATTCTCACAGCGATATTTCACAATGACAGCAGCAACTACTTTGAACCGCCCCTAAGCTTTTCATGTCCTATTTTCCCCTGACATCCCATCCATCATTAACTGTCACTTAACAAAAGTTTTCGGAGTAGAAGTGTTATTCTTTCCCGCTCATCAATCGACATTAACATTTTTGAAAATCTGCTCAAACTGCCCAAATTACCTGCTGCGCTTTATGTGGAGACAGCCGTCTTGTTTGATTACACCAATTGTATGCTCTTTTATTCTGGTAACAAGCGCCTTCCGAAAAAACCCACCCTATGACCTTTGCACCGAGTGCGTTCACTTCTTTTTGAGATGCCTCTTTAAAGGCTGACTGCATAATCAACTGCGGGTTGACATTTAAAACATGAAAATTGCAAACAGGAGTGCAGTGTGTGTCCACTGGGTAAGTGGCGGATGGGGCCAGCATCTGCTGAGAAAAAGTCTTAAGTTGCATCCTGGAGGCAAAATGCTTAAAGTGGCTGTCTCTTTTTCTCCCTTTTTTTTGTGGAAGCACTTTGGCTTTATTTGACAGTTCACACTAAAGAGGCAGAGAATGGAGCAAGAATAGAGGGAGTTCAACCTCCTCTCATAATGATTTAAAGTGCTGCAGCTTCACGATAAAGAACAGGCCGTGTCCTGATTTCTATGCAATGCAGGTTTGTACTTACAAATTGTAGGACGTGAGGGGATAGAGCTGGTGCAGTGACTGATATTCACACGCACACACACATAAACAAACCCAACCTACAATCCCCTACACACACATAGTCTCGCTCTTACGATCCACTCTGATGCGCCTCACCGCACCGTGCAGCGCTCTGGTTCAACAACTCCCTCTGTGGGGAGCGAGGGAGGCAGCTTCAGCCCAGTCAACCATTGGAAACTCATTATTACTGTACTAAGTGATGGATCATTTCCAAATGATCTCCACGTACACCTCAACAATTAAGCCACCAGCAAGGCAATTAAAGATTGGCAATATAGCAGCGGGACACTGATATATTACCGGGCTTTAACCTTTGGGCCAGTGGACAGATTACACTTATTAAGCCACAGCGTTATTGGACCTATAAAAATCGTTGCAGGGCCATATCAGCCCACATAACTGCAGAGGTGGACATTGTTCTTGCTGGAGGACTGTGCTAGTGAAATTGGTGTTTGAGGGGAGAGCTGTGTAAAGGAAAGCTGAGGTCAGACTGCCTGCTAAAAAAACACTGAATTCTTTCTGGAAACGTTTCACTCACATCCATTTTCAAGCACATAAAATCACTGAAATATATCAACAAGTATTTGATTGCTACTCACTTTGGGTAGACTTTCATGGTCCCGAGAGGATGAATCCTAATGAAATTAATCAGGTTAGAAGTAATTTGTTCCAAACTACTTACATTTTTACTACATTTTAAAGTGGATATCTTTGCCTCCACCATCGACATGGGGATTTTTCCAGATAGGTATTTCAAAGTTAGCGTTACTATGTTAGCTTTCTTGGTGGCACATTTTTGTTTACTTAGATTTTCAGGCACATAAACTCACTAGGAAAATATATATATATATATACTGTATATTTTTTTTCTCTTTCAATTTTTGTCCTCTTCTGTGGTCCCAAATGAAATATCTCAATGATATGCTATGACATTTTGGGTAAAGTTTCATGGTTCTCAGAGGATGAATCCTAATGAAATTCATCATCAGGTTAGAATTAATTTGTTAAACACTTCCAAACTAATGACATTTTCTCTACAGCTCTTCAACTGTACTTGTGTTTAAAGCTTGTTAGAACATTTTTAAGTGGCAACAAACATCTTTACCTCCACCGTCAACACGGGGAATTTTCCGGATAGAGATTTCAAAGTTAACATTTCCTTTCTTCATGGCTAATTTTTGTTCAGTTCTATTTTCAGGCACATAAACTCACTATGAAGGATTTTTCTCTCAATTCTAGTCCTCTTTTTTGGTCCCGACTTAACTATCTCAACAACTATCTGATTGCAATGACATTTTGGATAGACCTAATGAAATTCTCCAAGGATAATCATTAGGTTAGACTTAATTTCCAAAGAAATGACATTCTCTCTACAGCTCCTTGACTTCACTTGTGTTTAAAGTTTATTCGAAAACTTTTAAGTGACATCATACATCTTTGCCTCCACCGTCAACAAGGGGGCTTTGGATAGAGTTTCCAGAGTTACCGTTACTCTGGTGGTTTTCTGTCTTGGGATAGCAACTGTAAGCTATTTCTTTGAGTTGTAAAGTATTTCTTTGAGTTGCCTCATAGCAAGGCGCTTTCTGTTGCGCAGTGATGCAGTTTATACATGTGCTGTTTATTGGCCCCTTGGCTCAGACAAGGAAAAGGCCCCACAACCTAAATAGGAGCCAGACACATATTTGTATTTATTTGTAGTAGTTTTGGATTTGTTTTGCATCTCTTTACGATAGTTTTGTCTCCTGTGGTAATCTCTTTTATCTCTTTATGGTCACTGTGTGTGTCATTCTATGGTTTTCACATCTTTGTATTTTTGTGTCTCTTTGTACTTTGTTACATGTAAATCTAAACATTTTTTTGCTCTTTTTGTAATCGTTTTTTGGTCCGAGGTTGTGTTGATGCCTCTGTAGTCACTGTGACTCTGACTGAAGCTGCAGTTTGTATTAATTTGATGTCTCATTGAGGTTGTTTTGCCCCTTTTCTAAGTAGTTGCAGGTCTCTTTTTGTCCCATTTGTTTTGGTTTCTGTATTCTTTTGTGTTTGAAAAAAAAAGTTGTTTGAATGTTTCTTTGTGATCATTTTTGTGTTAGTCGCTTCCCTGGTTGGTAAATGTTTCTTTAGTGTCACTTGTAGGTAAAAGATATGTGGCTGTCATGTGCTGCTTTTTCGAACACCTACCACTTGAATCAGAATGGAACTCTTCCGAGTGAATCATTGGTTCAAAAGACGACTGCTGTTTTACTACAACTCCTGAGTTGCTTAAGTTTGAAATTATGTTACATGCACTGTTTATGGCAGATGGAAACACACGGTGCATCTTAAACCTTAGGGTATTGATGTTTAAAGCCTAACGTTAGCTTTTTACTCCTGCAGATTTCGTTCTGCTTTCTTAGTCTTAATAATAGGTAAAGATTATCCGTCTGAACAAAATCTGTATTTATCAAAATCATGTGTTTGCCACTAACCTTATTTTTTTTCCCAAAAAGAAATATAATTTTTTTATTCAAGGGAGCCCTTTTTTGCTAACTTCAATATCGGCCTACAAAATATGACTCACTGCAGCACCGTATTTGAAGGAAATTAGCAATAATTGTTCATGGTGGTTGAGGATCACGGGTATTGTAGAGCGATGGGCAAAACTTAATTTCTCAGTTACAATTTAAAACTGGTGACGGGTCATGACACTGCAAGAATGTTTTTTGTTTTAGTTTTTTGGCTATACCAAAAAAACAGAGCTACTGTCATAAAAAACATAGGAACAGAAATGTGAATAACGTATAAACTAAACAGAACAATACTTGAATTGATATAGATATGCAAACCAATATGCTAACAAGGGTGGTTTTGTAGGGCACACGCGTGTGTTTGTATGCAAGCTGTTTGCTTTCTTCCCCTTTCTCAGAGTTCTATTAAACAATCAAGATTCATTTTACAACTCCACAATTCCGGACAATTGTAAACCACCAAACCATAACTTGCAGTTTATTTACTTTGACACTCACTTGTAGGCTAACTCTCATAAAGCTGTCAACTGTAACACGAGGTGACAAGATGATGGCAGAGAAAACTGTTTAAATTGGGTGGTTGAGCAATGAATCCATGCGCACGGCGGAAAAAAACACAGAAGAACAGCGAGCGAGTTCCGTGCTGATGAAAAAAATGAAGTGAAATTGAAAGAGAAAAGATGGAAATAAACTGACACGTTTTTCCACAGTAATGAGGACGGATTAATTCAAAGCCACATGCTGTTGCTAAGGTCCTTAATTAACTGCTTCTATGTACTGTGTGATGTTATTAGTTTGACAGCATCTCCTTGCCCCTTAAGTCTCTGTGACCTTCATCTTTTTCCTTCTACTGATCTTTCATTAAAGAAAACCCACGTGTGCTCTGTCACTTGGAACATCTAGAAATATATGCAATATCTGAAAATAGGTGGAAATGTCAATTCTTTACATTGACTTTCTCTTTTCTCTGTTGCATCATGGTGCAACGTGTGTTTAACTTAGATAACATTCCCAGGTCTTTTATAGACTGGTAAGCCTTTGTTAACAGGCAAAGGAGAGATAATTAAAATATTAATGCTTTTCATTTTGAAAGGCGGTAATTTAAGACATCATTCTTCATTTTCTTGTAAAGCTGTAAAAGTCTGAGTTATTAAAGGGAGTTCCATAATGAAGTCTTTTGTTTCCATAAGATTATTCCAATCAATTTGTCTGGACTGATCATTAAAGTTTCATTCTGTTTAATTTTCTGAAATTCACGAATATGAACGCCAAACATTACTTTATTAAATTAATTATCATTAAATTAACTTTTCTTGTTAAAGAAAAATGGCAAACTGAAACGTCTTTTTCATTACAGGAATAGTACGGAACATGCTATTTAAAAATCTATGAAGCGGGGCACAAGTTTTATGATGTCACTGATGAAGGAGATTTAATGTTGCTTTTAGCGGATACAATATAAAGATGTCTTTATGTAGGAAAAATGTACCGAAAATATCACGTATGAAATAAGTTTCAGATTTATTATGAGGTCTGGTATTGTTGTTAAAAGCCACACACACACACACACACACACACACACACACACACACACACACACACACACACACACACACACACACACACACACACACACACACACACACACACACACACACACACACACACACACACACACACACACACACACACACACACACACACACACACACACACACACACACACACCTGTATCCCCTGATGTCTCATTAATCACCTGCTGTAATGTGAATGGTGTTACAACTTTTTTTACTCAATAGATTACAGGACTGTTATTGTAGCTGCTTTTCCACCTCAGGGTATTTTTAGTGGGACTTCCAGCTGCTAGCTTCATTCCTTTCCTGCAGCAGGATGACATTTAAAAACAGTTAAAGGTGTGGTTGGAAAGACAAAGGATCAAATGCTCTCCTAGTGTCATTGGGGCATTGTACAAATGTTTTCCCATACAACTAAACTGCATTCTCATATATTATATACGTATATATTTATTATACAAAGTATTATTGTATCGCATCGCTTTTTGGGGGTTTCCCTTTACTGTCAAATGTTATGTAGGCTTGTGTGAGTGTAAATAGTCTGTAAAGGCTAACATTCCTAAGTTACTTTCCCCCCTCCCTGAAACGGCTCTTCTTGGACTCCTTTCTGAGGCATAGTGACATGACTATGTTACACCTGTGCTTCCAATTTCCTAGAAGGGGACTGAAAAGAGGTGCTGCAGCACAGGCAGTATGAAAAAAACCCTTTTTGAACAGTAAAGCATGTAGGCATGTCACAGTAGAGACACAAAATACTATGATCTGAGCATTAGTTAAAGACATTCATTAAAATAAGCATCACTGAACATACAGAACAAAAACATGGTAATGCACCAACTGTATATTTCTCAGCTCAGCCTTGAACTAAAACCAGAATTATGATAATATGAAACATTTCTTATCTTGATAAACGAGCACTTAACTGGTCCATTTTCTATAAAAAGTGAACAACTTCTTCCTCTCCACATGACTGTTTGATTTCTACTTCTGAATCACATAAAATAACTAAGTGGTTGAATTCCCATGAAGAACGAAACTTAGCAATTCAATAGGATATATATTTAAAGAAATACAATGTAAATGACAATGAAATACTGTTGCATTGTCATTGCATCACTTGTTATTCAGTGAAATACAACAATTTAAAGGATAGGAATTAACTGTTGGCTGTTTCTTTGGAAACAAGCTGTTCAACTGTATGAACAAAGGTGATACATTAAAAGAACCGAGTGTGCTTTATTTGGTATGTATTGATTGATATCTAAAAGTAGCATTACAGCAAGCAAACCAACTATTAGATGACCATGACCATAAAATCTTTGATTTGGAGCTATAGGAAATTGAAAAAACTGGAAAAAAACTAAAGGTACATGTCTGTGTTCATAATATATTTTTAAGGAACTACCCATCCCACAAACCATTGTGAAATGGTTGCTGCTGCTTGAAAATTTAAGAACCACATTTCTGGTGTGACTACCATTTCAATGGTAACATCAATCCAAGATTTTGCTCGTTGGAGGTACAGTTCCTCTCCCTGAAATATGTTTTTCACATAGATATCATAAAGACTTTTGGCTGCTAAAGGAGCATACACAGTTGTCTCATAATTAACTCAAAGTAAGTCTACCTTTGTTGGTCACAATATTATTGCTACAAATCAGGATCTACTATTCAGAATATCAAAGTCTCTCCATTGAATCCACCACTTTGACTCTCGATAGCTATGGGTTTTTCATTTTTTGGATGATCATTTGCAAATATTTAGACAGTATCCTACGAAATTTAAACGGTAAACATTAGCATGTTAGCTATATCATTGTGAGCATGTTAGCATGCTGATTTGAGCAATTACCTCAAAGCTTCATCTGCAACTTCATACAAACATTTTACCTTTTGCTCACCTACTTCTTAACCAGTATACTTACTGTAACATAGAAATAACATGGAGCTTGGCTAACTGCCAACACTACATTTTATTTTCATTATTTCCGACAATCTGTTTTTCAATCATTTTGTTGGTGTGTGAAGTAGCTACAATGGTAGCTTACACAAGACCTAAGACATCATTATGTCTAATCCTCACAGTTTCTCTGTGCCAGTTTGTCCTTTTCAAAAATTGCCTCTGAATTTTATCACACTGATTGAGCTGGAAATTACAAATTATAATAGTTTTGGCCAATCAAGATATACAACCATCACAGAAAAAAAAAACTGTTGCAAACACAGATAATGAGAGCTCCTCTGTAGTGGAAGCCAAGCCATTGATTACAGCTCCGTGGGAGGGCATTGATTTTTATCTCGGAGTGAGTGAGAGGACTGAATCCTCTCATCAGAGAGAGGAAGGGTTAAAAGTCAGCAGCAAAGGGACAGAGAATGGGAAATAGGGTCAGACTTGACTAAGTGAGTGAGTAAGCCACTTGCTTTTCCTGACACATGTTGAGCACTTATACCACCAACAAATCCTTTTAGGCTTCTATTTACAGAGCCCTTGTCTAATGTGTAATGACAATAGGAGCACTTCTTCCTTCAATTTTATTTATTTTCTCAGGGTGGCTTGGTTATATTTTTCACATGTTTTTCAACCAGAAAATGTCTTGGTCTTTGTCTGGGTTTAAAATGAAGCAATGACTTGCTCAAGGCCATCTCAGCAGAGCTAATACTTAATCTCATTTGAGGTAATATCTCTGAATGAAGAACTCCCTTACCTGCTCTTACCTGACACAAACAAGATTTAAACTTCTTCTGAATGTATCATCAGAGCTCATGCGTGATCTGCCTAAATGGACAGATTGATGGAGTTAGTGAAGATAACAGAGAGATGTTGTCTGATGCCCCTGGACGAGACAAGCACAGCCTATGTGCTATCAAATTACTTTCTTAAATCCAAACCAACAGTGGGCTTGCTGAAGTGAGAGAAAAACACACAGACAGACATAGTGTGTAAGTACAACAGGAACCGAAATGAAAGGGTGACTGTCGATGGCAGCCACAGCTAACTGAATTAGCATTTGTATTAATCCTAGCAAAGGTTAATGTTTGCAGATACAGAGAGGCTAATGCAGGGCCACGCTCCACAACAGAAAAGGTCAATGGGACTGGTTAACAGTCAAACTAGATGGCGTGTGATTACAAACGGAGATACTCCAGACTTGATGTCTCTCATGGAGCTTGGCTAGTGAATATGAGCATATACAAAGTAATCATTTAGCTCTATAGATATAAGAAGCAAACACAGAGTCTGCAAAGTGAACCAAATGCGGAGTGGTGACTCCTGTGATGTGTGTCTGATTGAATAAAAGTGTATGAGAACATGACACTAGCTGACTTGATTAGGTTATTGGTCTCAATCACTAGTTTCAACACATTTCTTTTGTAAATAACAGAGGATAATTTACCATAAATCAGGGTATCCTTTAGGTCATGGCTATTTAGTGATTGACAGGTCACTACAACTGTGTTTTTCTGCTTTGGTTTGCCTTAAATCCACTCTCTTGTGTCATTAGTTGTTTGAGAAAGCCAAGACGGTGCCAAATTGGAGGCTCTCAAACCAAATTCCACCAACCAGTGGAAGTCGTCACGGTGACTACATCAGCCGACCACATCAGCCGACCACAGCCTATTGCTGGAGACTGACGGAATTCAACAAACACTGTTAAAGTTGTGATCGTTTACCACCACTAGCGTTAAGTGGTTGGAAAATATATTTAAATTGCTGTATTTTCTATGGATGGCATGGCTCATTTCATTGGAATAAAAGCTAATACAGGATTGTTAATTGCCTCCTGGTCAGGCTTATATCATATTTAGCCAATAATATATAATTAGTCAACAACAGCATGCATCCAAGCTGTCACATGTCTGTTGTATGTACTGATCACAGAAGCCTCTACAATACCAATTGGTGGTGACCAACACCATCCTACAGGAAGAGAAGATGAAGGCGTGCCCCAAAATACAGGTCATCGACATCTCCATGATCCTGGCTGGGGGATCAGGAGAACCCATAACGGCGAGTCCGTGTCCTACCTCTTCAGTCACGTACCCTTATAGAACCTCTGCCCCACACACACTTTTCAGCAGGCACTTCTCTGCCACATATCCTCCATAGAAAAGGCCTGATGGTATTTTTGGCCGCCTCCATATGACTGTTGAAAGGTCAAGCCCACACAGGAGACCAAGTTTACATTGGAGTGTGACAAAGAAAGAATGGAGCGATGGGAGGAGTTGGAGGAAAAGAGTTAGCCCCATAGATTGTAGCTGCAGGAAGAGCCTTTGCAGGAGATAAAGAACTGCAAGGAAGAAAGGGTGGAGCTGCAGAAGGAGCATTCAGAGGAGGACAAGAAACAGAAGTGCAAAGACAAAAGAGTGGACTTCTACTGAAAATGGACTAGCAAGAGTTGAGACAAACCAAAGGTGTCCTGGATTTACTCAATCAGTGACCAGAGGGGGGAGAGGCACAGCCAAAAACTGAACCAGTGAAGTCTCCCCACCCCTGAGAAGGCTTAGCATTAACACAACAGGACAGTGTCCTGCTTGTGGTCCTTAGAATCATGGAAGGAGTGATAAAACATAAATAATAATAATAATAATAATAATAATAATAATAATAATAATAATAATAATAATAATAATAATAATAATAATAATAATAATAATAATAATAATAATAATAATAATAATAATACAGTCTTTTGTGCACCGGCACTTTAGCGCATGTCCAGCTCGCTTATGCAACTCTAAATCAGATTTTTTCGTACCAGTAAACATCTCTTTATAATGGAAACTTTTATTTCATCCTTTTCCATTAGATACCTAGATATAAGAGTGGTTGACCAAGGATGGCACAGTTTGTTTGTTGTGTTTCATATTATTTCCAGTGACACTGCCTTCTAAAGTGAGGAATTAAGGAGAAAGGCAGCTAAGGGAAAGCTCATTTTGAAACAGTAGCCAGTCAACACTGAAATGTCAAGCACCCATTCAACACTTATTCCGCTGTAACTATTTATCTATGTGTAACTTTTCAAAAAGTTACAGTTGGTTACTCTTAAACTAATTTTGGGCTGATATAACTTGTATTGTGGCCTATAGTATGTGTGAATGAAAAAACATAATGCTATTCTGTGTGTAAACACTCATGATTTAGTTTATTATTGCAAAACACAGGTATGTGTGTATTTGTTTGTGAGCAATCATTGTGTGTTTGTTGCAATGTACTGTTTTATTTAGCGTAGTGTGCCAAGACTCGGATGAGGACTGGCAGGAGCTGGCATAAACAATCCTCCTAATCCTATTAGTGATAAATACAAAAATGTGGATGTGAATTTTTATCGACTCATTGTAAAGAGCTCCAATTTTCATTCAATACCTCCTTAACATACAATATGCCATGGCTGCTGCAATTTCACAGATTGGTTTTAGGACCCATTTTATGAAGTTCCCATATTATACACGGCACACTGTATATTACCAATGCATCTAGCATGTATTACAATTTGGGAAATTACACTTCAAAAACAAACAATAAGAAATTGTGTACCCAGAGCGTGACGGCACAGGAAGGATGAAATTGCTTTTTAGAAGCCTGGCATGGTGACTTAGACAAGGGGGTGAAAAAAAAGAAAGTAAGAAAAGACGGAACACAGACGGAACGAAGAGCAGAAGAAAGAAAACTCATGATAGTAAATTGGCGAGTGAGCGACAGTGTGTGCATTTCCCACCGAGGCTTGGCATCAGACAGCCGGAGCCGCTTGACGGATGGAGCTTTTAATTGACTCCATCGACGTGGGACGAACGTGGGACGAACGGGACGAACGCCGGCCAATCATCAGAAGAGTTGATGCAAAACAACCGAGGGCTTTTGTTTCTAACAGAAGGGCCTCCATTAGACCAGATAATAGGCCAAGCTGTTGATTTCTCTCTGCCCTCTATCCTGTCTGCTGAAGGTATAGACACACCATCTCACACACCCATCCAGATGTTTTCCAATCAGCTAGCTTATCATTTCTTTTTATAGATCTGCTGCCAGAGTGCTTCAGTTAACTTTGGCCCTCTTTTTCTCATGCATTTCTATTCATTTATCCAATAAAGTCAGTCAAAAACTATTTGAAGCAATCTACAATATAACCTCATTCTGTGAACAGCACATACTTTGCTTTGCTACTAAGAGAATAGATAATCATGTTTATTCATCAAGACACAAAAAAATCAAAGCAACAGTATTACTATGAATTCTCAAACAATGTTTTTATGTCCTTTAAGCTGAATAGAAAAGTATGTCTCTTTAAAAGAGGCTCTTGTAAGAGAAATGCCTTTATTCATATTTTGCCTTTTGATTTCAGCATACTTTGTGTGTTGGTTGGTGCTCTTTTTCCATTCACTTTGTTCATTTAATTAACACAGCGGTAAATAAATATAAAAGTGCAGCGCATGCATCATACTACAACTTGATACCCTCATGGGTATAGATTTGAGAAACACCATACAGAATTAATTAAAGCTGCAAAACAACAACTTCCCTTTCAGTGCTCAATTCAACATTGTCCCAAGAAAGCATGTTAGCTATCTTTGGCACAAAAAACGAATGAACCCACGATAGACTAGTTGCCCTGCACCAAGTGGCAGATAGGAATATTTTTAAATGAACGCCCTGATAGGCAAATCCACGGCGGTGGTCTAGAGTTCAACTTGAGCTAAATCCGTGATTTTCTCTTTGCTCAACTAAGGTTGGGCGAAGTGAAGACAGTACCGTTTCTACTGACTATTGTTCACAGCTCTATGGAACGAAGCAAGCTACCTAGGCTAGAGCTATGTAGGCTAGAGCTACCTAGACTAGAGCTACCTAGGCTACAGCTAGCTTGCACTGATACATAGAGCTGTTATCTGTTTGATTGTTGGTCAAAGTTGAAATCATTGTACTTAAAGCTTAGCTCCAACAATTCTTCCATAAAAACACAACGGCAATGTCAGCAGATTGCTGTCAGACATGGCTAATTTACCTGTCAGGTTTTGAGAAGCTAGAAAACCCCCCAATATTTCTGGTTCTGCTGCATCAATTTGAATCCTTTTTTGAGCTTTCTATTATAACCCGGACAATGTCATACGAGTTCCTTGCTAAATCACCGGAGTATCCAACCCTTCAAGCTGTAGAGAGAGTATGTTGTCTTTATTTGGCTCACCCTTTATGTTTAATATCCCAGTGGATCCAAGGGTTTACACAACAGAGGATTTTTGAGTCGGGGCATGTATTTACAGTAATGTATTACTTTTAGCTGTAACGCAGTAATATAACGCATTAATTCTGAAATCTGGGTAATATAATACCTGGTACAATTCTCAGTAACGCAGTTACAAAACATTTTAACCCTGAAATGATGAGGTGTTTTGTTTTTAAGAATTCACAAACATCGCAAGACATTCAGACACCAGAGAAATAATTGTGCAGGTAGAATAGTAACTCAGTAAGCCTGTTTACTGTTGGTTAAGAGGGCTGCAGAAACAGATTCGCAATAGAGAGCTCTAGGCTCACAATGGGAAGCTGCAGGCTCGAAAAGAAAAAGACAGGAGTGCGCACAGGCCCAAGCACCAGAAGGTAACTTTCTCTGGGTCTGCTATGCTGGTTGAACCCCGAGAAGTTAAGACACTCGTGGCAGAGTGTTCAAGATCTGCAGCCTCTGTCCTCTGTGGAATTACCGGCTTTTTAGAAAGCTTGTCAGCCAAATCCCCGTTAACACACCAATGACGATGTGAGCTAACGTTGAATAGAGACTCGTTCATATACAGCAGGTCACAGGGCCGTGCAGAGGCTCCACTAACATGTTATTAATAACACACAGAGACGTAATGTTACCGGTATCATATTATCCAGCCCACTTAAACGGAGCACGAGTTTAATTTCAGCATACTGCCATAGATAGCTTTAATTAATGAGCTGCAATAACTACAGTTTATACTTTTGCGGTTATTTTGGTGAAAGTAACTCAGAGTAACGCAAAAGTAGTGTAACGCATTACAGTTCAGAGACAGTAATAATGTAATGTAACTAATTACTTTAAAAAGACAGTAATACGTAATATGTACTGTATTACATTTTGGAAGTAACTTGCCCTACACTGTCACAAGTGGTGTATTTCAGACTTTTACTGTATTTTAGGTTGTAGAACAAAGCATGAAAACCTTTTAACATTGCTTCAAACAAAAAACATGTTCAAAAAAATGTTGCCTACGAGGCGAGAGACCCTCAAATGGTAAAATGCTGATACAGTTTTGGGCCTCTTTCCTACACTCTGTTAAAAAGTGTGGGTGGGGGGTTTGAGAGTTATAATTAATTGGTGTTTTTGGCACATGATTTAAGGTGCCTGCAATAGATTGATAAGTAACTTACGCATAACCTTTCCCAATACATTGAAATATCGACAGTAGGCTATCTCCTCTTTTCTGTCCCTTAATCTTCGACACCATCTCATTTAAAAACGTTCCTAGAACTGTGTCGGACTCTAAGTAACGATATGAGGACTCACATATTGACAGGCTCCAGCAGAATGTTGGACCCTGTAACACTGTTGTTGTACAGGTGCTGCAATAATGAATTCACAGAATAGAGTTTTAAAAAGATGATTGAAATCACATGAGGTTTCTTCCTGGGGTGTTTCAGTACTCATTTTCATGTTACCCTTTGATTAAAGCAGTTACAAAGTCTCCCTTACTGATGAATTACTTGAACATTGACTTCAAGTGCTTCAGTGCTACAAGTAAAGATAAATCAGGAAAATTATTTTAAATAAATTTGGTGTGACGTTTAAATCAATGTTAACCTTCAGGGAATTTTGAGGAGAAATTAGCAAAGGAACAAAGAGAATTATTCTGATAATTATGTATGGAGTGAATCTTAAGATACGGAAGAAAAAGATGTTCAGCATCAATTAACATCGTGCTTGTGCCAAGTGACAGCGTGTTGAAGCACATCTGTACAGGAGTTGGAGTCTCGATAAACCTTCAGAGCTCATTTCCCTCGGCACTGACTGAATCTTTGAAACTCGCTGCCGCCGTTATTCCCCAGCTACATGTGCTCGGTTAGTAACTGCTGAAATGATGACAAGTCTGATTAAATGTTAAATGTACAAACCATGTGATTATCTGCCAGCAATGCAATACATATGGAAAGGACTAAAATGCTAGTATGCACATATTTTGCCCGGCCTGATTGCAAACAAAGTCAATGCAAAGACGCGAATGGATATCACTTATATTAATAAATCGTAAAGTCAATCAGCATTGAGGTTTGCCTCCTAATCATCACTGACGTACTGACATTGTTAGATCATAAAAACCAAACATTAGCCACTGGCTTGGCAATGGCAAACAAAGCTCTACACCTTATTTTTTTCAGGAACTGGACAACAATGTTTGCTCTGGATAACGTTATGAACTCAAACACAACTGAGTTTGACTTTCCTACAAATCTGGGACGTCCAGACTATGTACAAAGCAGCAATAGTGGTTATTTTGGCCACGGAAAATGAAACGTTAGTATCTAGGTATCTAACTGGAGATAAATCCTGCCTCCTCGCCTGAACATGTAGTTTGAGTGACGCGAGTCCGTCAAGCTTGTGCGAGTAACATGAGGCGAATGTTCGCTTCGCATCCGGTGTGAATGCACCATAGGGTTTGCACAACAAATGTAACTGTTGCAGCTATGTCCATTATGCTACATAAAAAAGATGACAAAACAAACTTCACTAAAACATTACTACAGGTAATTGTAATGCATTCCTACATTTAATCTATTTCAATTTGGGTTAAACCAGTAGGAATGGAAACAGACAAAAACAATTATATTTCTCGACAGATACAGTGGGGCAAAAAAGTATTTAGTCAGCCACCAATTGTGCAAGTTCTCCCATTTAAAAAGATGAGAGAGGCCTGTAATTTTCATCATAGGTATATACCTCCACTATGAGAGAAAGAATGAGAAAAAAAAATCCAGGAAATCACATTGTAGGATTTGTAATGAATTTATTTTCAAATGATTGTGGAAAATAAGTATTTGGTCAATAACAAAAGTTCATCTCAATACTTTGATATATACCCTTTGTTGGCAATGACAGAGGTCAAACGTTTTCTGTAAGTCTTCACAAGGTTTTCACACACTGTTGCTGGTATTTTGGCCCATTCCTCCATGCAGATCTCCTCTAAAGCAGTGATGTTTTGGGGCTGTCGCTGGGCAACACGGACTTTCAATTCCCTCCAAAGATTTTCTATGGGGTTGAGATCTGGAGACTGGCTAGGCCACTCCAGGACCTTGAAATGCTTCTTACGAAGCCACTCCTTCGTTGCCCAGGCGGTGTGTTTGGGATCATTGTCATGCTGAAAGACCCAGCCACGCTTCATCTTCAGTGCCCTTCAGGTTTCAAGGTTTCAAGGTTTCAAGGTTTTATTTGTTATATGCACAGCAGATACAGCGTATATGTTGGCAATGAAAATCTTATGTCCGATACTCCTCCAACAACTCAACATACATGGTGCAAAAGATAAATAAAATAGTGCAAAAAGAGAGAAGAATATTTACAATAACAACAATAAAGATTTGAGGATGTGTAATATATACATATGTGGAATATATTGAGAGTATTAAAACACTTTACACTGTTGAATGAGGAGGTATGGACAGATGCATATATTACGTATAACAGATGTATATGGCAGATATGTATAATATATAGATATGTGTACTATAAACAGATATGTATGGCAGATGTGTATAATATATATATATATATATATATATATATATATATGTATATGTGTACTATAAACAGATGTGAGTAGACATTCACACAGCTCAGGAGTTCAGCAGTCTTATAGCCTGTGGTATAAAACTGTCTCTGAGTCTGGTGGTCTTGGTCCGGATGCTGCGGTACCGTCTGCCAGACGGCAGCAGACAGAACAGATTGTTGCTGGGGTGATGGGGGTCCTTTAATATCCTACCGGCCTTCTTCCTACACCGCTGGGTGTAGAGGTCCTCCATGGATGGCAGCTTCGTCCTGGTGATGTGCTGAGCAGTTTTCACCACCCTCTGTAGAGTCTTACGGTTGAGGGCGGTGCAACTGCCATACCAGGCGGTGATGCAGCCAGTCAGGATACTCTCGATGGTGCACCTGTAGAAGTTGCAGAGTATCCTGGAGTCCATGTTGAACTTCCGCAGCCTGCGGAGGAAGAAGAGCCGCTGTCGAGCCGTCTTGGATATGACCCTGGTGTGATGTGTCCATGTCAGGTCCTCACTGATGTTTACCCCGAGGAACCTGAAGCTGCTGACTCTCTCCACAGGAGTCCCGTCGATGGTGATGGGTGTGTGTGCCTCTCTCTGCCTCTTCCTGTAGTCCACAATCAGCTCCTTTGTTTTGCTGACGTTGAGATGGAGGTTGTTGTCCTGGCACCAAGATGTCAGGGCTCTGACCTCCTCTCTGTACGCCGTCTCGTCGCCGTCTGTGATCAGGCCGATGACGGTCGTGTCGTCAGCAAACTTGATGATGGTGTTGGAGCTGTGTGTGGCCATGCAGTCGTGCGTGAACAGGGAGTAGAGGAGAGGGCTGAGCACACCCTGATGGGCTCCGGTGTTGAGGGTCAAGGTGGAGGATGTGATGTTCCCCATCCGCACTGCCTGGGATCTGCCCGTCAGGAAGCTCATGATTCAGTCACAGAGGGCGCTGTTGAGCCCAAGGTCCCTGAGCTTAATGATGAGCTTGGAGGGCTCAATGGTGTTGAATGCTGAACTGTAGTCAATGAACAGCATTCTCACATAAGTGTTCCTCTGGTCCAGGTGGGAGAGGGCAGTGTGGAGGGTGAGGGAGATGGCATCATCCGTGGACCTGTTTGCTCTGTAGGCAAACTGCAGGGGGTCCAGTGAGTCAGGGAGGGAGGAGATGATAAAAGTTTTGACTAACCGCTCAAAGCACTTCATGATGATGGAGGTGAGTGCAACTGGGCGGTAGTCATTGAGGCAGATGGGTTTTGTCTTTTTGGGGACAGGGACAATGATGGACTCTTTAAAACATGTGGGGACTACAGACTGGAGCAGTGACCTATTGAAAATGTCTGTGAACACATCTGCCAGCTGAACTGCACACACCTTGAGAGCACGGCCAGGGATGCCATCAGGTCCAGGAGCCCTGTGTGCGTTGATCCTTTTCAGAGATCTACACACATCTGCACTGGTTAAAACCAGTGAGCAGGGATCCTGGGCCTTTTGTGCCTCCACAGCCGGATGGAAGGAGGTTTTCGCTCAAAATCTCACGATACATGGCCCCATTCATTCTTTCCTTTACACGGATCAGTCGTCCTGGTCCCTTTGCAGAAAAACAGCCCCAAAGCATGATGTTTCCACCCCCATGCTTCACAGTAGGTATGGTGTTCTTTGGATGCAACTCTGCATTCTTTCTCCTCCAAACACGACGAGTTGAGTTTTTACCAAAAAGTTCTATTTTGGTTTCATCTGACCATATGACATTCTCCCAATCCTCTTCTGGATCATCCAAATGCCCTCTAGCAAACTTCAGACGGGCCTGGACATGTACTGGCTTAAGTCCCTGGCGGCGTAGTGTGTTACTGATGGTAGCCTCTGTTACTTTGGTCCCAGCTCTCTGCAGGTCATTCACTAGGTCCCCCCGTGTGGTTCTGGGATTTTTGCTCACCGTTCTTGTGATCATTTTGACCCCACGGGAGGAGATCTTGCGTGGAGCCCCAGATCGAGGGAGATTAGCAATGGTCTTGTATGTCTTCCATTTTCTAATAATTGCTCCCACAGTTGATTTCTTCACACCAAGCTGCTTACCTATTGCAGATTCAGTTTTCCCAGCCTGGTGCAGGTCTACAATTTTGTCTCTGGTCTCCTTTGACAGCTCTTTGGTCTTGGCCATAGTGGAGTTTGGAGTATGACTGTTTGAGGTTGTGGACAGGTGTCTTTTATACTGATAACGAGTTCAAAAAGGTGCCATTAATACAGGTAACGAGTGGAGGACAGAGGAGCCTCTTAAAGAAGAAGTTACAGGTCTGTGAGAGCCAGAAATCTTGCTTGTTTGTAGGTGACCAAATACTTATTTTACCGAGGAATTTACCAATTCATTCATTAAAAATCCTACAATGTGATTTCCTGGATTTTTTTTTCTCATTTTGTCTCTCATAGTTGAGGTATACCTATGATAAAAATTACAGGCCTCTCTCATCTTTTTAAATGGAGAACTTGCACAATTGGTGGCTGACTAAATACTTTTTTGCCCCACTGTAACTCGTCAACGCTTTTCTTCTGAAGTGGATTTTCTGACTGGCACTACATACTGCATATCTATTTCAATGAACCAACTACTGATAGTCATACAACTTCATTAACTTACATTTTTATTTTGCAGATTTTCTGGAAGTTTGTTTAAACCACAGTACTTTCCTGTATTAAAGGTGAAGAGACCAGCTGTCATCTCCGGTGTTTGCTGCGTAGGAAGCAATTGTTACATTTTTATCTGGCTTCAGTAATCAAGAGATTTTTTTCTGGGTTTTCTTTTTTTACCAGTTTTCCTTTGCTGCCTTTCTTCCTTGGCCCATCTACACACCTGCTCTGAATCAGTCTCGTTAGCTCTTCCCTTCAACCAAAGCCCTTTTCAGCCAATCAGCTCTTTTCCTATTCTATTTAATCACCTAATTTTCCTCACCTGGCCTCCACACCCATCTCAACTCTGGCACTATTTCCCCTTGTCAGATGAGTTTGAATTTAACTCCTGTGCTGGTGTCAAATAGCTAAAAACAAATTGCTTCCCATGTATTTTCCTTACTCCTCTTTTTTTTTACCTCCATTGAATGGATGTCATGAGGTCAAGGAAAGATGTGAAGCGGAATTCCTGAGCTAAAAAGACTAATCAACAGCAGTCCTGGTTTTCAGTTCAGTCCTTCTTGAGTGCTTCGTGAGATTGTGTCCTGTCTTTTTGAAACCCTGTCTTTTTTTTACCTTGATGGGCAACGTCATGAGGTCAAGGATAAATGGGACGGTGAATTCTAAGTAAAAGATTATTTTCGCTGCTAGTTAGATGCTTTTATGTTTGGCCTTTGGGCGATTGCATTGTTCTGCGAATAACAGTTTAGTCCAGCCTACACAAACCTTGAATAAGATAATTAATCAAGATCCTGTTTCCTTTATCCTACTGGGTCCACTTGCTCCCCTTGTCATGACATTGGCTACACTGAATATTACAACTGAGCACAATCAGCCATTGAAATATACTTACTGCTTGACTGCAATATAGTCATAGTTATATTAATAATTAAAGCTAGATATCTAAATAAGTAGTTTAACTGTTCTTCCAAAGATTACCTTAGAACATATAAGTCTACACACAATCATGACCAATGTTTAAATACAGTAGCCTTGGCCAGTTATCCTATGTAGTGACCAGCCATACTTTAGTTCCCCCTTCCTGTAAATTCAAATTTGAGATAACTCAGATTTGATTTGATTTCCTGTCACATTCAGGCTCATTTAGAATATAAAGCCTGAGTATCACCACCACCATAGTATAGTAGGCTTTTTCGTTGGGGCTTAAAGAGAAAGGCTCTCAAACAGCACATTCATATTTTCTAGTAGAAACTCAAAATATAAGGGTAATCCTTAAAAATAGCATAAAATGTCCACTTTAATGTTTTAAGATGATTCTTTCCCTCATGAATTGGGCACTCTTGTTAAAATAACATGTGATTTTTTGTTCAGTGTACCTCAAAATGACTGTGAGTGTGCTAATACATTTGTTACATTTGCTTTTTGACATTGCCAGGTCATAAGAAATGTAATTTGAGTAGAATTAACACACGGACCGAACACAGCAGAGAACAGAGCAGAGCAGAGGGAACATTTAAGCCAGCATTATGCAATCGCGCTCACACAAGAGATGGTGCACAGGCAAGGAATTAGTCCCTCAAATTTATTTATTCATTTCCTTCAAAGAGGCAATTTAACGCATGACTTAATCCATCTTTGTGATGTCGCTGAAACGCCTGCTGCCCTGCATGACATGAGCTGAATATTTGGGCCACAGATAAATACTCAGTGCCAGAAATATTGGTTTGCTGCAAAACAGACAAGAGGAGCAGTAGAGGGAGGAGGAGGCAGGAGGGGGATATGGGTCGCAGATGCTAAGCCTGGCAATCTCTCTTTCAATCTGCAACCATATATTGGCCACTTTAAAGGGAGACACATTTTATTCGCACATGACCCACGTGTGAGTAAAACTAAAGTGAGTTTGAAACTCTGCAGAGAAGGGGAGAGATTTTCTTGTGGGTGCTCAACCTGCACTGATCCACTGGAGGCGTCTGATAGGCCAGACGGTCCAATCAGAGTGCCAAAATCAGAGGAATGTTCATAGCTTATCAAGCCCTGTTGTCATCGGGCCCAGTGGCACGGCTCGCTGTGAGCTGACTGTAATGGGCTGCGAGGACAACCTAGCTGGAAGGAGATTGGCTTGTTGCGGCGCCCACTGAGAGGGAAAAGAAACTCGCTTCACACAGATTGTGATGTCCACTGGTGAGCAGAGCATCTGCGGGGTATTACATGAAGGTTAAATAAAAAAAAGGGAAGCACACAGAAGCCATCCTCCTCAGTTCAGATGCAGGACTCTTGCCATTATAGCTGTAAATGCGTTTCAAATAGGATTACAATGTAGCTCATAAACGTATTCTAAAAAGTTTAGGGGAGTGCAACAATATCACAGCACAATGTATTCTCAAATGGTGTAGTGCTTTTGTTCAGAAGGCCCAAATCAAAACCCAATTGTCCCAAAAATGTCTCGTTTGGTCAAACACCCTCTATCCCCATTGGGACCAAAAGGAATGGTCAAAGCTCCAAAGGCTCATTGCCCCAAAAGTACATGCTCTGTATGCAATAAACAGAAGCATGTGGCTCATTACTATGCAGGGTAATGACAGCAAAGGCATGTCCCACCTTAGTCTGCCTCTGAATGGCTTGCCATGTTATTCTAACCCTAACCTGTCTCACTCCTCATCAAAAGGAAACAACCAAAGGCAACATGTACTAACCAATCAGGAGCAGAGTAGGGCAGATATTCGCCATAGTAGAACATTTCCAGTTACAGTCTTTACCGAATAAAATCCCATTTTCAAAGTAATAAATTACTGACAAAAGTTTCAATATTTGGGATAAAAGGTTGTAAATTAATGTGGAAGTTTACAAAAGATTTTCACACGACACAAACAGCGCTGTACTGGCAGTAAGTCCAATGTTTTTGCATCACCCTGGCTTCTTCCCTGTTGCAGAATTTGTCCCATTGTACTTCCTGCTTTTCATGACTTTTTGTAGGCCCAATTCCTAACCGACCCCTATAACATACACATAAACGTCTATTCGCGTGTAGGGTCCGCAAACAAATCAAACCCTCCAACATCGAGTCTGCATCGGTCCTGACCCAACCACCTGCACTGGCTGACCGAACAACGCTGTTTGTGTATGGCAAGAAACATGCTGTATACAAATAATTTGGGCAGTTTATCAGTTAATGTTTGCGTGGAACTAAAAAACATTTAATATTGATTCATGACATTGATAATACTTACTTGAAGGTCATATTGTTTTTTTGTTTTGTTTTTACCAAGGGTCATAAACCTGTTCAGTTCATCATTTGATTGTAACGTTTTTTAATATTTACAGGGACCAAAAACCAAGCAGCTCATGGGCATCAGATTTAAAACTTGTCGCCGCGAAAGAAAACAACCTCATTCACTTTTGACTTTGACTACAGACAGAGTTCACTCCATCACGTAGTGGGAGTTTGTTGGATCAGTTTGGAATTGCCTTAGCTGTGAACAGTGGGTGAGAAGAGCCTGCACAGCAACACACAGCCTATTCTTCGTCATTTGTCATGATATTTATAAAGACGTTTTTACAATTACCATTTTTATTTGAATGATGACAGAAGTGATGAGGGCTATAATGATGATGGCTGTGATTGCATTGATTAAATGTGTCATGCTTGCTTAACAGCACATTTATTATATCCTCCTTCTCTTCCTCCAGTTGATCAAGCTTAAAAGCAGGATCTGGTGGATAAAAAGGTAGCAGCAGCTGCAATATGAAGCAAACTCCTGTGGATGCATGTCGACTCTACAAGCATTGGGAAATTAAAACTCCCTACCGCCTCTCTAATTTCCCCTCCTCTCTCTGCTAACCACCCCAGGACAGGGGGGAGTTTTGTAAAAAAGTTTTGTCTGAACATCCTCCTGGTTAATGGGCAAATAAAATGTTTGTGCACTTGAAGCTCCCTGGGACTGCTTGTCTGCTAAAGCCCATATCAAGACACTGTTCGACTGCTGAGGTGACCCAATTATGCACAGAGAGCGCCTTGTGAATTAACTCCAGGACCATCTGCGATGACAGAACCAGTTTTATAAGCCTGTGTAGGGAAAAGCCTCTATACGTCAAGTGTAATTATTTTCTCTAACATGCCGGTTTTTACTAGACCTACAGGCAGGAGCTGTAAAGTTTTCATTGCTGTTCATCGGTAGTATTTTTTTGTAGAAAATACATTTTGTTCCCTTCAATTAATTGAGGCTTACGAAAGTAGTTATTTGACTTCACACAGCTTCTGATCTCTATCAGGGGAACGGTTTGAAGACTGTTCCATCGCAAGTTTATTAAAGCAGTATAAAGAAGAGAAGTAGAAGCAAAGTTAACCGTCAGATGTGTTAAATTCCAGTTTGAATATCAATGTACACTCACTGGCCACTTTATTAAAGGGACACCTGTTCAACTGCTCGTTAACACAAATGACTTATCAGCCAATCTCATGGCAGCAACACAATGCATTTAGGCATGTAGACATGATCAATACTACCTGGTGAAGTTCAAACAGAGCATCAGAAGGGGGAAGAAAGGTGATTTAAGTGACTTTGAACGTGACTTGGTTGTTGGTGCCAGACGGGCTGTTCTGAGTATTTCAAATACTCCTGATCTACCGGGTATTTCACAACCATCTGTAGGGTTTACAATGAATGGTCCAAACAAGAGAAAATAGCCAGTGAGCCAAAATGCTTCGTTGGTGCCAGAGGTCAGAGGAGAATAGCCAGACTTGATGATAAAAAGTCAACAGTAATCAAGTCAAATAACCACTGGTTACCACAAAGATATGCAGAAGAATCTCTGAACGCACAACACAACGAACACTAAAGGTCCTCTATTATGCACAATGCTCTTTTTGATGTCTTTTATATATAAATATGTGTCCACGGTGTTTAAGGAGACTCACAAAGTGTCAGAAAGTACAGCCCTTTCTTAGATACGCGATTGGACTATTTCGGCGAATCAGCATCGTTATCATTCCCTAACCACAAGCGTAAAGAGCAGCACCGTAGCTAGCTGAAACTTAGATTGAGTGAATATGGCGACATCGATGGCTGAGAACTCCGTGCAAGCTCTACTTAAAACACCGTTTCATCGACTATCAGATGTCGAAAAGAAGAAATTGAAAGACTTGGGACCCGAGCGTCCGGATTTAAACATTCAACAGACGACCACTGATCGCGGTAGAACCTACACTCGGACTTTCTCCTCAAACTTGTATGCTAAGCGGAATTGGTTAGCTGGTTGTACAGTGAGCAATGCCTTTTTTTGTTTCCCTTGTCTGTTATTTCAAAGTCCTGGGACTGAAACACTTTGGACTACAACCGGGATGAAGGATCTAAAGCACTTCACACAAAAATGTAAGAAGCACGAATGTGGCCGCAGCCACCTAACCAACTGTCTTAAGCTAAACCTCTAAAAAAGTGCTATTTAAACCGTGCCGCCCAACTGCGCCCCCCCCAAAAAAAATGTTCACCAGCCGCCACTGCCCACATCTCTAAAAACGTTGATACAAACAAGCTGATCCAGATTTGCTTCGGTGATGACATCATAACCAAAATGTGGGCTGGTTTTACATTGAACTCCTGGCAACGTCCAACCCACATGACAAGTCCCAACCTATCGTCCGCAATATACAGTCGCGAGTAGAATCCCCTCTGCAGCACCTCTGTGTGTCTGTGTGTTCTGCAGGATGCCTGCAGGAGGGACTTAGAGTTGTTGTATATATAACACATGTAATGTCTCTGGTCTAGTGGTAAACACTGAGAACTGTTTCAGAAATAATGCTTGATGTGGTTTGGAACATAATATGGCGTTTAATCACAGCGGTGTTTAGCTGAGTATCTTCTCCCAGTAGAAAACTTTCACAGAGGAGAGAGAGATGCATGCCTCTCCAAAGGAGCGTGGCCAGCTTCAGGTCGGCTCACAGAATCAGCACTTCAGGAACAGGGCTGAAATAGAGGGGTATGAGGCATGGCTACAACGGGTGATCTGTTTGGTATTTTTAGCAAAACACTTCACAGACAAGTTTTGTATAGATATTGCTGTACACAATATTGTTTGAATATAGCATAATAGGGGACCTTTAAAGCAGATGGGCTACAGCAGCAGAAGACCACTCCTGTCTGCTAAGTAAGAGAAATTAAGGCGACAGTTCGCATGGGCTCACCAAAATTGGACAAAAAAAGATTGGAAAAATGTTCCTTGTCTGATGAGTCTCGATTTCTGCAGCGACATTGGGACGGTAGGGTCAGAATTTGGGGGAAACATGAAAGCATGGATCCATCTTGCTTTGTATCAACGGTTCAGGCTGGTGGTGGTGGTTAATGCTGTGGGGGATATTTTCTTGGCAGACGTTGGGCCCCTTAGTGCCAATTGAGCATTGTTTAAATACCATAGCTTACCTGAGTATAGTTGCTGACCATGTCCATCCTTTATGACCACAGTGTACCCATCTCCTGATGACTACCTCCACACAGCTCTTATCATCTCAAACTGGTTTTTTGAACATGACAGTAAGTTCACTGTACTCCAGGATTGTATGGATGGAACGAGATTCTCATCATGAATGTACAGCCGACAAATCTGCAGCAACTGTGTGATGCTACCATGTCAATATGGATCAAAATCGCTGAGGAATGTTTCGAGCAACTTGTTGAGTCTATGCCATCAAGAATTAAGGCAAATCTGAAGGCCAAAGGGATCCAATCCCAGTACTAGCAAGGTGTACCTAATAAAGTGGCCAGTGAGTGTATATTCACAATGCTTTTTTACATGCATCGCAAATTATGAAAACTATTAGAAAAACAACATTAAAAAATCTGGAAAGACTCTCATACTAAATGTTATTAGTCATGCCTTGGCCCTGAAAAGCACTTAATCCGTTGGGATTTGCAAATATTATATAATGTCTTAATAATGATGCTAATGCCCTCATTATGTTCTTATCGCGTGTCTATGATGTGTTATAATCCTCTTTCACCTCAAGCCAAGTGTTACTGATGTGTTCATTAGTTTGCTGCTTAATTCAGCCTCGAAGAGCAGACAAAGCGAGGATCCATGAGCTAAAATGACTGTATTAATAACTGATTGATCCGCTGCACTTCTATTTATTTGTTCCTAGCCTCAAGGACAGTAGCAGTAGACAGCTTCTGCTCTCCTTTTTCTCAGATCTCTAATGAGTTCTCGAGCTCTTTGTCATTTTCTGCAGCCTTTGGTGAAAACCACAGCACCACATCATCCCAGCGGAGCCGTAAAGTCAGCGGTGAAGAATGCACGCAGCATCCAGGTTGCATTCCTCCCTTTCTGCACCGTTAAAATTTAATGGAACCAAACATGCCATCAATCCATCTCAGCAATTGAGCGGCAGAGAAATTGCTTTTGCTTTCTCATGGGCTTCTCTCTGAAGACACTGGGAGCTACATGAAAAACACACTTTCATCTCCGCGTCATGGCGCCAAAGACAACACATGAGCTACATAAAAACCTTGTTCACTGTAACCCGGTTTAATGCAGCGTGTGGCACATCGCCACCTGTCTCCTCTGAAGCGTTGTATACAACGGACTAGATTCGTGTTCGGATTTAAAAGACAATGAAAACACACAAAGAATGTGTCTTCTGTGAGCTGTGGAATTTCTTGTAACCAGGAGTAGATACGATAAACGGGTCTGCTGTGAATTGTTCATATTTCAGCTAACTCTGCATCCCACCAGCCTCCCTTGTTCCACTGCAAAGACACTCGGATGTTCATTTTGGATCACAGACTTACATTGGATCCATCGCTATGCATGGAGAATATCACAGGAATCACTAGACACTGGATCAACAGACTTTAATAGCTTGTGGTCGGGTAGATTGATGTATTCCTCCAGAGCAACAGAAATTTCCCAAGACTTATGGGAGTTTGTAATATATATTTCCTTCCACTAATGTGTCCCTTGACTGGCTAAACGTCACAGGAGAAGAGAGAGTGAGGCACGAACTATACCGAAGCACTTCCACAGGCACTTTTTCTTCAAATGCCTTCCAGCTGTATTAACAGTTCCGATACAGTGATGGGCAAGCAGTAAGCAGTTCTTAAGAGTGGGCTGATTGCTTGTCGATCTATTCCCGCTCCATGGGGGAATGGGTTTACTCCCGGGTGAAAGGTGGTGTTTATGAAAATGGACGGAGAACTTCTCCTTTGTTAAGCTGTGCATTTACTCGTCAGTTGCTTAAAGGAGAACTTTGAAACCCCATAAAAATGCAAAATATAGACATTCACTGTGTCGTGAGAGTGGGTCAAGGGGAAAGCATTAGGGATGATTGTGAAGCATTTTCTACAGTTCTAATCCATCATGTTTCGAAATTCGGGCAGACGGGTGAGCTAACGGGGCCTAACAAAGGCAGGGGTAACACAAAAATAGAAGAATAACAAAAAAAGTAGATTGATACACCAGTATTCCACCAACCACCGGGCTGCCTGCTCAGTCACATCATCTCTCTGATGCCTTTTCATTTTTACACTTCATGAGTTTTGCACATTTCTCGCCTTCTAGAGCCAGCGCTATGTCTGTCCAACAAGTCGTGATTCAGTCGTGTGCACTTCACCAGATTACATTGACATCTACTGATTTGTTGTGAAAATAATATAGATTTTTTCGTAAACCAGAGTTGACAAACTTAATATGTGTGAATATGGATAGTAAATAATTATATAACATAATAATTATAACATAGCCTTTGTATGGCTATATATTTGTATTGTTGTAATATTTTCAAATTTGTTCTTAAGAAGTCTAGCTTATTAGACTAGACTCACACCCGTGTCCGTTATTCTGTTAATATATGTACTGTCGTGCCTTTTTATTTATACCTCTAAATGTGTGTCTATGTATGAGTATGTATGTGTATACTGTATATTTATAAATGGTTGTAAAGGTATGTATGTACAGTATACATACGTATACATTTCTTCATGTATTTCTATTCTCTAGGATGGTTTGAAACAGAATTTCGATCCCCCTGTCTGTATCACACAAATAGAGTAATTGACAATAAAGTTCACTTTGACATAGTTAAGTTTTAACTGAGCAATAAAGTTTATTCAGTTTAAAGATGGCCCTGTTTACACCTGAAGTGTTTGGTAATCTGTACAGGTCTAGATGCACTCAAGATGCATTGGGAACACATTGAAATCCGATCACGAAGATGACATCCAGAGTTGGTCTGGGCCGCATATGCTACATTTAATTATCTTTAACAGCGTGCGTCCTGGGCCACAATGACTGTCTGCTCATCTGAAGTGTGCGTGTATATTGCTCACCGAGAGGGATTCACAACAGCTCTTAAGATGATGGAACACTGTGTACCCTATATTTATTCCGGGGAAGTGTTTCTAAAATAAACAAGACTGCGAGATGCAGAGGCAAAGAGGAGATAACATTGGCACTGGTTACAAACTCACTAACCAATGAACGTTTTAACATAATTTGTTGTCTTTTCGTTTCCAAGGGGCCCTATTATGCTCATTTTAAGGTTCATAAGTGTAGTTTATGCCTCTACTGGGACATGTCTCCATGCTTTAATGTTCAGAAAGCTCTTTTTTTTCTCATACTGCCTGAAACCAGAGCCCAGTCTGCTCTGATTGGTTAGCAGACTCTGTTTAGATTGGTCAACCGCTTAGAGATGTCCCATATAAGTACGAGTGTTACATTGTGATGTCATTATATAAACAATTGAGGCCTTTCAGGCAGGGGAGGAGTGTGTGGAAGAGGGAACACACAATAGGAAGGGCCTCTTTAAGTTGAAAAACCAGAGAATACTCTTTAAAAATGTTGGATGACGCTGTTTGTCCCTATTATTTCGCTTTGAGGTTTACTGGAAGAGTTGTAATGTGTTCCTGGTGCTTTCATGTTCAGTCATTAATGTAGCAGACTGCGTTAGAAAATGCTTTTAAATGCTACCTTGCTTCACAGGAACCCTTCATATTTTCCCCTGTGTGAAAGGATTAGTTTGGCATTCCGTTAAGACACCAGTCATAACTTTGTTTTATTGAAACCTCAACTGTTGACGTACATGTGAATTTGCATATAGAGAAGAGCGATCTGTTCACAAGTGGTCACTTGAGACGTGTTGAGATGCATTCTAATGCGAGGTAAATGGAAATAGTAAAAGCTGTCCCCTTGTGTTCGGATCACCAAAGATGAATGTCAAAGTCAATGTGGTTTCTGTTCTTTTACATTTGCAGGAGTATTACTTCTGACAAAGTACACTGTGGTTTTGCTTTTATATAACAGAGATGTAATCAGTAAAAATAGTTGTGTGAAACGTCATTATTTGGGATTTTTAAGTTCATATTTGTAGAATGTACATACACTATATAGACAAAAGTATTGGGACACCTACACATTACACCTGCAGGAGCTTTAATGACATCCCATTCAAAATTCCAGAGTCCAGTGGCGCCGTGCTTTACACCACTCCATCCCAAGCTTCACATTCGGTGGCAACCTATTACAGGACCATGTTCGAATTCGGTGAGCTCTTTAGAACGACCCATTCTTTCACAAATGTTTGTAAAGGCAGACTGCTTGGCTAGGTGCTTGATTTTATCACACCTGTGGCAATGGGACTGAATGAAATACCTGAATTCAATGATTGGAGTGTCCCAATACTTTTGTCTATATAGCAAATGGGTTCTTTTGAGGTGGTTTTATTAAAGGGTGAAAACAGACCAGAACCATAAATGGATTCATAGTGCGGAGCCTAACGACAACGGGGCTGCATTACACCGTGACGCCGAAATATAATATCAGATTAAGCTGCAACACCACTGAGATGCTCTGATCATGGCTGCATATATTGTCTTCAGGCACGTACAATGAGACCTGTGAGAGCTAGAAATGGTGTTTGGTTTTGTCTCTGTAAAAAAAAAAATGTCAGCAAAATATACTTAGGTGCTTAGGTGCTGGCGCTTAACTGTTGCTCTTATTTAACAATGCTTGTTCCTTTGAAACATAATCACTTTTCACTCTTTAAGCACTGGTTGTATACAGATACGGGTATTGCTTTGTCTCCATCTCTTAAAGGTAGAGCTTGTATTATTATTTAGATCCTATTTCTAACAGTTGTTGCTGGATTGTGCAGGCATACATACTGGATATTCCCAAAATTATCACATTTTTGAACTCAATATTTAAAACTATTGAGGGAAACATGGCACGACCCACTTTTGCTGTATTTCTGATCTAGAAAAGGATAGTCCTCTTCCTAATTATTGTTAAAATAAGCTTTGAGATGTCATTCGCTTTTTAAAAAAATATTTCTGACGGGTTACTCTGTTATAGCTTAAATTAAATGGCACCAAACTCTTCATTTTCATACCCTGCTGATCACAAGTGCTCATATATCAACTTTCTGGCAGCACTCTGCTATGATGGGCTACTGAGTCAGAGACCTTAAAACTGCCAGATTATTTCAAATTTGTAAGAGGATCAAAGATGTCAGTTTATTGAAAATCCAGCTGCAGGAGCCTATATTACGTGGTCTGTTATGGATGTGTGATTTAGAGTGTATTTAAGACCTTTTCGACCAAATTGCTTTGCTTGGCAACAGTGTAGGCTACTTCCTGTCAGGGGATGTCATTATTATAATGCAACAGGAAATAAACTGGGACACATTTAGAATGTTTTAAAGTGTGAAATGTTCTATACATACAGTGGGCGACGAAACACCACCTTTTATGATGGGGTATAATTGAAAGTCGCCCACTTTTGCTATTTATGTGTTCAATGGAAGAACATAGAAAGGCTTATCTCTGTTTGTGTCTTCACATCTGCTGCTGTCTCGAGCAGACTGGCTGTCTGCTCCCTCACTGTTCCACTGTCTCTCTGTCCTAAGCCTCAGAGGACTCGACTGTTCAAATCAGAGAATGGAGCAGAGCTGGATCCCAAAGCCCCAAGTCTGATGGGACTTATAGTCTCAACGCAATCACACCACACAACCACTACCACCTTAATAACTTTTTTTTCTCTGTTTGCTGTCCCTCCCAAACACTGTCTAATTTGAAATGTGTTCAGTCATGGATGAAGTGTATTTTGTGAGAATACCCCAGTAGGTATTGGGTTTAAAGACAACATCAAATGCATGGATAGTCGGTCAAGCAGAGATGATTCCAAACACACTGCAAATCAGACACTGACACACTCCTCTCGTCAACAGCCGCGCAGCTGTGTGATTTGATAAAATACTTGGCAGGACCCTGGGTTTACCTTTCCATCCGTGCTCAACACGTCTGTTCTGTGACGACCTATTGCACGTAACCAGGCAACGCTGCCTTTGATGAGATCTGAAGTCTGGCCATTGAGTTTCTGAAAAGCGTGGAGATGTGTGTGTCTGTATGTGCGCGCATCACTGATGTTTCTGTCTTGGTATTTGTGGAAGGTGCCTGCTGGGGATTGGAAGCTCTTTGAGGCTCAAGAAACTGCCTACATAGGCGCAATGATTGTATCTTTATATCAGCTTGGATGCAAGGCTTTTTTTCTCCACAATTTGTCAAGTTTGTTAAACTAAAAGGATGATGTTGTCGAAGCTTTAAATGAATCAATGTGTATAATCATGCTCGTTTGATTCTATGCCTTTGAAGTTGTAAAAAAGGCTGATTGGCTTGATGAATTCAGGATGCGGTGCTTCCCTTTTTCGAGCTGAACTTCCTTTTGCTCTGCTACTCATGCCAAGTTTTCCCTTTACTCAGGGACAACAACAAGTACCATCCTCACGTCATATCTGAATTTAAAGAGCTTTACAGTTATCCAGACTTGGTTCTGAAGGAAAGGATTAGTAGAAGATGGCAAGAGAGAAAATCCTTAAGAGAGAACGATGGAGATTCCGACAGTTGGATGGAGGCAAATCATGCCAGTTTCCCCTCGAATTGTAATACTTTTAAGCAGCATATATGCAGTGACGGGGGCAGGCAATGTTTTTCACTTTTGAAACTCTTTGGATGGATGGCAATGCAGTGCCAGTTGGAAGCATTCATCTTTTTTAGCACCAGAATATTACTTCCATATAAAACTGGAGGACATTTTATATGGCAGCCAAGGGAACTACTTTCTTTTTTTTAAAGAGGCCCTATTATGCTTTTTGGAGTTTTCCTTTTTTTTGTGTTTCATACAACTTTTTGTGCATGTAAATGGTCTGCAATGGCTAGAATCCAAAAGTTCATGCCAGAGGAAGTTTCTCCTCTTTTGTTTACATCTGTAACATAGGGACATAACTATGTAACATGATCACTTCTATTGGCTAGGGCTCCAACACATTGTAAGTGATAGGCTAAGGGGCGGGACATCTCTAAGCAATTGCCTTATCACAACAGAGACGGCCAGCTTTTTGAATATTAAAGCATGGAGACATGTCACAGTCAAGACACAGACTACAAATATGAACCTGAAAATGAGCATAATGGGGCCCTTTTTTTATTTCTTTAATAATTTCACACTCCAGTCTGATGACATAACTCTCAAAAATGATCAACACAGAGGGTACAGTGCAGTAAGCCCTGGCCACGAGACAATTACTGTGTGTGACAGTGTGTTGTGTGTATGATCAGGTGGTGATACACGGTCTACAGTGTGGGACGTGCTATTTTGACACTGACGTCTTTAAGGGCAGACAAAATGTGAGTGACAAAATCTGCTAACGACCCATGATGTGCTGTGAGTATGATCTCTCATGCAGAGGTGTTAATTAGTCTGCAAGATATCTCAGAATGTGTTTGTATGTGGGGGTTACACATTTGTGATCCGTTCGTGGCCTTTCAAAACCAAAAAAAGCACTCAAGCATGTTTTGCCTTCATTCAACTTTTCTTTTAACAGTTTCATCAGCAATTAGGAGCCAATCCTAGGAGATAGAAATGCAATCAAGCCATTCACAGTGAAAACATCTAAACCCCTCATTTCTGAAATTACTTTGATTGCAGCTGACATGACAAACAGCAGCTACGAATACTAATTTGAAAACCCCTTCTTCACTGTTATGCACCAACCAATAACTGTCACTACATTTCATACAAAAGTTGTTAAATAAATTAACTCAACAGGCTAATGCTATATTTGCTGTTTATACTGACATACTGGCTGTTGGCTGTTTTGATTTTAGAGGCATGCCAACATCCCAAATATTGCATTTGTTATTAGAACTTGACTGCAGATCATACATTTAGCCAATTAAAAATGCAGCGAATGCAGCACACAGCCGGAAGGATAGCTGCACATGCCTAAGACTTTTCTTCTTGCCACTGCTTTTAATTGAAATCTTCATATCTCACACTGCACTGTAACCTTTATTCATGAACCTATGTTATTCATGTTTTACGTTTATTTTATTCTCTTTGCTTTTTAATGACCGTCTTTTAAATGCCATTTTCACTAAGTCTTAATGAGTTACATTTTTGTAAAGCACTTTGAATTGCCTTGTGTTGAAAAGTACTATATAAATAAACTTGCCTTGCCTTAAACCCATCATACACCATCTCAGCTGAATTTCAAAGATAAAGAATTCCAAACTAGCATTTGTGACTAAGAACGAGACACACTTAGCACAGATAAACAACAACATTTAAATTAAACAATTGAATTGTACTATTTATTTATTTTATTAAGCGGGTGCATAAAACAATGAAGCATGATTCCTCTTTAAAAACATGCTTTCAGTATAACTATAAATAGAATAAACTAGATTTGTTTGGGGTCACTTGGGGGCAGCAAAGCTAGTGGTAAAGAAAACGTCAACATATTATCATCATATAAAGTTGAACGATAAACTATTTTCACATTAGCTGTTAAATGATTTTGGTTGTTGTTTATTTGCTTGTCTTTTTAAACTATTTTCATGCACATTGAATTGATAAATCAAAAACAATGTTTTGGTTTGTTTGGAGAGAATAAGTATACGTGTACATGTGTTTAAGGAAGGTCGTTTAATGGCCACCTAATTTAGGAAATGTTTTCTGCCTGAACAATATTAATATGCAATTACCGATGCTTAAAATCCATTACATTAAAAAGAGGGAGAAGGGAACTAGTAGTGGATCCCAGAGGCCATTACACAGGCCAGGCAGGTGGTGGAAGCAGACCGGCTCATTGCACCGCCAACAGCCAGGCTTCTGGTCTAACAGGAGATCTGTCGGCAGTGAGCAACTCTTTATTGGTTTCCCAGAAGCCATTTCTCAAGGGATCTTGGGGGTTTCTGAACAGATGTTAAAGGATTTAGTAGTGAGTGCTAGGTCCAGGGATATAGCCTTTATCTTTTGGATCCATCTGCAATCGAATGGTCAGTCTCAGCCTCCTCTTCCTGGCATACACTTGAAATGTTATCAGCTGATTAAATGTCCATTATCAGCTGTCATGTGGTGAGGTTGTATGGCCTAACTCATCCCTTTAATTGGCTCAGTAGGACATATCGTTTATTGGATAGCTGAATAACTCCATGTAGGTTCAAAGTTGTTCTTGAAAAAAGCTGGAAATAAATATTCATTGAAATAAAAAAGTAGGACTGAATCAAAACATTAGATTTGAACACCAAAACAATGAGCTAAAAGGTAATCGAACGATCTATAGAGCTGAAGGGAAATGCAGCGACGGGTGATACTTACCTCTGTAAAATATTTAATGTGTTCGGTAATGGTTGTAGCTTTTTTTTCTGGTTTTTCAGCAGTTTTACAGAAAGAGAGCACTGGCACAAGTTTACTGAAAGTTTTTAGAAGAACCCATTACATTATGGACCGGATCTGATTAACAGAGCAGATCCCAACAACACAGCAGAGCAATACAAATATTGACAAGCGCAGCTTTAAAGCAAATTAAAAACCCTCCTTTTAAGCACTGTAACACCTGAATCCATTGCCGTGTATCCTGCGCTGGCTGGCCTCCATCTTGAAGAGAGTGGCTGTACACAGGGAGCTCCCTCATTAACTTCTTTTATGGCTCATACTCTGTTTTGGATGCAAACCCTACACTTATTGCATTTGCAGCTGCTCAAACATGGAGAACAGTGCTCTGATTAAGTGGCCTTAATGAATGCCCATTTAAATAACGGCAGGTTATAACTCAAAAGTAGCAGCATTAAATAAATACACTTCCTATGTTGTAATATGATAATGTCTGTTGTTTCATTATCCATTACGCACCAAATTGACTCTGAATTCAAAATGTTTTATTCTAGACTGGTTTTTGAACGCCAACCAAGAATAGATGTTCATCATACAGTTAAGGAATACCAAGTGCTAAGGGAGGACAGATCAACTGTTTCTGAGAATGTTTCACTTTTTTTTTTAAAGTTGTAGGAAAAAGGTGAGGGCAATAACAGAATTGATTACTGAAGACATTGGTTGTGACTCCTTTAGTCTTGTTTTTTCGGGACGAGTAACACCTCAATGTACAGAAGAACATCAAGTCTTCACATGCAGTGTAGCATGTTTCCTGCATGTACAGTATGTGTTTAATCCAGGTATACCACATTTAAACATAAATCTATTTTTAAATACCTTTCCTCATCAACACCACTTTGTGTCTGTGATATGTGGCTGTTCTCAGCCTCATCAAATTGTACACATGCTTTTAACAACATTCTCTTTTTTCTGGCTGCAGATGTCCTCTGGGTGAATTATAAACCCAAATGAGGGCCAAAAGAGAGCTCATCTAAATTCTCTTCTCTTGATTGCAGCAGCCTGATCCCAAGTAGACTGAGATATGAGACTGAGCAGTGTTTGGTTACAGAACTACCATGTTGTTTTTCATTGAAGGCTAAAAGACACTTCTCCATGTTCAAGGATCTGCTGACCTACATTCTCAAAGTCAAATGCTGCACTACAAGTGCTATCAGGGTATTTGACACTTCTTTGAAAATTAACAACTTTTCCAGAAAATCCTTTGCTTTAGTTTCATCTGTGCTTCAGGATTTTGGCCCTACCTCAGAGAGAGCCTCTGCAGGGCACTGGTTTACAGGAAGGAGTGACACAATCAATTTGCCCAGCAACTGACACAATCAGCGACTACATAAATCATATCAGCACAGCCAGGCCCCCAGGCGCCTGCTGAGCTGACAGTTTCATGGCTCACCTCCAGAATGCAACCTGTCAATCACCAGGGTGACAGATTCCAGAGGGCAGGTACTCTACACTGTCACAGTGATATCTCAGGCTGTGGGGATTATTTTTAAAAGTGCAAAAGCTGTAATGATTTACAGATTACCTGCTTAAACCTGCAATCACACCATTGGATTGCTACTGTGCAAGATCAGAATCATAATCTCATGTCCTTGGTGGAGAGTTATTCCTTAAACATTCATGAAATCAAACTCTTTTTATACTTTTGTTTTTACAGTAAAAGCTATGAAAGTACTCACGTCTGTGTATAGTATTTTGTTGTGAGTGGCAGTCCCCAATTTGTGCATTGGATTTGACATGAAACGGTACATCATGCCTATGCATAAGGGATTCACAGAAAATACTACATGTGGGCAATGGGATTTCACAGTTTTTTATTTTATATTTGAAAATCTATCATTCCCTAGTGCTGCTAATTCTCATTGGATTTTATTGGGAGACAGTCACAGGAATTTATTGTTAAATACACACGTTTGATACTTCATATCTTAGTTCTTCTTTTGAAGATTTATTTTCTTTGACTTGAACAAAATAGAATATATTACCTTAATGTATGTGAATCAGCTAGATTAACTGATCTGTTCATAACCATATTTCTAATTGTGACATTTTAACTTTAAAGTCCCGATGTGACACCAGTGTCACAGTGATATTTATCTCATTTGTTTAATATCAATTTGGTCATGAAATGTTTTTACAACAGGTTAAATGTAATAAAGAAACATGTTATGCAAGCATTATAATTCTTAGATGGCTTGAATCTTACCTTTAGCAACAAATACAAGCTTTGAAATAAGCTAGTTGTCACATGTGTTAGCCTTGGGGGCGGGCATCTTGGAAATGCTGTTGTGAGAAAAACAAGATCACATGATCTGGCAGATGCCACACCAGGGTGTTCAGTATGTGTCACTTAGGGACTTCATGAATTAAAATCCAGGCTAAAGATGTATAAGGAACTTTCCAGGACATTAAAATGTCATGTGACACCTGTGTCACGCTGGGTCCTTATGGGTTAAGGTGACATTGTTTTGTTGTCATGCATAATTTACTTAAAAACATCTCATCTATATTTCTGTCACGACCTCGACACAAAGCAGGAGAACCCAAATGCACGACCCAGAGACACAGTCTTGAATGTAACAAAAAGATCTCTTAATAAAGATGAACAAAAATCCTTCTACCAGGGTACTGTAGCTAAGGGTATAGCTAAGAGCGCTCACAAGGAGGAAAAACAAAAAGTAACAAAAAGAGAACTTCAAGATCAACTGTACACAAGAGATTAATCTGAGTTTGACTTTGATTAGCACGATAACTCACTTGACTTGACTGGGATAGTAACACACTTGAGTTGAATATTACTTCCTCTAACCTGAGGCCTGGCACGACTGGTCGAGTAAACGAACTAGACAAACTGACACTGGACAGGGGGAGACCGGACTATTTATACATGAGGTGAGTGGGAACAGGTGGAAACAATCAGGGGCGGGGCAGACGCTGACGCTGGCGGGAAAACACACAAAGGGAGGAAGTAACATGGCCTGAAATGGGAGATAAGAGGTAAGTACAAAATAAAACAGGTAAATGGAAAACGAGACATGACATAAAACACGGGGGCTTGACTAGACATGACATAAATACTTAGACGGACATGACTTGACGTGAATACATGAAAACATGACTTGACGTGACATACAGTAAATACTTTATTAAACATGAAATGACAAACACCATAAATAAACATAACAGATGTGACGTGACCCAACAATTTTTTTTTTTTTAATCTATTGCATTTGATATCGAGGTGATCCAAAAGTAGCTGAAAGTAATCAGGTTATATTACTTTTATTTTTTGATACTTACTGATTTGGTTTCATGTAACTAGTAATTGTAAGGGAACACATTTTTCAAGTAACCCTCCCAGCACGTGGTTTTGTCTAAATATTCAAAAGGTGGTGGACATTCTGTACCTTAAATTTGTTCCATTGCAGGCAAGCTCCGAAAGTTTAGTAGCTTGTGACAGGTGGTGGAGGCGGACATTAGACACTTTGCCTGGTCATATCTAGCAGAACGTAGGCTCTGCATGCTGTTGTGAGTGACTAACAGACTCAAGCCTCAGCACCCTCTGCACTGATATTTTATTGCTCACTTTCAGGCTCTCCATACCAGTGCAACTCGGGTAAATTCAAAAACATGTTGGTCATATCATTTAGGATTTTATTTGTGCTCTCATTCCCTTTATATTGTTCGTTTAGAGTGTTTGTATGAGATTCAGTTGTGGATTTGGATCTTTAACTGAAGTACCACAATGTATAAATGCTCTGTTATAGTCAAGCTGCAAATTCAAAAGTAAAAGTACAGAAGTAAAATTAATGAGTGTTCAATAAGAATTGCCCCTACCTGTCATAATCCTTGTTTTGTGTCTGTTTCTTGTTTTATTTTGAAATAGGGGGGGGCTTGTTGTCTGCTCTGCTACCTCTGTGTGTGCGTTGCAGAGCCGCCCTCTCGAGAATTACGTCACGAAACAAAGTACCATAGAATTCTGTGCAAAGCGCCAGTCAATTTAAGTACACGCTTAATGATCCCATGATAAACAGGGAAAACCGGACATTTTCAAGAATTTATAAACCCCCCCCCCCCCCCGGATGCTCAGGACAGGACATAAAAATCCCTTTGAGACCTTCATGTCTGAGACCGATACCGTTATGTCCGAGTCCGAGAACGAGACCAAGACCGAGACCAAAGAGTGTCGAGGCCGAGACCAACACCAACACCAAGACCACGTAAAAGTGGTCACACTACATTGTTGTCACCTTTTGCCCTCGTGTTTCTTCCTCCCCTCCCCAGCTGTGGCTTGTGTTGTGATTAGTGTCTTTATATTTAGTCCTGCTTTCCCTTGTGTTCTCTGTCAGTTTGTTGTGGTCCTTCATGTGTCAAGTCAGGTGTTTTTCATGTCCTGGATTTCCCAAACTTTGTATTTTTGTTAAACAGCTTTTGGAATAAAGCTCGCCTTTTGTTTGCACCTATACCTGCCTACCTTTGTTGCTGCACTTGGGTCCTATTTCCCCCACCCTTGACACTACCGTATTAATAGTTGGTCAAAGTGGAGCGAATTCAATCAGTCAATCAATAAATCAAAGTAAATACTTGATTACTCACAAAGGGAAATTAGGTTTTGTGACAGTTGCACCATATTAGGATAAAATAAATACATATTCATATGAGCATAAGTTGAGGTAAAATGTGCAATAAAAGTCCTTCTAGATGAGGACGTCCTCCACAGCACAGAGATCTTCGTAAGACTCAGGCTCATGGTGAAGACAATGCAATCCTTCTCGGCCCAAACTGTCCGGAAGGCATCAAAGGAAGCATTGATGGATGTCCGAACAGTCCAAAAGCCCTTGCTTGAAAAGACGTTATCAGATATATCCTGGTGCACACATGTTTTGTAATACGCATTAAAATAACATCCAGATATTCTTTCTCACATAGGGCTAACACTGTTAGCTCCTCCATTTCATTAGCCAGAGATGCTAAATTGCCCATGATGAGAGGGGGGAGACACAGCTTATATCTCCTATTCTCCATAGATCTGGACCCATCAATCCTCTGTAGTGTCTTTGGTTTACCTGCATTCTCTGTTTCTAATTCCAGATGTCAGAGGGGATGGATGTTGTCACGACCACTATGCTAGCCGGCTTTAGCATGATTAGCTTTTACCTGTTGTCAGCAAGACAGCCATGAGGACCAACTTTGGTGTGGATGCCCAACAGCAGCAACTCAACAGTGAAAAAAACTAACACAATCTCTCTCTCTCTCTCTCCAAGAAATTGTTGGAGAGGGAACATCTTAATGAGTTACTAATAGAAGTTAGTTATAGAAAAATTGTTAGTACGGTATGTTTCTTTCTAATTTAGATTCTGTTGGGAAATGTATTCCTTACTAAATCATTTTTAAATCTAAGACATTTAAAAAGCTCAAGTAAAGCACAGGTACCTGAAAACTCTACTGAAGTAAAATACTAGAGTCAATGCCTTTTACAGCATAAGAGTGGCATGGAAGTGATTGCACATTTACCCAAACAATGCAAAATATAGGCTTAGTATTTATCTGGTGCCAATATATAATTGTTACATTATCTAGCAGTATGATTACAGCATGTAAGGTGTAAGTAGCTTGTTCACATCCAATTATCCGAAAGCAACATCAGCCAGCGCATCAACTGGAGTGACAATTTTTGCGGCACTCCTTCGAGGTTATAGCCTGCCAATCAATCTGCTCACACAGGTAATGTATCTGTTCTCACACACACGCATGCACGCGCACACACACACACACACACACACACACACACACACACACACACACACACACACACACACACACACACACACACACACACACACACACACACACACACACACACACACCTACACTCAGACATTTTCTCACCTGCCAATCCATCTTGACAGACAGGTTTGAAACACACTTCCTGTGACAGAAGAGGCAGCAGCCCAGGTAGATAGCAGCAGGAGCGAGGAAGTGCACAAAGAAATGCGTGGATTTCTTAGTCTTCGTGAGCACCCCCGTTATGATTACAATGTTTTACAAAATGGCTGGGAACCGGAGAAAAACAGCTTGGTGTGGAGCAACTGTTTCATGCTGCTGCAGCTCTGCCTGAGTACTACCCCTATGGAGAACGTTGTCAGCATAGACACAATGCATTATTTATGTTCCAACACCCTCAGAGACATGTTCTCATTGCTATAGACAATAGCTGGTTTTCCATCCAACTAGTTGCAAATTATGATGTAACACACTAAAGAGGTAGAATGGGAAAATATGATTTCAATAGTAATTAAAACATAATGTCCTTGTTTGATTTAGTTAACAAAATCCAGAGGGAATCTGTTATTTTTGCGTGTTAAAGTAAAGCCATCTCATGCTTACTTTTCAATAGAGCTTTATGTATAATTTAAGGTTGTTTTTTTAAACACAATTTGGAGTTATAATATTTTTTCTCCGGCAGCCTGTTAATTATTATTTTTTTTTAAAGAACAAAGAAGGAAGCATTAATTTAATCAATTATTTAATCATAAATAACATTATTTTTAAACGTATTGTCATATACATTGAAAAAAATAAATACAGTTATGTTTATTTAATGGCTTTACTAATGTTTTCTTTGTCTGCTGCTCTATGATCTTGTTTTTTTTTTAAATAAGTGAGCCTTCATTTATTAAAAAACATGATATCCATATTCTCCCTCAACGCAGCAGTCAATAAATCTATTGTAGAAGCTAACATCGGCCGTTAACCAACATTTGAGGTTATATTCAGTCTCTTACTAATTAATTTGCTAGTACCATTAGCTACAACTATCTAGCCCTGAAGAAATCCCTGTTTCTATGTCCTTGGCAGACATATCAATTAAGGCCATTGAATGTCTGTAGGGTGCAATGATGTTAAACTGGCCCAACAGGACTGTCTTTAATTAACCACTGAAAAAGGAGCTAGACTGTAATGAGTTTTGTGGTTTAACGACAGAAAGGCGCTAAGTGATGACACAGTTACATGAGTGTTGTTGTTTAGACCTGCAGTGTACAATTTCATAATATTTTAACAGACATCATTTAATTACAGAATTAGTAAAACGATGAGGAGCAGCAGAAATGTACCTAGAACATTAGACGTATTTGTTAGAGCTCGTCCTATCATTATCCTTTTATCAATGTTTTGTTCTACGACATAAAACCCAGTTGCTAATTAGTAGGTTTTCTTGCTCTAACTCTGTTGTATCTCTAGGTGTATGAATTGAAATGAAATACACAGAGAGGAATTTCTGGGTGGACATGGCTTAGTTACAAATTGCCGTTCGGGAGATGTAACATGAGGGTTACATATTTGGGAGCTAAATGTAAAGTAAATCCTAGTAAATAACCTGCTTGGACTACACGTATACATTTACTTTATAGCTTTAAATGTAATCTCAATGTGACTTAAAGAGTTACAGAAAGTCAAAGTTAATGCTGCACTATTTTGGAAACATATCCCCAGAGAACAAACACTATTAGCATAGTAAATATGCTGATGATAAAGGCTGCATGCCCATTTGGATGAATGTCAGCATCTGACCTTGCAACTGGACAACTGGGTGCCCTGCCACTTCTCATCGCTCCTATACTCGCATCTCTTTCTATCTCCTCACCCTATCTCCCACTCACTAAATGTGGCAGAGGAGAGGCAGCATTGCTCAGGCTATTACCTATTTATCGCTTTGCAGATACACTCTAGAGCCTCATGGCTTTGTAATTAAAGCTTATCCTGCCTCAGATGAAGATATGGAAATAGCATTACTTCTAAGATGAAGCGATACAAGAAAAACAGCAGCCTTTTGCTTCCTCCTGGCACCATGCTCATTTATAAGCATGAGAGGAATTTTGCTGAGCCAAAATACACCAAATGTGTTTTCATATACATGGTTAGTTTAGGGCGTGCTTAATTTACTTAAAAATGAATGTGAACATAAGTTATATTAATTTATTCATTAATTTAAAAAGTATCATGTTTCTTATCTCATCAATGACCAATGCTAACAAACGATGATAACCTAAAGCTAGCTAGAACAGGACCATTTCACATTTTCATGCTAAGTGACTTAATGTGGCTTCCCGAAGTCTTACAGCCACGTAGTTGATGAATTTCTTAACTGTATTTTTCCCTACAGCCATCAAAGAGTGTTGCTAGCTCACTGTAAGTAGCTGAAAATGAGCATTTGCAACTTTTCCTGTTCTGGAATTTGGCAACATTGACTTACCAGTTTTTCCCACTGAAAGTTCAACGGTCAAAGCTAAGATTTTTGTCTTATAGTTTTAACCTATCATTTGTAAGTCATAGATGAAATGCAAATCTTAACTATAGTGTTCTACTATGTAGTAGTAATTGTAGACCATTTCAAAAAGGCGATTATAGTTAGACCACATTTGATTTAGGGGTACCAAATATATTGGGCCCAACCACCAGATATCACCACTACTCCAAAAGACTACAATACAAATAACAATGAACAAAACTATACTCATTAGCATACATTTTATTTATCACTGTCCACTGCCTTCTGTGTTGATAAATGTGAACTATGTATGAAAGGAATACTATATTGATAATTTTGGTAAACAGTAGAATGCTATGCATCTGCCGCAGTGTGTCGTTTTATTTACAGCTGGTCCAATTAAGTAATTGTCTTCCTTTTATCATCTTATCTATTTTATTATAGTGATGATAGACTCAGGAATGTGGTTTTATATTTATATTTATATTTGATCAATGAATAGAATGAAATTTTGTGTACGTTGAGACATCAGGGCTGATTTTGTTCCACAAGAATGTATGTCGACCTTTGGGAAAAATGATATCTCCAGAGTACATTCAGGGCATTTTAGCTGACCTACTTTTACTTTTAAAACCTTGCACAAGTGTGTTTACTTGATTCTTTCCAACATTGAAAATGACATGAGCTGAAGTGGTTTATTGACCCATTCTCTAGCAAGTTTCAAAAGTATGATGTTGTAAAGGACATACAGCCACTGGACATGTTAACCTGAGACTAAGCCTGTCAACATAAAGTTGAAGTGAGAATTGCATTTTAGTTGGAGTTGTATTTGGAGACTTTTTTGACTGACCCAGTTTTCTGCTTCCTTCGTGTACTAGACCTGACTGAAGCCAAATGACATCCCCATCCAAACACATCCATCAGAAAATAGCAAAGAACTGTTGACAGAACATTGTTTAAATACGAATACCTTTGATTTATGCTGCATAGATTAATGTGATTACAGTTAATAAACCTGCAGGATAATGAGTTATGGAAATTCCAGCTTGTTGAAGCTTCAGCTGACTGCCTAATAACCATCATTCTTAATCAGCTCCTTAGTATACAGATAGGTTTGTGCCCCCACACACACAGCCACAGCAGATGGCCAATATTTGGCATGCAGAAATGGAGTGACAGGAGGTAAATTAGAGCATTGACTTATGAAATTAATATTGGCATGGATAATTGCAAGGAAATCTATGGTTTAAAGAATAATCAGAATAATCATCTCATACATGACATATGATAAATAGGTCCTCTTTCCTACCTAGAGCTAACATAATATGATACACACCATTTGTAGAAGGAAAATCACATTATTGGATTATATTTATAAGTGCCACTTATTCCTGAGTAAACCAAGATCCTAAAATGACTTGAGGAGGCAACAACACAAACTATTTTTAAATATTCCCTTTATGCGAATGGTAATTCAGTAGAAAAAATCATTACCTTCGGGCCAGACATGCTATTCAGTTTTGCAAGTCTTGATAATGTACATCAAATATACATTTCAAATGGAGATTGAACGGGAAGGCTGCAGGGCAGTTATGAATACCAAATGTTTTGCTTATGACTTATGATGAAATTATGTAATATACTGATTAATGCAGAGATAACAAGCTATTTTTGCAATAAAATGTAACTGATGATTCACATTTTTTATTTTTACCTAATATGTTGAAGCTTAGCACCTTGCATGATGGTAAAAGGAAGGAACATTTTAAAATGAATGATGGCAACTTTTCTTTTAAATGCATTGTGGTTTCCATTAAATTATGGTTACCTGCTTTCTGTCAATCGTGTAATATTTTTTTAGCTATAGCTCTCTGCAACACAACTACAAGAATATTTATAACTATAGTTGTTTTGTAACCTTTCCTTTAGCTCTGCCATGAAGTTGATATTTATGGTTTTAAATGAAATGTTTCAATCTCTCTTAAGTTGCCAGAACAGAACAGAAATTCATTTTTCCAATAGTAAACATTTTTAAAACCTCAGCTGTACTGTTCAGCACTAATACGCAAAGACGTAGCAGGCTAACAGGCTAAACAAACAATGTTTTGGGGCTAATTAGCAAAAAGCTAGCATGCTTACAGGCATTCTAAGAATGTATTTGGTGCTAATTAGCTAAAAGCTAGCATGCTAACAGGATAAAGTAATGATGTAAACATAAAAAAGATTATACATACTTGACATCTGCGTGTTAACACTTCCAGGGTAACCATGTACATTTTTTATGAATAATTCACAGTAGAAATGCTCACATTCTTGGTATCAGACATCATTTTTACTTGTGACATTCCTGTTTCCTCACCCGCAAAGAGAGAAAACATGTTTTTCAACTTGACAATGCACAAAAACAGATATGTCCTTGACGACGGAATTATTTTTGAACATCTGCAGCCGTGTAGGAAGTGTGTCTCCATGTGGTGTCAGTCTGTATGCAAATACAAGAAGGAGGTGAGGGTACAATGTGTTCTAACAGAATGGAAAACAGATGACAGTCCTATTTCCTTTGAGACTTCCCTGTGCACTGTCTTCTATTATATTAAACCAAATCAATTATCCCAAAGGCAGCATGCTGTAATAGGAAGCTGGGTGGGCATTTTTTAACAGAGTGGGCTGGCTGCACGAATCCAAACACGGGGTGTGCGATTACAGTGATGAGGGCATTGAAATCCTGTAATTGAGACATGCAACATTATGATTGCAAACTGATTGAATATAATTAGCTGCGGCTTTTACTTTGTTTGCTTGCTTCCTTTAATTAAAATACTTTTCTCTTCACTTCGTCAGAGTAGATTCACATTATATGGGGATGTTTGATAAGTGATTAGCCCAGTAAGACCTGCTAAGATAATTAATCTTCCAATGGTACAAAAGTGTGCTGTGGTTGCAAATTGCCCCCCTCCCTTTATATTGACTCAGTGACTACATTGTAAATGAGTGTTTCTCAAACTTTATATCATTATGCACCACCTATGAAATATGTGTTATGACCAGCACTAAACATTTTTAGAAAGAAAAGAAAAGCCTGTATAAAGAGATCCAATACAGTGCTGAGCCTTGATTGTCTGATATACTGAACAACAACCTTGAAGAAACACTACACTAAAATTCTACATTTCAAAAAGAATCCATAACTTAATTCATGGTAAATCAATGTTGACACTGACCCAGCATAACAATGTTGTGCAATCCGACTGTTTATGTGCAATATACACTTTTATATGTTTGCTCACAAAATGCTGATATCTATTTTTTACCATGGAAGTGTACTTATTTGATTTCATTAATCATAATGTGTGCTTTCCTCTTATTTCATCTATTAGTCCATTCTTTTTTTCCCTCTGCCTCGGCACGGTTCCTGCTGTTGTAACGCTGTATGGAGGATATCTGATTGGCTGTTGCATTAAACTGCATCTATAATTTACAACAATTTAGTGCGAACTATTGGGCCTCTTTATGTTTTCGATTGTTGAAGTGGTCGTGTTTCCATCAGAAATAAATATGTCAATAAATATCAAAACTGGCTTACATACTTAGCAAATGTAATGGTGAACATAATTGCATAAAACATTGGAATGTATCTGATTATTAAAAATGTATCTACACACTACATGTACATGTTCTTGATGAAATTATGGTTGCATTATTTTGATCAGTGTCTGTTGAATCTAGTACTAGTAAGGTTAATGTTGCAATGTTAATGTGCAAAATTAGATATTTTCACCCCTGCTTTCAATCATCATCATATCCGTCTATTGCCTTGATATGCAAGTGTGACATAAGCTCATCTATGTTAATGTTTCTCTGACAGCTTAATAATGAACCATACTATGAATAGAGGCACACTTTTGCATATGACTACAGTATATACCTGGATTCAAACTAGGCTACAGAGCTGTCTCTTGACACATCTCTTGAATTTCCACCGCTCGCTTCCAAACCTGCCTGCCTGCAGTGAATATTAAGTCCATTCTCCTCTAGTGACTCTGTGGGTGTGAGGCCTTGTCCTTGCAGAGCAGAGCACACTCCATCGCTGACAAGGGCTCCGCTTTTATCACCTGATGCTGTGAGAGCCAAATGAGGGTTCGGCCATGTTCAGCAATTTATCATCCGTGATCAGCGAGCAGCCACAGGGGCAGAAAGGACCTTGGCTGCTGTACGGGCTCTCCTCCTGCCATTTGTTCTTAGTCGACCAGGTTTAGTGTCACTGTGGTCTACTGCATTCACTGCGGGGAAAACAAACATGGTGGCTTTGTTTATACACAGTGTCTTGTGCTTTAGTGTCTGCATACTGTACTGTATCTCGCAAAAATACTTTTTTCAAGGTAAAATATATGATGATGAATTTGGCAAATATGGGGAGAGGAGCGGTAAATAGGGTACTTACATGCATTTGCCCGGACATAGTACAGGGCTGCAAATGTTTTTATTAACTGAAAAAAACACTTGAACTCCATACATTAATTATGATAAACCAATGTTTTGTCATCATGCAAATTTGACAAACAAAAACTGCATCTTTTTCATAATTTATAACAAATTATAGAGAAACATCCAGCTTGTTGTACTGTGGTCACGTTTCAACCGCACATTCATTTTTCTCGATTCACGTCAATCATTTCAATACATTCTCATGGCAGTTCTTGAAATTCAGTCCAAATTTTCCCTTTTTTCGCGCCACAGAGAACGATTTTAGGACAATGTCTTTCAATTGGAAGTATCTTTTATGCCTCCACCACTTTTTCCTACAGGATACAACCAAAGATTCTGTCATTCTATTTTTAAAGTGGCCTCCTGGTCGGCTCGTACTTCACCTCACATAACATACTCCAGCTAAAATATGATAACGATGAATGCGGCAAATGTGTTCAGAGAAGCGATACATTAGTTGCTAATTGTCAGGGTTGTAGTAAAGGACCCAAATGCAGCGAAACAGGGGGAATCAGGTATTGGGGTTTAACAAAAGGCGAGCTTTATTTAACAAAAGCTGTAACCACAAACTCAAAAAATGGTGCGAGCAGGCACGATAATCAAAAGTAAAAGTAGCAAACAAAAAACTCAATCAAACCAGAAAGACAGGAGGGCAGCCGAGAGGAATCCAGACAGGCAGACAGGACTGGGAAACAAACAGAACTGGACCACGAGACCCAGGGACAAACATGGGAATGACGACGACCAAACAAGAGACAAAAGGGGAACCAACACTAAATACACAAGGCTAACCACAAAACAACACACAGCTGGAGAGGGGAGGAGAAACACAGGGGCAACAGGTGAACACAATGACACAATCAGGGAAAGGAGGGAAACTCAGACAGGAAGTGAAACTTAACCTGACACAAGAGGGTAAAACATTTCAAAAATAAAACACACAACACAAAGACATGACAGACACGAAACCAGGATCATGACACTAATTTACATTTGTCCGGACATCAATTCTGTTTGCCAACTTAGTACAAGGCTGAACACTGTTTAGATGAACTGAAACACTCTTAAATGCTACATTTCAAATGCTAGAATCCATAAATGAATTCATGCAAAATCAATGTTTTATGATAGTGAAAAATCACAGAAACAGCATTGCAGTTGCCTAGAACTTTATCTTTTTCATAATCTTCAACAATTTAGTGAAAAACTTTGACTCTTTCTTTGTGTTTTGATTTGTAAACTCGTCAAATTCCACCCACAAACTTATTTTCTTGATTTACGTGTAATTCCAACCCAATCTCAGGGCAGACTGTGAAATTGCCTGTAGTTCAATCTAATGATTTGTTTACACAGACACAAATTTAACTAATTTAACTAGTTGAAGAACTCCATAGTTTTATACATGTGAGCACAAAACCACAACAAGAAGGCAGTGGTTGGTTTGTTGAGCTTGAACACAGTGGAGGGCAGGAAAGAAAATTGAATGCTTTGCTTCAAAATTTCCTAAAAATAAGGGGGTGTATACTTTATTTGTGCCACCAAGTGGGTTGGTTTTCCCTTTCATCCAGTTTGTTTTTTCAATGCAGCCCCACTCCCCATGTAATGGCTTGTTTGGACAAACTCTCAAACCGCTTATTTGCTCCGTCCTCGCCTGTCAAGACGGCAGGGGTCCTTTTTATTTACTCCAGGGTCATGCTGAAGCCCATCTTTGCTATTTCCTGAGTGTGCTCTGGGGATACGCCGCTGTCCGTAAACACAAAATAGTATGGAGGAATGGCAGCCAAAATAGCTTTTTTTGTGTGGCATGGCTTTAGCTGCAAGTGGAATATCAACAGCTCTTAGACGGGCTGCTTTGGTTAAGATATTCATGGTTCCCAGAGGATAAATACTAATGAATTTAGTGACTTTTCCTGTTGGGCCTCCATAGCAGATTAGTGGTTTCAAGTTTGAATAACTATCACAAACAGTATATTGCCATAAACCTTTATTCTCCTCTCTGGAAGAATGATTTATGGCCCTTGTAAACATGGAGCAATTTTTTAAAATGTATCTAAAATGTGTTTAAAGAGATTGGCCATTCCAAAATTGCACCTCAATAGAATATACTGAATGTCAACAAATCAAGCAATATTATTTCACTAGGCACCAAAATGAGTTTATACACATATATGCAAGACTATCAAAACATATATAAAAACTTTACAATAAATGTGACCCTTTATATTCAACTTCTAAATGTAAAGTAATACTTTAAAGTAAACGTTGTATAGATAATAATTATAATGAATGGTGATTCTCTCTAGGTTACCAAAGACTGACCCTTATTATAATGCCACATTGTTATTACATATATATATATTAAAAAAAATACCAATTAAATGATCTCTTCTTCTTGTTTATTCACAATTAGCATTCAGCTTCAAGATATTAAGCTTTAGTCATACTGTATATTAATTAGAGAACAATGCTATTCACAGCAGCAATTATCTTCTAGTGAACGTTGTTGTTTATCTTATTGTTGTTTGTTTCCTACTGTCTGTACAGACCATGCAAAAGGTGTATAGTTAAAATGTTAATGAAATGTATGTTTGAATTAGGATACCAAAGTACTGTAAGACAAACTCTATTCTCCAAACAAAAAGCCTCGTGAAACTTCTACCAAAGTCCACATGGTGTGATTAACAATCTTGCTTTGGTAATTTATATTTTTAGCAGCCAATGCCTCCGTCTGTCCCCCTTTTTAAATTACAATAACAAAAGCCTGATGATTGATCCGGGTTCCTTTGAAGACCTTTCTTTTCTCTACCTGTCTCCAGGAGAGAGGAATGATGCAATAGCCTGATATCAACATCTGTGCCTCTGTGAAGACAGTGCTGCTCTGATAAGATGCTCACAAGTGTGAAGAGGAGGGCGGTACAGTCATTGGAGATGCAGTATGCTGTGAGAATGACCTCACCAGATATACCGTATACTTTAACTACCAACCACTTCACTGAAATCTATTGCCATATGGTCACTGTTAATTAGACCATATTTTACGGCCTGTGCTTAAAAATCTGGCCCTTGATAGGATCCAGACCGCCAACCAATTATTTTTTTGTCAAAAAAGGGTTTATTCAGTCACATTGATCATGTTAATAAGGTGCCAGAATGGTTTAAAAAAACACATTCTTGCAGAGATGTTGTTGTAACTTTTGGTTGCGATAGTTGTAATACTAATTCTGACCACAACATAAAAGCAACGTTAGTTTGTGAGGTTTTCAATTTATCTATCATGTATAAAGTCATCTTAAGAAAACATGCATTATGTTCTCCCTTATAAATGTCAGTGACACATACTGTTTGGCAGCAAAATGTACATTTGTATGAGTTTGATAATGCCCATTCCTCTAAACACGATAGAAAATGTTTGGGGAAAAAAAAGTAAACACACATATAAACATTATTCTCCAAGCAATCCATTTCATAGGACATGACATTTTCTACCTGAATAGTTTTTACTTGAATAACTGAAGCTAATCAGTTTAAAGGTGAAAGCCTGTGATGCTTTGCAGTCTTTACTAAAGGCTTTAAAACGTGATAAAAAGTGACCTGTGTAGCGTAATCAACAGTCTCAAAAAATGATCGAGACACCAAAGTAGTAGAAGCTCTTTGGAAAGAACAAAGAATGAAAGAGCAAAAGATGACAAAAAGTAAAAGGAAAGACCGCTTGAGTCAAACACCACTGTCATCGCAACATTTTTTATTTTCTAAGATTAGAGGGAAAGCTAATTGATACAATATGGGTTAATGTGAGTCCCGAAGCAAATTATATGTGGGGTTCCTTCTGTGCAGTTATTTTCTCTCCCCATCTGTTACATCCACCCATAGGTGGATGTGTACAATGTGTTTTTACCATATGTTGTGTGTTGTTGTCAGCTAAATTACAACTGTCTGCTGTTGAAGTCTAACTTTAACTTCATACTGAAATAAAAAAAAGGAGTAGTGACTCACAGTACAGCTAAATCATCCTGCTATACAGTATGAGTTCCAGACTCACGCAAACAATATAAACTTAACACAAAAAGGAAAGTAATTTGTGTTTGGTAGATTATTTCTTTGATGTAACAATGCTTCGTGGCAATAAATCTTGTACCGTTGGACAGCCTGTCTACTCACCTTTCAAATGGTGCTACATTTGTGAGGAAAATGCATTTGTTGGAGGAGCAGCAGAGCTTAGTATGTGGGTTGTGGCCATGAAAAATGTGACAAATCTCCTCTGCCAATGCCAAACTGCAGCTAATCTCCATTGTCGTACGGCCGCCAGGAGGTCTGCCTTGACTGCCCCTCACTGTCAGGCCCACTTGCACTGGACCCTCAACACGTCGAGGAACGTTCAGCGATGAGTCCAGATTCTGCTTACAGCACTTGGATCTTAGGGTCACAGTGTGGAGAAGACACAGACAACGCTTTGCTGATTGCAGCACCGAAAGAGCAGGAGTGGCCTTCCTGCAGTCCTGACCTCGAACCCATTGAACAGGAGAGGCTGTTGTGGCTGTGTATGGTTCTTCCACACGCTACTCAGGCTGCTTGTTAATTTAAAACATTGTTGCCAATATGTCTTGTTTCATCAGACTTCAATCATGCAAACTACCAAACAACACCAAAAGAGTCAACAGCAAAAAAAGCAGTTGGGCATTGGCAGAGGAGATTTGTCCCTTTTTTCATGGCCAAACCCACATACTCAGCTCTGCTGCTCCTCCCACAAATGAATGTTCCTCACAAATGTGGCACCATTTGAAAGGTAAGAAAACAGGCTTTCCAACGGTATAAGATTTATTGCCAAGAAGCATTGTTAAAATAAAGAAATAATCTACCAAACACAAATTACCTTACTTTTTGTGTTAAGTTTACATTGAAGAACTGAGACAGAAAACCCTTTGTCATTTGGAAAAAACAACAACAAAACTTCCACTTCTACTCTACGTCTGTTTATGTCTACTACTACTGTTTAATGTACACTTGATGCTTTTCCTCTCAAATCCACAAGCTTTCAAAGATTTTAAGCACCCGTGGGAACCATGTTCACATGTTAAATGTATACCACCACCTCTTACTCAGCTCCAGAGGGAGTAGCTGCAGTGCAAGTTGTCCTTGTGTTTTCCATATAACCTGACAACTTGGATTAATGATATAACCATCATACATTTCATACTGCTCTTTTTTTGGTATTTTTTCTTTCACAATGAGTTCAGATTAATGTCACAAGAACTGGGAATTTGCTGTGTGAAAAGCTGTTTTTTATCGCACATCAATAGGGAAGAAGAAAAAGGAAATAAAGGGAGAGGTAAAAAGAGGACGATAGTGGTTTAGTCTGGCGGTAATACCTTCTGTGAATTGTAATATGTTATAAAGGTTGGCCATTTGCCAAATCATTTCTCAGTTACCTATCAGTTCGTAACTGACCTTTTCCAGTTATTTGGATCAAACATGATATCCTAAAGCCATTCAAAAACCGATGGGGCTTGATCTGATTTCATCTGGTCTGGAGTGTTGTTAAAAGATATGTGAGAATGATTTTCTTTCTCAATATTGAGAGGTGAATACATTACAAATCCTAGAGCCTGAAAATATTGCGATGAAAGAGCAGATTTTTATTTGAACTTGAAATATTTTATATATATAGTCTCAAATAATGCTTCCATAAATCTAATAACTTCAAGCATGAAAGAATCTGTTTGACATTTGTCACACATCTGCTCAACCTCTGGAATTATTTCACACAACCGAGCTTCAGAAAAAAGAACGCTGTGCAGGACTTTCAAGTGTAAGAGTCTCAGTGCACAGAGAATGCTCGTATGGGTCCCTTTTAATAGCCCCTTTCCAGGCCCTCTCTGTGACCATTGTTTTGATCGTGGAGCCTTCATCAAGTGATAAGAGCTGACAGTAAAACATTGATATCAGTGACCCCTTGAGTTAAGCTCTCTTTTTAAAATGTATATTAGTCATGTGTTTGCAGATTAAGGGCTTGTATCCACATAGTGTCTTTTTCTGAGTGCCAGCATACATTTTTCAATTATTTTGTTAATCCCAGAAGGGGCAAATGCCGTTGCATGCTGCAACCCCGAGAGTTTTTTGCAGTCGCTTGGATTGCTGGAAGTAAAGCGCTGTTGAAAAGCTCATTTTCACTCAAGTCTATCAAACTGAAACTATATCACAACAAATGCATTCAATGTTGAGTGTTGTACTTTTATTCTTGTAAGCAGCTTGTCATTACTATACGGTTGTCAAATTATTATCTGATTGATGTTCATGATGAAAAAACAATGTAAAAAAAAAAAGCAAAGGAAATGAGGGAAGCTAGCCAGTATATAAAAACAGTGATCTGTCATCACAAAAGCAATGGAAGCATTTTCTTGATGAAACACTGGGATGAAACCAGAGCCCAGTCTCTCATTGGTTAACTGGCCGGATCTGTTGTGATTGGTAAACCACTCGCAGAGTCGGAAGTGTCTCGCCACTTAGCCTATATGTGTTGGAGATCTAGCCAATAGTAGCGTGAGGGTTACATGGGTTTACTGATGTCACTATGTTATGGAAGAAAACAAAGGATTCCAAAGGAGGCGTTTCAGGCAGAAGAGGGATGTGTGGGAGAGAATCATTGGGATTTTAGCCTTTGCAGACCTTTTACATGCTCAAAAACCTATACAATACACTACAGGAAAGGAAAAACCCCAAAAAGCACAATATGGCTTCATTAACAAAAACATGAGTAACTCAGCAATATACCAAATAAAGTGCACTTCAACCCAAATGTGCTTATTATGGTGATTGAGCAACAAGTGGTTGGTTCCGCAGTCTGGTCACAGGAGCTGCACAGAATTCCGTGTAGGTTTCTTGCCTCGCCCATGTTCCTCCTGCAGGAGGCGTGCTGCGATACAGGCGTACTTGTCATAGCTCGTGGTGGCTCATCAATAAGGTCGCAGAGCAGCAACACAGATGCTGGCAGAGGTCTCTGTCCTGGAGAGACTAGCTAATCATGGTCTCTGTGGGGAACAGCGGGGGAGCAGTCTGTCTTCTTACCCTCTTATCTGCACACTTACACACAAATACATGCATACACACTCCTGCACAGTCATGCAAGTAAACAGCAAATATGAGGCCGACACTCCTCCACAGGCGCACACATAAACATGACATGAAGTACAGGATGTAATAGAAGAGCGTGTGTGTGATCGCCCTCCCTGCTGCGGCACTTCCATTTGGTTGCTGCTGTGTTTGCCTAAATCCAAAAGAGATATTCTTAGTGAGTATAAATACATTAGGGTTTGTGGGCTCATTGCCTTCGCAGTCATTTGCATGTGTTAGTCTTGTACTTTCGGAAATGTGGAATCTTGTTTTGCGTTGAAGGTGAAAATATGGTACATTTTACACTAGAGTTAAGCAGTGGTTTATTTGCGAAGGTAAAAGGACATTTTGTTTAGCTTCAAGAACAGAAGAAAACATGAAATGCATGGCATTTATGAAGTGAGGTGTTTGAAGAATCTGGAAACAGTTTAAGTGTATTTCTATAACATTCCTACAAATACCAACCTGTCACCTGTCAAAAAAAAGAATGTACTAGCCGCAGTGTTTTTTAGACTTGTCTCCTCAGACACTCATTCCCACTCAAAGACATTGTATTCTCAATGATATTTTGATAGAAAACTATTAGTATTCGAAAGGCCTCTTATGGATAAAGTTGATGGTTGTGAACGCTGTTTGTGTCCATTGTGAAAACAAAAGTTGATTGATTGATGGTACACTTTTCAAAATGTCCATCGGTAAGCCCATAAAGGGACACAATTACAAAGGTAAACCTTGATCTCTTACCAAGTAGTTCTGTTGCCTGAACCCTGGCTGGGCGTGGCTGACCTACTTTCCAATTCCCATCACTACACCTGCTGCTAATTATCCTGATTGCCACTCACCTGCACCTGTATATAAGCTCTGTCCTCAGCTTCAGTCTTTGCCATCAGTGTTAAAACGACTCGACCAAACCTAGCTTCTAGTTGTTTCTAGTTTTCGCCACTGTGTTTTTGCCTTTCTTATCCTTTAATCTTCCTGTCCATTTACCTGCTCTTCTGCCTGCCCTGCTCCACCTTGTCACTTCAATTAATTTGTTCATTTCATTATTATTTATAGGGAATGCAGTTTAGTCATATGGGAATGTCCTTTTTTTAGGTGATCAGGTTGTTATTTTAGACCTTTTAAGAATTTTGCTTGTAGGTGATGGCAACAAACAGTTTTCATCAGGTTGCTCTGGCTATTTCATATAGCCAAATTTGTCACATCTATAAGATTGAGATACAGTTTTGCCAAAAAAAAATAGAATTAGTTTCAGAATTCTCAACATTTTTTACAAGGGTTTTTGAAATACAAACATTTTGATGAAAACATGCTCATCTCTATTTAAGCTAATCTAACGTTACATACACTGCAGTAGGTATGTTCTACTACGCAAGGGAAATGTTACTAAATTACATACTAAATGGTGTATGACTGTGGCTGCTTGGACCTTATTCTTCTGTTGTCTTTTATTTGCACAAACCCCTGTTTACAGGTCAGGATTTTTCTATTATTTATTTTTAGTGGTCTTTTAGCCAAGCACATTTGTTTGTCCAGGTCTGAAATTCCCAGCATTGCCCTCTCCTCTCAAGATTAGAAATCTTCTTTTTCCCTTTCACTGCAGCAACCCAGTCTCAGCCATCATGATTCTAGACCCAGAACTTGTTTATGCTTGAAAAAAGGGCCTTATAATTTTCACAGTTGAGCAGTCAACAAAGCTTATTTCACATGAAAACATTTATGGGATCCGGTTGGTTGTAAGGATACTCTCCCCTTGTCTGTTGTATCAGTGTGTAAACCAAATGCAGGGGTATATAAAGGGACAAAACACACATTCACAATGTGATCCAATCAGCAGTAAAACACTCCCAACCATGAAAAAGACCTTACTCTTAGAAAATAATCTTTATAAAAAAAACAGGAGAACAGAAGATAAGACCGTTCAATATAAACACACACAGATGCACACATAGACGGTGGAGAGTTTTGTTGGCCCTTCCTCTCATAAATTCTCGTCACTCATCAGAATGTAATATTGCACAATGAACAGGGAGATTTAGAGCATGGGGGCCAAGGATGTTCATGCAATTTTAAGGGAAAGAAATTGAGTTTGCAAAAAAATTAAAGACTCCTTTTGAGTTATTTATATTAGTTTTATACATACAGAATGAGCTATGCTTAATGCTTTTGATTCATCAGACAAAAAGAAATAACGTTATATGAAAGTAACCCGAGCCAGCAATTGTCATATTTCATCCTCGACTCTTAAGGAATTGAAAGTCTTACCTTATGACAAATGTCTGGTGAGAAAGCCATACTAAGTTATTGAATACTTTAGCTGCTCTCCGTGATCAATACTTAATTACAACAGCTCCTGATACAGCTTCTTCCTGATTGTGGGTGGATTATCTGGTAAAAGAAAAGGGGCTTTTTGGAGCAACCCAGCAGGCTTATAAAGACAGAATGTGTTTGAGTGATCAGTAACCATGCATTATTACTTCTCAGTCGATGGTAACAAAGTGTCGTGAATCACACGTTAACAACATTAGAGCCAGGGAGGGACAACAGATGCTTAGTTTGTTAGCCGGCACAATACTGATGTAACTGCGTTAGCTTTGCTTCCGTAGTGCCGTAATGTGTCTGGCAAGACAATAGACAAGACAATTAATAAGACGTGTTCAAAACATATGCTGCAGCTTTAGGAACTTGTAATTAATAAAAAGAGGCAAAGAATTGATGTCGTCTTATTGATCTAAGGGTGTTTGATGAATATATACACCGGAGGACAATGTTCCATTAAGGTTTAAGTATCCTGAGAGGGATCATAAATCCATGTGTCATCTGGACATATGTGCTATTCATTCTCATTATATAAGGTCTCTGCAAATAAATGAACTCTTTGCCCGGAAAAAATAAATTGTGCCATTCCCAGTTTTCGCCTGTCTGTATCATTTTAGCCCTGCTTGCTGAAGGTTTTGGGGATGGCAATGTCCGTCTGACCTTTTATAGGTCCGCCACCTTTATCCCGACTGACATATCGTAACAATTATTGGATGGAATGCCATGAACTTTTACAGGGTCCCCAGAGGGTGAAGCCTACTGACTTTGGTGACCCAGACCTTATGGTGTCTTGGACTTTTCCTGAAATGACAAAGAAGAGACATTTCTTTGTATCGAGTGTCAAATGCTTACACAACTGTTGGATGGACTGCCATGAAATGTCTGCCAGATGTCAATTTTTCCAGGCTTGGGGAGTAATGGAATAAGTGGAACGTTGTTTTGTTATTAAGATACAAAACATATGTACAGGTACAGAAAGACAGAATCAGATGGCCGGTACATTTTGTACAGTTGGGCATCATTGGCAGGGTAAGGGTTACGGTTGACACTTTTTAATGGTATTAAAATAAAATAGAAACAACACACTGCAATGCGTACATGTATGTTAACATAATACAACATGTTACAGCACAAGCCTCAGATCACGTCCTTATGTATTGGAAAAAATGATTTTACTAGGTAGACATTTAAACATTATTTTGTGTTTAAAGCAACAACAAAAACATTGGAACAACCTCAAAGTACTTTACTTAATTTCCAGTTGTATTAAGATAATTCTGTTTGTAGAGGCAGCCAGTATGAAAAAATTACAGTAATATCAACTCCAGCAAATGTAAGAAACAACCGGGAAATTAGCATGTAGGTCGATTTCATTTAATTTATATGGGTACTGCTGCGGCTTCGAGTTTAAATCCAGCAACACTAATGTGCCAATGATTGGAGTCCTTGGATGATAAGTTTTCACATTTGTAAGGAAGAACTTCTACAGGTCTGTAATGTTGTTCCCCTTTTCTGCTCTACATATAAAATAATGGCCAAATGTCAGCATTTGTCTCTTCTCTTGCCTTTATGTGCAGAATTTGGATAGAAAAAGAAACAAAGTAATCTAAGGTTAGTTTATACTACTTAAATACTCGGTAAAGAGATTTATTTCTTCCTTTGGAATAATTAACTTACGGATCCCCCACTTTTCATCAAGCAGCAACATTCGTTAAACATTTCTTATTCAAGATCAAACAATTATTTCCTTAAATAACTTTGTTATCAATAGAAATGTAAATAGTAAACATATTCTTTTTTAAAGAGAAACACCAAACATTTTATTCTTCTTCCTCTCAAATATGAGTCTTTCTGGACTTTTAATAATATAAGGTCAATTCATTTTTGGAACAATGGTTGAAGACATTATCGAATACCTTCAAAGCTCATGACATTCCCATCAGCCTCATCTGTACTTGGTGTCTAATGAGCGCGTTTGCAATGTCAATGTGAGCACATGAGCAATGGCTGTAGACACGACTGTCTCAATAAATGGAAAATTCTATGACCTCTGCATTCAAACGATATGCTGTGAGACTCAATTAACTCACAGCTACCTCAAGAAGTGTTCAACCTTGAGGATGTGTCACATTCTGATTATATATTCTGAACGCTACACATAATACACTTAATATGAGCACGCCCCCCAACTCCCTGTGAATAACATCCCCGGTAAATTTGAACAAATCACCACTTAGAGAAAAGCTAGAGTTGAGATTATCTTTTCTTTCTCTCTTTTCTCAAGGACAGAGGCAGGTGTTAATAAGACTCATTTAGCACAATGCAGCAAATGAGGGCTCACCAGAATGCAAAGATAATGAGATAATGAGATAATAAGATTGCTTTGAAGCAGATAAACATCCAGTAAATATCTCTGGCTGTCACAGGTGTTTTTGTGCGGAGCGTGTTTAATCAGCACTCATCAACATTCACAATGCAAAGGGTTTGTCCTTTGGAATTTAAACAAGGATAAAAGACGGGGCTATACAAAAAAGGGAATTTTAAAAAGTGTATTCCAAAGAGAAATATGTCCATCGAAAGAATCATAATTTTTTAATTAATAGTTTATAATTTCAATAGCTGGCCATCCTGGGAGGTTATTTCTCAGATGTCTTGTGTTCTCTTGACTATCTGTTTGAGACATGTGCTTTTAGCCAGGCCAGCAATGCGTTCATCAAAGGGAATCAACAGATATCCTTTTGGTCTTTGCAAACAGATCGGCTGATGTCAGGCAAATGATGGGGTTGCTATTAGCCGAGGGCTAAACATCTCTGCCTGCATCAGATCAATTATAGATTACTGACTTTAGTTTGTTTGCTTGTTTTCTCTGACATGTGTTCTCTCATAATGTGATTGATTATTTTATATAAGAAAGTGCAGATTAAAGAAGTGCATATTTGTGCATGTGTTTATCTTTGTGGCATTGCAGCAGAATGAAGGCAGGGTTAGATTTATGTATCAGTGTTTGGAAACCAGAGCAATAAGAGCGTTGCTGTGATTGTTAAGTTAACCTTTATGCTCCTTTGCATGTTGAATATGGAATATTAAGAATCAGGCAAAAAAACTTGGACTGACCACCCTGGCCTAACCCATCATACTGAGCATTCCTGGAAAAACGTATTAAGCAGTCAGCACCTATAGAGTCCATAGATACTTAAGCAACCATGGCTACGCTTGTCAGCTCTAGCTGATTGCCTGACACGCTTCCTCAGTGTCTCTTGGCTCATCTACAGTTGTCAGTTTTCCAGACGTGGCTGTTGAAGCCGTGCCCCTGGTCTTTCAGTTAATTCCCCACACAGCCTGTCTCTATTTTTTCTCTTACCTGGACTCCGGCCAGTTCTGTCAGTTGTGATGTCTCCATTGCCCAGAGTGCCTCTGTCTATCTGGCTCTGGCCTTGGCGTGTTACATTTTCTCTCTCTGTCCCTCCACTTCCCTCCTGGGTCCCTGACCTCTCTTTATTTCTCTCTCATTCCCCCACTATTCAATCTTTTTCTCTTTCATCCCACTCTATTTTACCACTCAACCCACAACCTTCCTTTCCCTCTCTGAACTTTTGCAGCACTCCCAGAGGAGCTGTAGTCGAGCAGCCAGCAGTGCCATATCAGACAGTGTCAGACACATGGAGGAATGCTGCGCCATGAAGCTAGATGTCTATACCTCAGCAGCAAAGTACCAACGATGCATAACTGATAAAGACGTTACGGGGCTACGGTAAATTTGTTGCAAGTGAAATAAAACACTTGCTTCGGCAGCTGGGACAGAAGCGGTTGTTTTATATGAAGATCAAACTCATTCACGTTGGGTCTCAGCCTCTCTGTATTCTCTCTCACAATAGCCAGCCTGATGCAAATCGATAAAGTAATTTTCCCCCAGACGTGTCGTAATTAACAATCTGCCATGTGCACTCAGGGGAACTGCCGATTTGAATAGAAGCGACTCCCAGCTGTTACCGAGACGCCCAGTGATTTAAGAAGTTTAAGTCAAAAAGACAAGAAGAACTCTATACGAGTAAGCATTTAACACGGCCCACACAGTCGTTAGCAATGCTTGTTGTATAGTCCGTCTCATTAAAGGGACATAAAATGTTAATGTCTGTACTATTTTTAGGATTAATAAAAAATCCCTTCAGAAAACAAATTACTTTTCAAATTATAGCTGGAGCCCACAAATTTTGTCTCCCCCCTCTGGTAGTGACAGTTATTACACAATCACTGTCTATGTGCTTACGATTTAAGCCTTCCGATCTCCCCCCACAGAAGTGTTTGTACTCACTGTCGGCTTGTTTTTTTTTAACTTCATTTCCTCTTTTAAACCACTGATTGAATATAAAAAAATGAATGTCACTGTGTTGTTGACAATTGGTTTTTGAACTACGTTTTAAAGCCTTAGGTTTGACGTCTTCACCGTTGTTTCTTGGATGTCAGCCATCTTGTTTTTTTAAGTGACATGTAAAGAGTGGAGAAAAGCACAACAGAATGCTTAACAACATTTCTATGCGCTTCACCTATTGCAACATATTAACTTGTTCCCAAGCTCTCATCTTTATCAAACAGATGTTCACAATGTCCGTTATTCCATTGTAACCCATTTTGAAATATGTTTTTAAACACTTAGGTCTTTTGTCTGGACCATTGTTGTTATTCGGACATTGGCCATCTTGTTTATCGCAGTTGCTGGGGATATGAAAAGGGGTTGAGCAAATTACAATGTAACCCTGAACAACATTTATAAGCGACCAACATTTTACAATTAACTCATCATCCACTTACTGACTTGTTCCCAGATTTTCAACCTTGTAAAAACAGAAGTGCAAAATGTCCCTTATTCCTAGGACTTTAAGGTTTTTCCTTCTATTACAAATAAAAGTTGAGCTTTGATGTTTATGTTCTACCTTGGAAGCGGATGTTGACCAATCCCAAGACTGCGTGATGTGATCAAAGGCACCAAAATAGTGATTTAAATGTATGTGAATAGATAGTCATATCATTGTGTTTCAAAGCTCATGCATGACCTTTTTAACTAAAGTTGCTTTTTTATAAATATCAACAAAGCAAAAGTTTTTATACCATAGTAGAGGTGCTGAACAGACTTCATGTTTAACAGCATTCTACAATATATCTAGGACAAGCAACAAACACATTACAGCTGCTTTAGAACTGTTGTTTTAATGCTTCAGAAGATCTTCCAGTGCACCATAGTGCAACAAAAAAAAAGCAGCACAATCAATGGCACTCTGTGATGTACGAGTTTTGGAATTAATGAAGGGAATGTTTATTGACATGTAATCAGCGTAATTATCCAGAAAAAGGCACAATGAATTCTAATCACCACCAGCATAACTTTTCCAGATGATCACCTTTATTTCCCGATATTTCCCTTTTTACAGACTCATCGTTCCAGAAAGACAGCTCTCCATTGATGAGGAAATAAGTAGCCAGCATTAGCCACGACTCAAATATATACAGCCCACTTAACAGGCATTAAATATGCTCTTCCCTTCCAATACACTGATGAGGTGAATCCAGGTAAAAGCCATTATCCCTCACTGATTTACCTTGATTAAATTTATGTCAATCATTTAGGGAGAGATGGAAAGAAAGAAGAGTTTAGAGCCAAAAAGGGGCTTTGAATCAATCACTGGTAGATGTCCTTAATACGTTGTACACCTTTGCAATTTCATTAAAAAATTACTAAAACAGAACATTGAGATTATGTCACTGTTTTCAGAACAGATGCCTAGACAGAAGCACAGCTGTACTGAGTAATGAAAGGAGGGTTGCTAGCCAAACTGTGTCTACGCTGACTAATAACAAAAACCTCATTAGCAATAGGCCCTGAGATGTACAATACAGAACGGAATCAGCAGTGTTTTATTTATCGACCTCTAGATTTCATGATCCTAGTTTTTTTGTTTTACCTATTTTATTTTGATAAGTTCTCTCTCCCCTGTCTGTTTTACTTCCTGTCTTTTGTTTTCCCGCCTTTTTTGATTGTTTGGCCCGCCCTGATTCTGCTGCCCTGGTTTTTTTTGCCTCCCCTGTTCAGCTTTGTCTTGTCAATGCTGCTTGTATTTAAGTCATGGCCTTTGTTTGATCCTTGTATGTTGTCCATCAGAAAGTTCTGTTGAGTTAAGGCACACAAAATTACCATTAGCGAATATATGTGTCATGTTCTTCCACTTCCATCCAATACAAGCAAGAGGCAAATGGATATTCATAGTCATCTCTCTGAAGGTTTTTCCACATTTCTATATATCCCTACCTCACTCCGCGCACTGCCCCTCCACATTAAATTAAAATAAACTACAGGTAGTGTCTTTGTTTTTAATGTTACATTTAAAACATATTTTCCTTTAATAATAGTTCTATTTTTTAATCTTCTCTTACCAATTTCCTTATGCTGTTTATGTTCGCACCGCCATACATTAAAGCAAATTCCTTGTATGTGTAAACGTACCTGGTAATAAACTTGATTCTGATTCTTCTAAATGTGGTTTTGCATTGCGTCAAGCTTAACTTTGGTGAAAGTTTCCGGTGATAACCAGACTCTCTGGTGAAGTTTCATCTTTAAGCAATATTAAAGAACCTCTGCTGGCGATGCACCACTAGGCAGTGCTTATCCAATATAAATAAACATTCTGGACTTGCGCTGCTTATTTCTCAGTTCAGATGTTTTCAGAAGCATATTTTATTAAACTTTTTATCTTTAAAAGGAAAATAAAGTTTTGGGCCTGGGACATGTTGACAACATTTGAGCCAAAATCAAGTATCGTTTTGGCGGTTGTAAGAATAATCAATATATTGTGACGGAACATTAAAGGATATAATTCACAATTTCCTGACGGACCAGATTGTTGAACTTCTGGTAGTACCGGATGTTATTGTTTTTAACCTCAGTTAGCATGTAGTTTATAGTATATTGTATATATGAGTAGAGGGAGAATGACACGTGGAGTTACATACTAAACATACTGCCTCTACCTCTCATTCATTTACGCTGCATTAATACTATTAAGTGTTTAATAACTAATAAACCTCAGAAGAATTGTATAATAGAATATCATAGGTGGAAGCGTCATGACTACGCCAACAGATGACGACGGTGGCGTCATAAGAGGGATAAGCAGAACGTGCCATGGACCCACCTCCGACGATGTCCGGACGGGATATGCCGATGTGACGACAAGGGGACCAACAGGATCCGGCCCCCAATGCCAACCAATGAGAGAAGACGAGACTGGAAGGAACACAGAGTAGAAATGCTGTGTTTCCCTTGTGGACTTAGTGTGACGTTATGTAAATAAATATTGTTATACTTTACAGAGAAGCTTCTTGGTCTAATTAAGCCCAACTTTTGGTCCTCAAAAAAAGAACATTTCCTAACATGGTTGATGGCTACCTATACCAATACTGTGGAAACAAAGTATTATTGAAAACTATTAACCTATTTCATTTAAATGAACAGTAAATCATCAAACAGATCTTACTTGTTTAATAGTACAATGGGTAGCACACAATGTGGCTATTGCCAGCTGGTAAGTAAAACTATTGTTCCAGTTAGCCAGATCAAGAAATTAGCATATGTCAGGGAAATTTAGGACTGGCATTGGCCACACTGGCAACTGCCTCTGGCTCAGCCCCTGTTTGTTTATTCAGTGCTGGCCCTCTAAATAACTGGATATGGACTCAGTTGAGCGTTTATGGGAGATTTTGAGATGATGTGTGAAATAGAGGTTTTCACTGCCACCATAAAAGTGGAGAGTCCAGGTGATCAGTCACATTTATGTCAGTGTTGTATTGCATTTCTTCCCCTCTGTGAAATGAACTCACCACAACAACACTGAGGAAAGCCATGCTAATCAAACTGCACTCTACACAGAATAAGAGGTTTCATTTGTTTATTTGGAATAATGGGCTGCATGTAGAAGTGTGTCACTAATAATACGTAAGATTATTTGTGAAACTATAGCTATCAGTAGCTGCAGAGTTTTCATCCCCATTGGGAGTTATATGGCCATGCAATCTGAGCTGTTGACTTCGAAGGGGATGAAATAACTGTATTGCCTTTACTGGAATTTGTGTGGGTGTGTTTGTGGTTTACCTGCTACCATTGACATGAAGGATGATGTGATCTTAAGACAATATGAAATAACCTGTTCCACCTCGCAGCACGGCAGAAAAAAGATAGTTGTACCCTTTTTCGATCTCAATCTCACGGTAGTGTACGAACACTGAAGGGCATTACCTTTGCTTCCTTCACCTTCTCACTCTTCTCCTTTTTTTGTGTCAGGTTGACTCTTGATTTTTAGTGTGATTGAGTGAAACACAACAGTGAGAAGAAATGAAATCTCACCGCGTGCACATTCGATGCTTCACTGTCCGTGGTTTTTGCCAAGGGAAGTAACAAACAACAAACAGATTCACCGAGACCCGGCAACCGGGCCAACATATAAACAAGATAAACAATGTCTCCAGGGGTAAGTGAGAGGAGCAGAGGAGGCAGGGAAGTGCGGTGTTTGTTCTCTGATCGATGCCATACATAGTGCATGAGTTCCCTAAGAACTATAGGTAAAAGTTGTTTTTTTCTATATGAGAAAGTTCAGATAAAGGGAGGATTAACTATTGAGATGGAGGTTGAATAAAGGTAAAATATAGTCGGCATTGTGTGCAAGTAAGAAAGCAGCAGAAAGAGTTTCTCTTCTCAGATAAGAAAACGTGAGGTTGCTTCAGATCGATTCCCGGCTCCAGCCAAGCAAAGGTCAGGGAGAGGCCTGCTTCAAGTAGGAAAATAAAAAGTGAAGACCAAAACATTTTGATTAGACGGTCATATCCTTTCCAAGAGCTTTGATTTCCTCCAATAAACAACTATAACCAGGGCGATGGCCAAGCTCTCAGAGAAAATTAAAGACCAAATTGCCTTCATAAATATTAATCTAGGTAAGGTAGAGGTTGCGCCCTTCACAATTATTCATGCTCTCTGGAGCGCATTTGTCAAGAGTAAACAGTATCCTCCGGTTTACCTAATTCCATTCTTAAGGATGTAATTAAACACAGTTTGCTATAGCGAACATTCATCTCTCTCTTTCCTTCCTCTTCCTCTCTGTTCACAGATACATTTACACAAGAGTATACTTCCTTACAAATGCACTTTTCTTACCAACAGTGCCTTAGTTCACTGGGAATTAAAGGTGGAAAGAGAGTTAATTTCACAGCATGTTGGCATGTTATTCACTCTGGTGCCTGCTAGTACACTGCAGATGGCCTCTGCCTTTCTTTTTCTTTTTTAATGTTAATATGTAATTAGCTGCTTGCTAAAGTGTGACGGAATCATTAGTGAGCAGAAAATAATCCAATGATACTTTTCTCTATGCTGTTATTGTCCATGAAGTATGGATTGCAATTATCTGCTAAACTGCTCTTCTATTTTTAATGCCACATTCCACAGTAGGGTTGTGAAATATGGATAAAATCTCATTTCAAGGTATAGATCATTTTATGGAGAGTTATCCAGGATTCGGTCAGATTACCTTGAATTGTATTCAGTTACAAAATGCTTTAATCTAATCTGATTAATTGTGGGTTACCAAACAAATTAACATTACAAATTATACTTTGTTCTAAAGAAAAATAGACACAGCCAGAGAAATGTGCACGAATATTAACTAAAATGCAAAAAAGTAAAATGCATTTTGTGTGCTTAGCATAGACAGTTGGTTAAATCAAATGAAAACCATGCCTGTTCAAACTAAATGTGGACGGTGTGTATTCAACCAAATGTTGGAAGCCTTTTTTGGGTCTATTTTCAGTTGTAGCTGTTTTTTATTTTATTTTATCAAAGGCAACAAATCAAACATGCACTTACTCAAGATGTTAAATCTTCTATAAAAAAAGAAGATAAAATCAATAAAAAAACGCCTCCATACATAAATCATCAGTAAAAATAACAAAACAGGTTGATTAACAGACATGTATTTAATTAGCCCAAGTCTTCTCTTCTGGCGCTGTATACATATACCGTATAGCTGCATACTGCTTCTTATACTAGGATGGGTTAAATGCAGAGACAAAATGTGGTGCTTTGTACAAGTGACAAACAGTATTGCATTAAAATCCTCCATTTTCATGTTATATAAGCACGCTGGCTGTTTTTCACACTTTTTAATTTATTTTTCATCATAACACATTTGTCCCCAAAACTTGACCGTGCAGTTATTATTGACGCAAGGGATAATGTGCAGGATGATCCAATGATGACCGCCTTGCAGCACTTTATTCGACTTATTACATAGCCACATACTAAACAAACTAGCGACTTGACTCCCAATATTAATTGAAATTATTGTATTGACTTGAAAATGCTCATATTGCTTCCGCTGCAAAAATAAAAATCTGTTCCACGGCACACTAACAGCTGGAAGATTCTGAATATCAAAGAATATAAATATCCTGATTACATTTTGTTTAATTTGATGATTGTATGGCAGTTTATCTCAGAGCATTTTTTTTTTAATAGTAATTTCAAAAGAATATTTATTCCTCTGTCTCTATATGTTTTTTTCTGCCTGTTTTTCAGAATCACACACCCCCTGGCTCCTCTCCTCCTCCTTTCCATCTAACGTAAGGGATCAGGGGCTAAGCTTCGCTCCGGTGGCTCGGCTCTGGGGAGCTGCTGGTGTAACTGTAGACAGCCACATCAGATCTTCCCTGCACAGGAACACAATCATACAGGGAGAGGGAAGGAAAGCTCCATCCGTGGAATACTGATGAAGGAACACATCAAGTTTAGAGAGGCTTTTGGAACGTGGAGGCAAGGGAATGAATTGTTAAAGATACAGTCTGCAGGATTAGCAAAGTTCTTGGAGGAACCTTAAGAATAGCAAAAATACTGGATGGTGGTTCAGTATTGAGGATTGAAGTTTGAAGCCGGGAGCTTTCCAAAAAATCTGTAAAATTGCAATGTATTGCTGACTCAACTGACTCTTCTTTGTAAGTCCGTCCATCATTTTGGTCTAGACTTAAAGATCTCTACAAATGATTAATGAGTTGCCATTTCATTGGGTACAAACAGTCATTGTGCACAGAAGATACCTGCTGTGGTATGCTAGAGGTTGTGTGTATCGAATTTAATAGAGACATATTATAAACAAAGAAACGTTTGCCTTGATCTCCTTTATGTAGCTTGCTAACCAGCTAGTCAACTGGTATTTTGATAAGGATATCACTCTACAGTGTCATTAGTCTTTTAAAGATTATAATAACTAATGTAATGTAATTTACATATTATTGTTACCTTTATACAGTGGCAGAATGTCTTTCCAAGCTTGCCAAACTGTTTTTGGAGCACAGAGTGAACATTAGCGTGACCTAGCAAGGTTGAAAAACACAATCAGCAGGCAATATGTTTATATTAATACAACTTAGCTCAAAAGACCAGTGAAACTTTGCACAGCGTCACAAACTCTTTGCCTGGTTCTGACTTAAAATAAATACTGCATATACCATACATTAAATTAAACAAGATGTGTCTTGACAGAAACTCATTGAAAATACTACATTTTAATTTAGTTATATGTCTTTTATGAGGATCAAGCATAACAAGATAACTGGTGATTGTGCTGTTGTGTGTAAGTTGATGGAATAACTATAGACCATTTTTCTATCCCTGACATAGGAGTTAATTATAGTTCCACACAGCCTGCCTAGAACCCTATATGGAAGTAGTATTAGCTTAATACAGGATAGTAGGGAAAGACTTGAGGCCGGAAAGAAGCCAGTATACTGTAGATAAAGACCATCTGGTAGCCTTGAAAGAGAAACTGAATGAGAACCACTCTCTCCTCTCTACAGCTGACATTAATAAGCCCTATTTGCTCTGGAGGAGCTGTTCAGAGGCCAAAAGTAGAAGTCTGGTTGTACTGAGCGGCTCCAAAAATATAACATGCATAACTGAACAAGTGAGAATCAGGTTACAGCTGAAAAAAGGCAAGTCACGCTGGAAATGTTCCCTGAGTAAATAAACATTTTTGAAATATTTCATTTAATTTCTGCTTGTATTACTATGTTAGGATTCCTCCAAGAGTCTGTTTATGTCTCCTGTTTCAGGTTATTAGAATAGTTCATGCAGACTATAGAGCAGTCAAAACACTGCAAGCCATTTTAGGTGAATTACAGTATTATTCCCATCTAATGGCTGGCTTAAAACGCTAATCATGCATGCTAATTCCAGGCTTAGTGTGCCTATGGATTAGAAGCCAATGTAATGTACAGTTAATCCCATATACACTGCACTGAAAATCCGCCTAGAAGCGTTTCTCATCTTCAAAAATGTTCCCGCTAATTATGTCTCCTGAGACAGGCTCAACTCCCACTTGAGATGAGTTCGTCCATGCAGAATCCTCAGGAACAAATGCATGTGGAATACAGAATACAGGCCGTTGATCAAGCCCTCAGCTATTGCCTTTTTATTCAGATCCAGCGAATTGATGAACGGTCTAATGCATTTTATGCAGCTGGTAATAGAATTTAATCCCAACACAAAGCAGAATATCTCTATTTTCCGATTTCCCTCATATCCTCACCAATTGCTTCGGCCTCTTTTCCCTGTAGAATCATGTTCAATAATCCTGTATGAGCAATATGATGCAGGAAAACTGGCTATTCTAGCATTGAAAGCAACAACCAACAGTACAAAGCAAACTAAATGAGCAATATGGACTTATTAGGAAGAGAGTCCATCAATATCGGCAAAAAGTTTCAGACATTTAGAGAATTTATTGGTCACACTTTAGCCTGGCTGTGGCTAGCATAACGAGCTAACATTAGCCCCACTGCTAAGTTACAGTCCATCTACAGTCGTAGAAGGCTCTACTATGAGCAACATTTTCTCTCCATCCCTCTATAGTTTATTAGTTTTGCCCCTGCATGTTTTGATCGCTACAGCGCAGATGTGATCGCTAAGCGGTTAACAAACAAGCTAAACAACAGCAACATTTTCAAATCTTCAAAATTGTTTGCGGAAATTTGAGCAGGTCACAGTATGTTATCTCAAGGGCTTAAGAGAACTAGAGGTTTTCAAATCGGAACTATTTATGGAATCAATTACTTGTACCTGTTACCTTATGTGCTTATGCCGTGCTTGATTGATTGCAGGGGCTGAGGACAACGAGCTGACCGCTACAAGAGAACTTCTGTATTCTCAAATTCTTAGTTTTTTCCCTTTTCCAGAAAACAACATACCCTGGGGAACCAATTGAATTAATTTGCTTAGAGGTTGCTATGAAATGCTTGCCCAATAATGCTGAAAATAAACTGCCTCCACCAGCTTTACTTCACAAATCAGATAAAAGGTGACTCGTCTATTTTTAGTGAATGTGTTACTTGCTAAAAAAAAGTATAACCTATTAATTATCGGAAAATTTGGAGAACGAGGAGTGAGTGGGAGGGATTGAGGCCACACAGATCTGAAAGAATACAAAGAGGAGTGAAAAACAAGGCTGGAATTGACGTCATGCTCCTCAGAGACTCATGATTGTTCTGCCCATTTCAAAGAGTCAGCCTTTGGTCTCATTTCTGACTTTCTCTCATAGTTTGATCAGATCTAGAAAAAAAGCCCACAATATTGCTGTTTATATTATAAGCAGACTGTATCATGACCCAGCAGGCTTTCTGAAGTTCTCATTTTGGATTACTTTAATATTCATTAAAACTAGAGAGGGCTAATGTTGTTCTAAACTTTTCCAGGTTCTAGTTTGACGTAATTCAGCCCTCAGATATATTATAACAATAACTCAATGGTCATTATAGAAGGATTCGGCAGAACCTCAGATTACACTTGAGGCATGCTAACATGCTAAAACAAGATGGTGAACATGGTAGACATTACTGTTGCTAATCATCAACATGTTAGCATGATTAAGTTAGCATTAAAACCAAAGCTAGGTTGTTTCTGTTGAACAAAATTTACCGTTGGGGGAAATATTCTGAAATGATCACATAAAACACAATTATTACACAATTACTGTAAAAATATGGTTTGGAAATGCTGTTCTATGCTATGTTTATTTTTGCAAAATGTATTATGATTTTAGTTTAAAAACAGTTATTGGCTTTGTCTGTATTTAACAAAGCTGGGGTATTCAAAGAAGTATCTGCTTTGTGACAAACAACCATGGAGTACATCTGAAAAATGCTTACAGGTTAACCAGATGTCACAGAATATTTCACTTATGGAACTATCATGTGCAGATGTTAGTGCTGCTAACATAGACAGCCCAAAAGGTGCAAAGGGTTACCACGCAACTGTTAAAAACTAATACAACTACAAACAAATTTAGGAATGATTTTATGCAAAGTTATCGGGAATGAAGGTAATTAAATGACATTTTACGACGACAGATGGATTTTAATGTACAGATTTGGTGGCAGTGGAAGTATTATGCAGATAAGTGTTTAATGGAGATTGATTATTGATTTGGCTTTTAAATTTGAAACATTTTGCCAAGCTGGAGCTTGATAAGGAAATAAGGAAATCCTCAGCGCACATAAGCAAGATAAATTCCTATTGCATGTATTAACTTTATTAGTCCGTGAAGGCTGAAGCCAAATATGCAAACATTGTAGATCTGAGGTAGCTACAGTATAAATATAACTTTAATATCTCTTGTCCACCTTTTGGCCTTTTGTGAGATCTAATGAATTGAAATGATCTCAGAATATTCCATTAGATGTACAGTGTATTGGTTATACAAAGGGCACTAGTTGCTTTAAAACCATAGATATGCTCAGTTTCCTGTTCCCACCTTGTAATCCCTGAAGTCAATATTTGAGGCCTGGAGAAAAATGTATTGACTTCATCACTAATACATATGTATTTTCTGACATTTCAGGGTGGATAAATCTTATATTGCTATTTCTGCAGAGACACTATCACAAGTCTAGAGTATTTTTTTACTCACAACACAAACGTTTCTTATCTTTTTGATGTGAATTGATGATAAGCACAGGCGCATAATCATGTAGGATCATAGAAATACATTCTATTTGAAATATTTCATATACCATAGCTTTACAAAGGGTGTATATGAAAGAGGGTCCCCATCAAAGATTCTCTTGGAGTTAGTGCTCATAATTTCCTGATTTGCTCCTTGTCTGTGAAGCAGCAAATGGGTGAAACAAAACACTCTGTCTTCTCCTCAGGATATTGCTGCTTGTAGACTTAATCATGTTGGAAATGATGGCCGTGTGTATGTGTGCGCAGGCAAAACTTCACAAGGACATGCTCATTTGTACAGCCCTCATCTCGTGTCCTCATTCAACCACAAGACACATTAACCTCTGTCTCTCACTTGAACATGCTTAAGAGTTTCAAAAATACATCATGTGTTCACCTCCTAAAGAGAAAACATTCCTCTTTAGCACACCGATAATTTATGTATCTCGTCAAAGGTTTTTCTTAGATGTTCTTTCAATCCAACAAGCTTCACAAGCCGTCCCTTGTCACCACATTGCCTGAGGTAATGGAGGCATTGCTGCCTATCCTCAAGGTCATTTATCTGAGTAAACACAGCAGGAGTCTACGTCAAAAAAGCCAGATGCAAGCAAAGTATTAGTGTCAACGTCCAGCAGCACCTGCTCTGAATAATAAAGCGTGTTCAGGACCTTGCATTTAAATGAACATGTTTAATTATTTAGGTTTCCATTAGGGTTGCACCATTTGACTTTTCTTTTCCAATTTCTAATTAATCCGTCAACTGCATTTTCTTGACCATCAAAATGTAGAAGATCTGTCTAGAGGTAATTAGATATGTGACAGCTAACAGTATAGGATTACGTCAAGATGTTAGAGAGACATGTTATGTAAGCATGTGAAATGTTATCTATACTGTTCAGACGGTTTATGAAATGCATCAATACAAGGCAATACACCTCAGAACAACCGGCATAGTCTCGCATTCATTTTGGCTGAATGATGTATAATGCAGATCTTTATTGTGTCCAAGTCTGTTTCCCCCATCAATATATTTGCCCTTTCTCTATCCAGAGCCCAAACATATCCCTAACCCTGAGGCTCTATATGACTATAAGTCCTACCGCCAACCACAAAGGGCAGCATTGCAAATAAAACAAGGAGATACCAAACGCTTCCCTTATCACGATTAAATGCTAAATTATTTAACTGAATCGTAGCCGGATTAAAACCAACCTGCTAAACAATTTAACTCCTCCAAAGTGTTTTTAAACTCCAGTTTGTAAAAGTGTATCGGCAATACATAATGCCATTCTACTTGCTGTGTTCATGTACATTAAACATAAATAACGTATTCCTTTTTTGTAAATGTAAATATTCCTAAATCTACAGTTGGAAAAACATTATGGAGGACATTTGGGAAATGAGCAAAATAATGACAGTTGCTTTTCGTTGTAAGCTAGCAAGTGAGAGACAGGCGCAAAGCTGAAGCAACAAGAAAACCAATGCTTAACTTAAATCAATCTGCAATTATTGAACATATATTAATTATTGGTATTTTGCTGTACTAGTGAACAGGGGGGAAAAAGCAGCATTCGGAAACTACCTTAGCCTCTCATACGCCACTGTAGTTTAGTTGCATTGTGGGTCGGTTTTGTAAGGAAAAAGGATGTGTGGAATATATATACTGTATATGAAATCTTTGATTCTGCTGCATCAATTGTTTAGCATGTTGTTTAACTGCCTGATATTAAAAAAGATAACTCTCTTAATTATTCATAGAAGTTTTGGAGCTTGTCATCTTAACACCATGGGAATAACCCAACTTTTGGTAGTCTCATTTGTGTTTTTGTTTTTGTTTCGTATTCCCTTAAAGCCACCAGTCACTCTTCAAAATACTTTGTATAAAGCCTGTGGTGATACTATTTAAAAGCTCATATGATCACTGAGGAATGAACATCTCTTTCAAGCTTATGCACATTAGCAGTCCCCTCACAAATGTGACTGACCACATTTCCTCAAAGTGCCATCCATGTCAGTGCCTGTATGTAGTAAGTGAAAACAACTTCCCAAGCTGAGCAGAGTCATCTCCCAGTCCCTGAGTCAGCGATATGTTCCCTTTGCTCCTTCGCATTACATCTGAATTTGCCCGCAAGGAAACAGCAGAACAGATCTGTGATCAGAAACGTATGCAGGGAAGTGTTTTATTCACAAAAGGTAGATTGTTTCATAAGTGGTATTTCCTAGTCATTTTTTTGTGGAGGGGTTATTGCTATGTACCTTGGGTCCTTTGTTCCCCAGTTCTACATATGGGCTTTCCAAGGGTCCCTTGTTCCCAAAGCCCTACGGTGTTGGTTAAATAAAACCTTTTAAATGGGTAACTTACCCTTGAATTGTGCTAGAAAAGGGGCATGTTTACATTTGAGGGTCAAACTTGACATATTCTTTTTAATTATCTTACATTCCCCCCCCCAAAAAAAAGTTTACTACATGCACAAAAGTATGTTTGCATTTTTAATGTGTTCCAAGGGCCACATTTAAGGTTGGAGTTGGACTGTTGACATTCTCATCAAATCAAATCTCCAAAATAGGGTAAATTCTGACCAAGGCAACATTGTTTTAAATGGAGAAATACAACAGTCTGGGTAAAATGTTATCAACAGAACCAACCAGCTAAATAATACATCCTGAACACTGCAGAAGTATCTTTTTCTTAAGAAAACTTTCAATAAAATGCTAACTATGGCTTTGTTGTGTTAATATAAAGCGGGTTTGAGGCCTTGTTTTAAAAAAAGCCTGAATAATGTACAGGAATATTGAAAGTTGAACAAGTCAAACACAATAGAAAGGTTAATGCGTGTTAATATAGTATCAAACTGTGTCCCATGAGAACTTAGACTTGTTCCAGATTTTTGCCATATATTGGTAAATAGGTACTGCATGATGTATATCAGGTTGAGTTAGTTAACACGTAAAAACATATATTTTAATGCCAATGAGACTAATGTCAGAGGATAGGAAGTTTGAAATGAGAGCGACAGGATTTGGAAGGCAGTTGCAGGCTCATTGAAAAGTTGTTGCCTTCATGGAACATGGTTTCTTTGTGAGCGGAGTTATTAGCATGTCAGAAAGAATTACAGTATTTCTGAGGTGCTATTCACAAAGGAATTAATTAGTTGTGTTCACCTCCAGTTTTATTGTACATTTCACACATAAAGTATGAACACTTGGCCCTGTCTGTAAGGTTCCTGTATGTTACGACGTCTATAGTCTATAGAGATACAAAATATATTAATGAATTTTCATGGCAGTGATTCCCAGTGTTTTACAACACTCCTCCGCAAATGTCGGAGTGCATTTAAGAGTGAATCAGTGTTTCACTTATAATATAAATAAGGGCACTTTTCAAAAAACCACTGAGTAAAGCAGGTTAGGTGGCAGCCTTGTGGATTTTATCATCTGAGGAAAGGAAATCAGTCCTTAGCAACCAGAATGATTCAAATTAGCTCTTTTCAAGACTAGAAAATAAAACACATTATCTGATATTTACAAGAGCTACAAAGATACCTGGAAGTAGTGACCGTCAGATGGTGTACAGTCAGATAAATTGTAGCAGGCAAGAAACCTAACAGAATCAAGCTAATGAAAGGCAAATGTATGGCTTCAAAAGATTAGTATAAAAACAAGTTGTGTGTTGTCCTTGCAGAATCTGGAACCTTCAACCTTAAGTTTCAGGACGTGTGCATGGACAGCTGAAGACAACAGTGGTGGCCCTTTCCTCTAGTGTGTTATATAGGTTTTTGTGTAAAGGTAAATGGTAGGCAATAGTTTCAAGGGAGTTTCTCTTACCATACACTCCCCCAGTGCCTGAATCGCCTCCATTGAACTCCTTTGTTAACTTAGGTAACATATTGACATCACTATGCAACACTCAGGCTTCTATTGGCTAGCTCTCCAACACATTGTACATGATAAGCGGCGGGATTTTTCCACATCTCTAAGCAGTTGACTTATAACAACAGAAACGACCAGCTAACCAACCAAAGCAGACTGGGCTCTGGTTTCAGACAGAGAGTGAAAAGCCAAGCTGCAGCACAGGCAGTATGAGAAAAATAAAGAGCATTTTGAACATTAAAGCATGTCACAGTAGAGGCACAAAATGAAACTGAAAATGAGCATAATATGTCCTCTTTAAGAAAAACATAGTTGAATGAGAACTATCCCGAAGCTCAACGGGCACAGATAAGCTGTAGCATTACTGTGTCAACTGGTTTTGGCTAAATTAATGACCCTTCATTCATTCCCTTGGCTCTATCTCTAAAGCACATTATCAACATGATAACAGCCTCAGAAGACTCTGCTTCATTACCTCATCCTGATGCCTTGTTTTGAACAGATTTCATTTTCCCCTACATGTGGGCTATTGCTAAATACATTTGTGTGTAATGGCATGACCACAGCACATTTGGTCTCAGGTACCAAAAAACGTTGTAACACAGATCCTGGAGAGGAATGGGTGGGGTTAACTGCCTACAGTAGGAGGTTAATCCAGCCATTGCATCATCACCCAATGAACTCAAGATAAAGTTGCCTCCACACCCCTTTCCCTGCCTGAAACGCCTCCATTGGACTCTTGTTTACATCCGTAACATTTTCACATTTTACATGATTTGCCAAGGGGTGGGACACCTAAGCAGTTGACCAATCACAACAGAACCAGCTAGCTGACCAACAGAGCAGTTTCAGACAGGTCTTAAAAGTAATATTAAAATATATATTAATTGAAGCATAATACAGTCTAACTAATACAAAAATATAAACTATATATACATATAAACCACAAGTGGTGCCCCTTATTGCATTACATTTTCTTTTTGTTTAGAAAGAAAAACAGTTGTCAAAAATCTGTAATACATAATTATAGTTACTACCGTACACTAAAGCTGAGTCACAATACAACACATTATGCTTCTAGTTACCTGTATTAAGTGTAGGACGCTTCATGAATCATGTTTAAGTACTACTCTTACTTAATAAGCTCAATAAATTGCCTAAGTGGTCATTTCTAAGAGCTTATTATGAGGGTATTATTCTAGATGGAATAAATGGCAGTGTGCCTCAGTGATGTAATTCTTAGTGTATCCACATGATGAGGTACATTAGGTATATATTTGTCAAGCTTGTCCATTTGTAAAAAGAATACTACATAATAAGGAATAAGTCAGTAGGTGTGTTGTGTGCTGGCGCCAGTCACGAACCATCTCATCAGCCCGTCTCACTCCTTTTAAAAGCAGTGTGCTCCTCTCTGCAGGGCTCTGACAGTGTTGTTATGGATGAGGCTCCTGGCTGTGCCAAAGCAAGAAGAAATGGATGTCCTCACCCAGGAGGTGCGGGAGTTTAAAGGGGCAATTTTCTATCAGCTTTCCGTATCAGTTAATAATAGAAAAAGCACAATCAATGGCTACATCAAGTATTACATAAATATCCACATCCAGGGAGCACCGGCCTGTAATATTTTGCGACACTTCGCTGTCTCTCATCGTGGATAACGCATTCAGACCCTCAAATCCTTTCACCCCACGGAACATCAGCCTCGTTTGTTTACCTCCAGGGCTGAGTTCTATCTAACAATCATTCGTCACAGGACAGAGCGCCCCGTCACTCCCTTTCATCAGGCTCCAGTTTGGCCTTGAAGTGCGACCTGCGTGTGATGCGTGTGCATCCCTCGCCTAGCTGCCAATTCTCCGCAGACAAAACGCACATCAAACAAGCTTTTTATTTTAACTCGTTCTACCTCCAGAGACACAAAGCACAAACATTTAGCTGTTGTCCTTTCCATCGGTTTGGCATGCATGAGGCGATGGAGCCTTGCTAACAACGCTCTGAACAGACGCCAAATCAGGAGGGGATGATTGTTCCCTCTCACCTTTCAGGAGTGCAATTTTAGGGGCATTAAATGAAGTGCCAATGCAGAATACAGAGGAGATAATATAACATTTTGAAAGCTTTTGCTTTTTCCTTTTTCCTTTTTTTTCAACCCAAAACACACCCTTTCTTTCTTTGTTAAGTGCAGCCAGAGGAGAGTTTGGCTAATGTGAGATTCCCTTAATGCGGACATAATGGGAGACCGGCGCTAATGTGGCTACGCCAATAGTGGAAATGTCACAGTTGACACACTAAGGCTTAGGAGAACTGTAATTAGCCTAAACATAACGCTTGAGAGAGAGGGAGCATGTTGTAATGAGAAGGAAAAAAAAAAGACATTTATGCCAAGACCGTTTCCGGCTCCTCTAATGCCGCCCGGCTCTTTTGTCAATCAAGGACCCGAACAAAAGATGACTCATCAATTTGCCACACCAAATTACCCCTGGTCTTTTCTAACCTCTCCCCCTCCTTCTCATTCCACATTAACCCAAATTGCTTCTGCCTTGCAGTGCAACATGAACCAAATGACAAGCAGCACACGCAGCGCTTTGCCTCTTTTTCCGACTCATTTCACATTCGGCCATGGAAATTAAATCAGTACAGTGTTTTTTTTTTGACATTATTGTACCCTGGTAATGAACATAGCAATTAGGTGGTGAAAATTAATTTTGAGGGAGAAAATGGCCCTCCATTGAGATTTAAGACCCTTGAGCAGATTGTGCTTGTGATGGTATTCTCACTGGCTGGGTGCGGTGAGTCTTCTCGCCACCGGGAGGCACTCTTTCACACGTTCTCCCTCACACACAGTGGCAGTGGAGTAATGCTGATTGATGTGCAGAGGCTTGGCCCTCTCTCAGCTGCTGGCGCTGGTAATTGCCTCCATCCTCCTCCCAATGCGAAGGAGCACAGTGAGAGAAAGAGAACATGTTCCCATACTCAGCCCTTCCAGCGGGACAGCACTCTTCCCTGAACCCCTCCAGAAAACACTTGCAGAAATATTCAGCAGCACATCCACACTGGAGTTTGACATTTACTTCCAAATCTGACAAGACCTGACAGGAACTGATGAGCGGAGTCAGGCTGGGCTAAATTTCCCACTTTTCCTGGGTTTGGTTCATGGCCTGGCGGACCTACTAACCTATGGTGTGGAGACTATTTGAACAGACGATTGTTGGTCTGACTGAGGCAATACCTGGACTTTTAGGCCAATTTCAGACTTGAATCTGTCTGAATAAAACAGTTATTGATGAAAAATGAGTTTCATTTGGCTCATTGATCATGTTGAGCCCAAGAGGGACGGGAATCAAGGCCACAGAAAATGTTCACAAGTCACTTTGTCCAACTGTAGCAGAGAGACAATCTTTCATGCCTTTTCAAAACAAAGTTAGGGATTAAGGCTGTCATGGGTGGGTTATAAACTGGAGCTGCGCTTTTCCCGTGTGATAATAGAGGTTTTGTTATTTGGAGATCCTCAGCACACCATCAGGTCTTACTGCTCACCTAACAGACCATATTTTTCCTGCCCTGCTCTTTTTTTTCACATCTACAATACATTCCATTACTGTTGTGAATGATTCTGTGTCAGGTTTCTTGCACTTCTTTGCTCCACTATGTTTATCTGACAGTTGTAGGACTTCCGTAAGGTTGTGATGTTGCAAATTCACAATATATATTTTCAGGTAAGTACTTATTAAAAAAATGACATTACAGTCATTCCCCACATTTAGTGGTGCAAGAGTGAGTCCTAACAACCTGTTAGTTAGCTTTTTACCACTGTCCTGTACCTTCGTCGCAAAGTCAACACTTACTTGAATGTGGTTTTGGTTGGATGCCTGAAATAAGATCTTTGGTTAAATACATGAGATTAAGATTTTAACATTTTGGTACCTGAAATGTGTCACTGAATACCCTACTTGTGAATGTTGGAACCTTATATGGGTCATAAAACAGCAGTTGCTAACAAGTACAAATATGAGACTACTTAATGTCATCAAGCTGAATTAGCCGCCTTTAGCCTAGCGGGGTTGACATGTAGCCGTGCGATGTGATGCAGTTTGTTTATAGTCTAACATTAGCCCTTTTACTTCTGCCATTTGCATTTTCAAAAATCATAAACATTTTTAATATGTGAAGGTTATCAGGCTGAACAAAGTGTGTAAGTATCACAAGAGTGTGTTTGCCACAGATCATATTTTCTATAATATTCTAAAACTTCTTTAGTCAGCCTAACAGGAGAGTCACTCTATTAACGCCAAAACCCAGATACATCAGACCTGCAAATATTGACCAATCACAGCAGTCTTTTATTATCAAGATGGGATTTTTTGAACACAAAAGCATATACAGTTGTTAAAATGAACACATGTACCTTTTAAATGTATATACTTTACAGTGCTTATGTAGTTTCACTTCAATTTTAATTGATAAATACTTTGGATTTTGTAACGTTTTTAATACAGGACTGAGTAATTTGCTGAGTCTGGTATTTCTTTAACACTGTATCAGTTCCTATTGATTAAATTACCTCCACCACTGGATATTGGTTTGAAAAAGATAATTTAGTAATACATATTATTAATCACTGATGAAGTTATAGGACCTGTAAAAAGTTGGAAATCTATTGTGAAGCAGCTGCATGAAGTGATAAGGATGTAATTGGGGATGAAGCAGAGGATTGTACTGGATGCAGTAATGGAACAAAACTCTGAGTGACAGCGAATCCTTTATTTTGGAGGAGAAGTCTGTTCCTGCTGAGTGATCACAATACAAGAGCATGTTTTAAATTAACTTTGCAGACGAGTTGATTTGTGGCCAACCGCTTTCAAGAGTCCATTTTCACATTGTTGGTTTTGTAAATTTACAAAGCCTTTCATACACACCACCTCCAGTGTGACCACAGCTTTCTAACACAGTGTCACGTTCCAAACAACACGTCTGAATCATGAAGCAGCTTTAAATCAGGAGTGTGGCACCAACAGTCACCTGGCCCTTCTCTTGATTTACAGACAGCGCTTTTAGTGCCCAGCACTCATTGTCATTATGCAGGCAGGAGAGCAACGCTCACATACACTAACATATACAAAACACTGGCTCGAGTTTCCACAAGCCCCCCTGGCAAATGTAGCAGAACGGCAACAAAGAGAGCATGCACTGAATATCAGACAGAGGAGGAAAAGGACAAAGAGGGAAGTGGAGGAGGAGGAGATAGGAGGAGATGGTGGTAACAACGCACAACATGCTCCTCTCTGCCTCAGAGCTCTTAATGGGAGAGTGGGAGGGATGGCAGCAAAGGGGACGGCTGACCTCATTCTTTCCTTAAATTGTTCACTTCATAAGGAAAAAACACACAAAAATCATCCAGTTTATTCAGATTCTTCCACCTTTTGTTTTTGTTTTGCTTAACTGTAACTTGAAACGTGACTATACTGATTATATCACTCATAATCTGTATAAGAAATAGCTATTTGTATGTAGTTTATTTTGGTTTTTCAAATAAATGTGAAATTAGCTATTTCTTAGTCAGTCTCCTCTTACAGGTTTAATATTATCAACATAATTCATGTCAAATCATTTGGTATTTTTTGCAGGTGATTGTTACACTTCAAAATGTATGAAATACTGTAGACGTCTATAGACATCCATGTCTATGTATTCTTAGATGCCGCCAATTTGTAAAATCTCCATTAATATTTCAGAATTCTCATTAGAACACACTTATCAACTGCAAAAACTCATGATGTCAAACTGTGTGCCTCACCGATGGAAAATGTCATAGCAAAAGGAAGAACATCTGAATTAACGATAAAAGACGACAACATTGCTACTTGTTATGTCTGTAAAATGACTGTATTTGATATCAAATACTGTGACATGTTTGAATGCTTTAATGTTCAAGAAGCTCTTTATTTCTCTCAGAACCAGAGCCCAGTCTGCTCTGATTGGGTAACTGGCTGGCTCTGTTGTTATTGGTCCATCGCTTAAAGCTTTCGAAAAGCACCGCCCCTTAGCTTATTATTTACAATGTGTTGGAGAGCTAGCCAATAGAAGCTTGAGTGTTACATAGTGATGTCAATATGTTAAGTAAGCTAACAAAAGAGTTCAATGGAGGCGTTTCAGGGGGGGGGGGGGGGGGGCTCTTTAAATGTGATAAGATAGACTTTCTGTGTTTCATTGCAGGGACAATAAAACAGCTACATTGACTCTGTCTAATGTGTAATCCTTACAGAAAATTGACCATGGGAATCAATAAGGGATCCAGCAGTATTAGTTTCCATTTCTACTCATACACAGCACAAAGTCCTCTTGATATTTTGCTAAGCTCATAATTGTACACAAGTTCATCAAAGCTATGTGTACAATTTACAAGTTATATATTGCAGTAAAGTATATGGAGGCTGTTCAGTCAGTTACATTTATAGCTCAGCACTTGTATGCAGTACTAACTCTGTTACATGCTTTATTATATACATTACAGTGCGCTGACTTAGCTGTCCTGATGACAGAAACCATAATGCATTTCAGTCCAACACTTAAGTGTTTAAAGGTCTCTATTCCTTACTCTGCTCATATAAAAGGTTTCATTCTTTTTATATTGTGTAAAGTCATAACAATCATTTTTCTTGGAAATGCAAACATAATTTGTTTTCAATCTATTTGTTTTTGTCCGTTTTGTTCTGAAAAACGTGTTTAGCATTCTAATGCTGGCATTCTTAACAAAAGCAGAATTGTGGACCTAAATCGACCAAATTAATACCTGAAGTGATTGTAGCTATTTTCAATCGCCTTGGCGCTGATTATGGAAATGGTTCATTATTCATAGAAATGTTTTAGACTTGCTTACTGAAAAGCTATTGAAATGCTAATCTTCCCATTAAATCCAGTTGACTCATTGACTATGTTACTGCATTCTCGGAGGCGTGTGAGGCTTTAATGTGAGAGAAAAAAGAGAGAATGGATTCATGAAAATCAATATCTGACGCTCTGATATTGTGGCTTTGGTCGGCGTTGTCAATTCTAACTTTGTGAACGTTTCCCGTAATGAGTGTCCTGTGGAGTTTTTTAACATGATACACTTCACACAATTGATCACACCACAACAAACTGACTGAATAAGGAGATTTTATTTCTTGTCTCTCTGCAAACACAGCAGTAGAGCAGCACATGTGAGCCGTCGCTGTCAGTCCTTTCCAGCAGCTCGACAAAGGTGATCATTATAATCAGTCCCACTGTTTTCAAGGTGACATCTGAAAAGCGACAGTGGATAATATGCCGGCTTTTTCATCTGATAATACAGCGAATGTAGTTCGAATCCACTTCTAATAACAGCCCCTTTATAACCTTTGACATAACTTGTCAAAGGAGGCATGAAAAACAGTAAAATACCAAGAACTTGTACAATTAAAAGGAATGGAGCGTATCCAATGTTTGCACTGTCCCTGTCAGATTGTTCATATTTTGTGTTTTATAAGAGTCAGAGTTCACCTTTTCCGTAGATAGTTATTTCATCCCTAAAAACTTTTATCTTTCCTACTACAGTTTTCCTCAGCTATACTGCACATTTCAGCATCTCTTTTGGTTTTATAGTGCACATCTCACAGCCATTATTAGTGTTATTTCCAGTGACGAGCTGTTTCAGTAGAAAAAAACTAAAGAATGAACCCATTGTAAACCACTAGTAACATCTATAAGATACATATCTCGATATTCTTTCCACAAAATAAGGGCAATGTGAATAGTAAATAGCTTGTTAAAATGTAACCGATTACAACTTAATTGTTTTTTGTGTTCGTACGCTGTTTCATGTCTTTTTTGTACTTCCTGCCTTTCTGTGTTTTCCCACCTTTTTGATTGTCTGTCCTGGCCTTATTAGTTGCACCTGTTCCCCATTAGCTGTCCAACCACCTGACCTTCATCCTTTTATTAGTTCAGCTTAAATTTAGGCCCTAGCTTGTGTTCAGTCTGTGTTTGGTTCTTGCTTTTTCTAAGTAGGAGGTTCCGTTTTCCTTGCTTTGTCCTGATCAAGCCTTGCATAAAGGAACTTATCTGTTACATGCTACTATGTCCTGCATTTGGGTCCTGCCTTCACAACTTACTGTGACAATTTTATAGTAATAAAATGTCAATATTAGATTTGAATCTTAAAATATTCTGCTGACCAAAACTATACACTCTAAAAGTTGAGTATTCTCAAAAATATAGTTAGCTGTATTTTTGACATCGCTAACCAGCTGGCTAGTCGCTGACTTTAGGATTGTTTACCCCCAAATGCTGAATTTTGAGTAAAAGGTGTAGGTGCTAGCAAATCCCTGCATAATATATTAACTAGTTAGCTAGCTATTTTCCAAACTACTGTTTCATGGTTTAAAAACGAAGTTTCATTGTTTCTTCATGCCTTGGAAAATAATTGTCATTCTCATTTAAAATCGATCACTTCAAGTGTCATTTTGAACATAAGTGGTATTGGCAAGTCAATAAAGGGGCTCAGGCTCACACTTTTTTTGGTCATATTTTAAACAAAACTTGCTGCCATTTGACACTCGAAATGTTTCCACACAACATCATGAAAACACATTCAGGCTAGCTGTTCATGGAAATAGAACCATCACTCAACTGGAACATGATTATTTATTTAAAATGTAATCAGGTAAAAATATCCTTTGCTTTAAAACTCTATCCTTTCTTTCTTCTTCCATCCTCTCCTCCTCTGTGTCAGGGTTTGAGCTTTGTTCCTGTGAAACAATATAATCCTGTAATGTACGGAAGAGGATTAGAGGCAGTTTCGTTTTTAATTACAACTTATTCTGGTTCGAGCCATGACATCATCTTTCTTCAAAGTTCACTCTGAAGACTTCCCAGAGGAGGGGAGCTGGGATCACCCCAAAATAGTAAAACAATAACTCTCAGAAAGGATTAGATGACACCAAAGAAGTAATCTGGCGCTGATCAAGTGAATTCCATCAAAAGTTTGCAACAATAGCCTCACACACATGCACACACAATCAAGGACCTGTAGTGTGTTTTCAAAATGCCCCAAGAGCCAACCTGGTGTTGTGAAAGGTTGTACTGCAGGAAACAGTCGATCACAGACCTTTCTTTCATCTTTCCTCTCCTCTTTTTCTTCTTACCACCAAATAAACAATGGCGGTAGGGTAATGAGGCCCCTGGGTGTTCTAAGGACATAAGATGAGAGGGAGAGCTGGCCACACAGAACTTATAAAAACCCGGAGACATGAGGAGAGGCAAGGGCCCAGCCGCCTCATTAGGGAACCATGAACAATCGTGGCAGCTATTATTTCCTTCTGCTAACGACTGCCGGCCCCCCACACACACAGGCACTGACACACGTGAACACATAAATACAGACACACTTTTAGCATGAGCGAGCAGACAAACATGTCAAAACACAGAGGAGACATTACAAGCACAGTGTGATGCTGTTCAATATTATAAATCTTTTTTAATAGTTGGCAAAGAGAGAAGGAGATGGGAAGAGAGGGCAATTAAGAAAGTGAGAGGTGCCTAGGGGCCCTCAATGCCAAGAAGGATATCTTTATACTTAAATTATTGACATGGATTTCATAGAGAACTAGAAATACTCTATTACTTTACAATTTATATTTGTTGGATTTTAAAATAATGGGCTTTATGATGTACAAGTATGGTGTGACTTTGGGAGAAAATTAACAAATTATGACACGGCACAAAGATAAGGGCATCAGGTTTAAAGCCAATCTTGGGTCTACATATACAGTACATTTACGCAGTATTTACATCAATGCTGAAATTAACTAATGCTTGATTAATTAACAAGTAATCTTGTGCAGGCAACAGTGACAAGATTTAGATATCAGAAGCCTAACAAGCTCATTTTCAAGTTCACGTTTGTATTTTTTTTTTGTTGTATTTTTACATGATTTAATGTTCAGAAAGTGCTTCATTTTTCTCACACTGCCTGTGCTGCAGAAACTTTTTTGTCCTCTGTCTACTCTGATTAGTTAGTTGGCCAGCTCTGTTTTCATTGGTCAACCACTTACATATGTCCCGTCCATCTGTGTCCGTTCGAAATGTATAGAACATGTGGACTACAGAGTGTATTGATACGTACAATGTGTTAAAGCGCTAGCCAATAGAAGCGCAAGTGTAATAAAGTAACGTCAATATGTTACAGAAGTAAAACAAAAAAGGATTCCGATCAAAGGGGGGTGTATGTTAAGAGAAACTTCCTCTGGAGGGGACTTTGGGATTTTAGCCTTTGCAGACTTACATGATCAAAAACCTTTATAACACCCTACAGGAAAGGGAAATCCCCAAAATGTTAAAGAGACTAATTACGTGTGGTGACTTATGAGTATTGTCTGATCCCTTTGTGAAAGGCTTTGATTGTGGGCATATAAAAAGTAATTATCTGGTCTTAAGTTGCTAATCTAACAGTGAACAACTAATGCCTGTTAAATCTGTTGGCTAAACTCCGAAATATTGGCCCTTGCCCCTCATTGTCATCAGACCGATAGTCGATGGTTTTTCAAGATGGAAAAGTGCATGAAAGCCTATTTTCTAAAGCATCGGCAGACCTTGGGAGTCACTTAACTCAGCACAGATAAATCAGAAACAGGGCCACATTTGCGTCTCTGGAACGCTGCAGTGAACAAGGGCATTGACCTGTTCCACTTGGAAGTATTAGTGACTTTCTGTGTCCGTTCGAATATAAAGAACATATGGACTACCAAATGTATTCATAAAACATTGTTAAACTTGTGAAAAACATCAGGGATTGGTTGGGTGGTTGGAAACAGCCGTTGGAAGGGCAGTATGTTTGCCTACAAGTACGCATGGACACCTTAAACACTTGCACACACATGAAGTCACACACCCTACATACCACTGATGTTTGAACAGAGAGCATTAGCCTTGGCAAACAGGAGTGTGCATTCATCAAGTTGCAGTCTTGTTTCATTTCCCCCTTCAGGTTTTGAGCCTTAGCACAGGTCAGCATGAGCGATAACATTTCACCTGAGCTCCTGCATGTTTAATCTGCTGCTTTCCATCCCTCCGTGTCTTTTTGAACACCTCCATCTTTCACTCTTTATATTTCCTCCTTCTCACTTCAAACTTCATCCTTCTTGCCTCTTTTTACCTTCACTTCATTGATCCATCCCTCTTAATCCACGCCGCGATATCTCCCTCCCTGTTACGCTACCAATCCATCCACCCCTCACTTTTCTTCTTCTCCTCCAAAAGACAAACACTTCACGGGTTCTCTCCATCTCCTCGTTGTGTTTGCTCAGGGATTAAGCAGTGCTTTGTGCCGTTGAGGAAGGAAGGAACTAATCAGACTCTTATTTGTCGTTGCATTCTGTGTCTTATGGTGAGAAGGGAACCTGACCTGCCATGAGCTCAAACACACACACACATGCACATATGGCGAGCGGCCCAAGCAGGGTGAAAACCGATAGCTGGCCAGGGAAAAAAAAAACACACGCATATGTGCACACACGCCAGCCAGACGCAACCTGACACCTCGTCTGCCTCAGTCGGGGAGTTAGCTTGGGCGTGCATTCGCCCCTTGACTGCTATATTCTGTGTTTGTGTGTGTGCTCTCGCTTCTTCAACACTGACCTGCTGCTCTGTTGCTGTCTTTGTTCCCAGAGAAGGCCTGTTTTCGGATTGGCTGGGCTGATTGTAGGGGATATGGATCTGTGTTTTTCCTCATCAGCGGCGGCTCTGATTTGACAAATTCTGTTTTCCCTGCTGTCTGCAGGCGCACCGGTTCACGGCAACGACTGGAGGCAGCTGCACAGGCGTGCCCCTCGTTCCGCCCTCCCTGTCTTTGCGTGTGTGCTTGCTCAATCGTTTCGAGACATTTGCCCAGCGATGGACGTGCGCATGCATACAAACTCACAGACACACATACTGTACACACTCTGGCTACCTCATCAAATCAGCAGGCTGATTAGTCATTGCTCACATCTCCTTCTCCACTTAGGTCGATCCATAATTCATGGATCGAACAGATGGGCTCGGCTGGGATCAAATTCTCTCAAGATCAGATTGCCTCTTTCTTCAGATAACTCATGTATTGAGCATCAACACAACAGGTGTCTTGACCCCCTTCTCTTTTTTTCCAGACACATGACCTGAGTGCATTTGAGAGAGTATGATGGCCCTGTCATCGTTAACACACATTATTAATGTATTCTCTGAACAGGCGATGTGAGGGAGAGGAATCAATTGTAGTTCCATTGATCCAGTTTGTACAAAATGTTTACAAGCTGCACTGTGTCTCCAAGGACTCCAACACTACTCTCATATTAACTCTCTGTCTGTCTCGCCCACACTGATTGCCCCTAACTACAGAGTATGCTGCATTTTTGTTTGTTTTATGCTCATATTTTCAAAAGAAAACTACACTATAAATTAAATACCTTCATGAAATGGTATATAATCTACCCCGCAAAATGATATTTGGTAGGGTAATGCGAGGGACCGTTTATGATCAAACTCTTCTAGACTCTAGCACTGGTCAAGACCCCTCCTACGCATCCCATAATGCCATAGTATGCAATAGTATTTTCACAAGACCATTTAATGCACCCAGTTTTAAATCCATACTTCTCAAAAGTTTCTCCAAGGCCAAGACAACTCTGATGAAGGTATTGTGAATCCATCAGGGTCATAATAACACGACAAATCTCTTCACAGAAGGCATTTATAATTTCCATGATTGACCAAACGTGTGTAATGCCCCTCATAGAAAAACAGTTTCAATAGATTCGAAAGGCAGCAAGGTTTCAAGGAGAGGAAAAAGAATAAAAACTCTTAAACCACCACTTGACTTTCTATCCATGTTCTCAGTAAGTTGCACATACATATTTTTGCATGCCATTAGGGTTATTTTCTCATAGACTTCTATACAATAAGACACCTTTATCTGGCCCCAGCCCGCTTTAAAGGTCCCTTATTATGCAAATGCTGTTTTTGATGTCTTTTATACATAAATATGTGTCCCCGGTGTGTAAGGAGACTCACAAAGTGTCAGAAAATACAACCCTCTCTCTTTTCCTCTTTGCCCACATCTAAAAAAACAGGGGTACAAACAAGCTGATCCAGATTTGCTTCAGTTATGACGTCATAACCAAAATGTGGGCTGGCTTTACATTGAACTCCTGGCAACGTCCAACCCACGTAACACGTTCCAACTATCGTCCGCAATATACAGTCGCAAGCTGAATCCCCTCCGCAGCACCTCTGTGTGTCTGTGTGTTCTGCAGGATGTCTACAGGAGGGACTTGGAGTTGTTGTAAATATAATTCATATAATGTCTCTGTTCTAGTGGTAAACACTGAGAAGTGTTTCAGAAATAACGCTTGATGTGGTTTGGAACATAATATGGGGTTTAATCACAGCAGCGTTTAGCTGAGTATCTTCTCCCGGTAGAAAACTTTCACAGAGCAGAGAGAGCTGCATGCTGCATATGGGCGCTGCCAGCTTCAGCTCAGCTCAAATTTAAAGTGACAGTCACAGAATCAGCACTTCAGGAACAGGGCTGAAATAGAGGGGTATGATAGGGCCACAATGGGTGATCTGTTTGGTATTTTGAGCAAAACACTACACAGACATGTTTTGTATAGATATTGCCGTACCATATATTTTAAAAAATATAGCATTATAGGAACCCTTTAAGAAAGAATGCAAGTTTAATGCCACAGATTTTTTTGAGAGATTGTCTGTTATCTCCATTTGTAGAATTATAACAGACAGTTAACCTTACCACCTGGCCTTTGAAATGTGGTTTTGCAAAAACCCTAAAGAAACATTAAACTAACCCCTTACCCTCATGCTGGTTGGATAACTTCAAACAAGACAATACATTTAACATTTATGATATTTTATTTCTGTAGTTAATTAAAATGTCAACAGTGCCCTTTTATTCTGTCAATAAGGGCACTCTACATAAAAAATAATATGTCAGGGTAGATTATAAAAAGTTTAGGTAATGATTACTTGGTCAAACCCAAAAGCTACCATTTTCATGCTTCCAAACCCACACTGTTCAGCTCAGGCTGCAGGGAGTGCGCAGTTCCAACTAGTTGGATCTTTCTCTCTTGCACACTCGCCATTTCTCATGTAGAATTTTGGTTGTTCTGGATGGAGTAATGCTGAGTTGGCCCATAGTGCTCCCAGGCGTTCCTAATGAGAGAAAAACTCCCTGGGCTGCTGCCACCCAAACATCACCGAGGCAAGTAGCGGGCAACTCATACATACTGGTGCAATACACACTACATTGTACACAAATCTATTTAGTTAATCCTGACAATCATGTGACTTTTGCTGATTTTCTCAGAAATGATTAATTATCGTAAGAAAATCATGGAGAGCAATGTGACTGGACTGCATTAGCTGACCCGAGCTTAAACTGAATAAACTTGATCACTCGCTGAATGAATAGAGTACATACAAAGACTTTATTAAATTAAATACATGATGTATGATGCTTTCGTTTGCTGGGTGTCTGCCCAGCCTTGCCCATGCATTTGGCAAGCGACTCAAATTAAAAAAAGTATATTTTGATTTAGAATATCCATGACAGAATGGTTTTCGGAAAAGCCAACTTCCCAATGTAATTAACGTTCACACAAATAGAGTCATTCTGTATATTTATATGCTCTTACTGGTAAATCTAGCCAACAGTGAACAAGAGTGAGAGCACAGCTTGGGTCTGCCCATGGAAAGAGTGGCATCACTCCATTGGTCCTAATATGAAGTTGAGACAGAACGGCGATGTGGCAGGGTGACTGCAGGGACCAGATGGAGGGATGGAAACAAAAAGGGCGAAAATGGACTAAATGACCGTCACGGGGCAACAATGGAAATGGGGTGCTATTATAACGTGTATCACTAATCCCACACATGAGGTTAAACGGTTTAAAGCATAATGTATGTTTAACAATCACAGGAATAAACAGCTAATAAAAGGTGGAGAGCTATTGCCCTTCACTGGGACATTTCCCGTCATCATTAGCGAGCGCTGGAAAACTTCATTTTTTTCCTGCCAGATTAGACTTGCCAGCCTTTTGGAGGTTGATTTAGTTGGCTTAAAAAAGTCCTATTTGAAACACAATTCTTATTTGCCAAATATCTCACACGCATATTTGTCACGGGTTTGATCATTAGCATAGAGTTGCATGCTTGTGAGGACATGCGGGTACCAAAAATGCTATAGGATCTGACATTTGGCAATCCCGAGCCAGTGAAGGCATGTTGTGACTCTGAGTTCCTATTCCTGACAGCTTGTTCGCCTTGATTAATGACCCTGAGGTGAAACAGAGTTCCCCTGTCCACCTCAGAGTGAACAAACTAATGAACCAGATGCATTATTTATTATTGAAAAGCCGAAGCCCAGAACAAAAGCTGAGGTTGGGGTAAAATACACTGAAACATTCCAAGAGAAGGAATGCTTTTCTTCCTGCCCTCATTATTTTTGCTCGTCAACCTGGAGATGTTGCCAAGTATAATATTAGTGGGATAAAACATTGTTGCAGTGTACTTGGTAATGTGAGTCGATGAGGACCGCAGTTCTTGCGCTCTATTTCAGGAATCAAAGTGATTGTTGCATATCTTGATCAGGGGTGGGCTGGTATGCTAGCTGCGAGTGCTGGTGGAGAAGATTAGATCTTAATTGTCAGACATTACTGTTTGATGGCAACCAGAGAGACAGGGAGAGACACTACTGTGCCTTGTAATAAGCCGCCCTGGTGTTGACACTGAGATCCAAGTTAGAATAAAACTAACAAGGGGATTGTGTCATTCCTTCTCTAGTTACGCTAATGAGAGAGGACTTATTCCTGTAATATAAAATTACTCTGTCACTGAGCTTTGGTACTGATATTTCAACAGGCAAGTTAAGACTCTGAGGTTTTTTGAGGAAATCTTTACACCATTGAGTTACTGCTGACACTGCATATTTCATGTTTAAAAAAAAATAAAAAAATCTTAAGAATGGATATTCTCTTCCTGGCATTTGTTGGACAATAAAATTAACTTTTTTTTAGAAAACAGTAGGTAAAACTGCAGTAACGTGACTCTAGTTTGTTATCTGTGAGATAGGAAATACTCCTAACCCCGACCCTTATTTCACAGTCACAACTAGACCGCTAAATGAAGTGAGTTAAATTAGAGTAAAGTTAGCTAAGGACTTGGAGCTAGCCACGGCTTAATCTAATGTTCCTGATATAAGCCCACACTTGAATTCATATGAGTCAACAGATGAATTTTTGAAGTTAAATATCAGCAGAAACCAAAACTCTTTCTTTCGGAGTATTACGACGCCAAAGCTAAAACTAGTTTAGCAAAGTAGCAATCGTTAGTGAATACCTAGCTAGCATAACCAAAACACATTGATATGAATTGAAAACAGTCATGATAAAGTTGCTTTCTTAAATATTTGGACAAGAAAGATAAAATAAGATATTTTTTGTCATATATGTAATTCTTATTAGTCTACAAAATCAAAAATAATGGCAATGCAACATTTTGATCATAAACACTGTTTCTTGATCCGTCTGAAAAATATGAGTTTTAATTTTGAAGAGGTAAGGCATAAATTATTTCAGAAAACAAAATAGTGAAGCAAATATTAGAGACATGTCTTTTTTTGTTTCTTTATCATCTTGCTGCAACCCTTTTGGTCTACAGAAGACAGATATACGGTATAATTCAAATCAACAACAGCAACCAGAAGATTACGAAAAATACTCTTTTGGACATAAGAGCAAACCCTAATCCAACACAATATTTCATTTTTACTGAGACATACACTATAGTAAACACAGGAAATAGGTTTGCGATTGCTGCTGCCAAGTGGGTCTCACTCTTGATATGACTGTTTATTTATGTTTTTGTTTCATGTGATAAGCCTGTCCTCTGGCAGGCAATGTGTTGTTCTTGCCATTAACATCATCAATCACAGTAGCATTTAGTAATCCCTATAAATGAATAACAGTAATAACTTATTTAAACCGCTTATTACTTTGACAGCAGCATTGAAACATATAGACATGCGTGTATGTGTGTGTGGGAGTGAATTTATCAATGTTTAAGAGGTTTACGCTGATATAAAAAGCCATTTCTGCCAGGGAAAGGAAAAGGAAAAGGTAAATTAATAAGAGATCAAAATATTATAATAAGCAGATAATGATTCATAATAGAATCATTTTGTTCATATCCTGCTTAGCTTTTCATGTTTAATGTTGTCCTTTCATGGTGGATATTAGGCTTTCATAAGTAAAGGATGTTGTTCAAAAAGACTGTTACGGGTTTAATAGGAAATAACGAGACATAAAGTTGAAGATCAAAATAAACTAAGTGAAATACAAGATATAAAGGTAATGAGAGAGTCAAGCTTAATGTTTATATGAAAATAAAATTAATAGGTACATTATCAGCATTTTTTATTTCTCTTTATGTGTAACTTTTCTTGTTTAATATTTTCTCTGTGGACATGAGCATTATGGCTCAGCTTTTTTTCTAAATTAATATAATTATTTGAAAGTAAAATCACAAGTCAAATGTCCAAATTATGAGATACTAAATCAAATTTGGCGTTCGGAAAATAAAGTTACAAGACGATGATTTAGCTATTGATTTAACTTTATCAATTAACATCTCTATGACTTAAAAAGTATTGTTAACCGCACATGTTTCATGTTTAATTGCATAGCATTTTTAGTTTTTCCCATGGTTTCAGAAGGTTTTACAGCTCCACATCACCCAGTTGCATACAAAGGAATTTCTCATAGTGTGTGGAACGGAAAATGAATCACGATATAAATCTTCAACATGCTCACTGTAAGGAACATGAAATATGTGCGGTTAAACACACTGATTTTTTTCAACACTTCCATTCAAGCATTCTTTGAGCAACCTCTTTGCACAAACACTTAAAGCATTATCAGAAATATTCCTAGGCTCATATTTACCCTGGCAGGGGTCCAAGACAGTGTTTTTAATCAAACAGGCAAACAGGAAATACCTCCAGCGTGATTACACTTTATCTCAACATCAGTCGTTCATTAGCATTGATAACAAAGGAAGTATGCACTTCAGTCTGATCACGCGGCCTCGGCACGAATAAATCCATCACTGGAGGTTTTGAGATCTTGTCATGAGAGGCAGCGAAGCTAGTTTTGGAAGATTACAACCAAATAATGATGATGTACATGTATTGTATTTCATTTTGCGATGAAGCCTGATACAACATTGAGACGGAAGTAAGACTTACGGGCTAATTTACTTCGACAGCTGTGCGTTGACACCAGGAATTAGTCGTTGCTCATACAAATAGAGTACATATGCTAATACTGGAGCTAATTGGTGGAAAGGGTTTGGGCTTGGTCGGGGAAGCCATGTCAGTTGGAAGTAACTTGGATGGAGATGTATGCCCGCTCTGCTCTCAGCACTCTAAGAGGCTTCCAGCAGCCCTCATTTACACATGCGGAGTAGCCTGAACACTGAGATAACACCATTCAGTTTTGACTTACACAGATGGCAAATTTTTCCTTAAATCACTGTCGATTGGAAAGCATTTGAATCCCTCTCGTTATGCATACTGGATGTGATGAATACATTGACATTTTTTAATGTTAATACATATCGTGAATACTGTGATTATGAATAAACCAGTGAGGCAATAGCTGCCATTAGCGGCACTGAACCGCTTTCATTACCGTAAGGAGCACTATCCAGGGTGTTATGGCCTTTAACAACAATTGCCATGTAGGCTGTATTCTGTGGAAAAGGTGACACATAAACAAACAAGCTGTGACTCAACAAGTGGGATTAAGAAATGGTTTGTCACTACAGAAGCACAGTTGGGAGTTCAGAAGATTTGTCAGTTCTGGGAATATTTGTACATTTTCTTTTGGAAAATGTACTTTTAATGATATTCCTCAATATACTAAAAACACTCCTGGTTAATTATCTGTCAAGGCCATTCATTTCAAACTTTCTTCGAAGAAACAAAGTTTTGCACCAATGCAAATTTTAAAAATATATTTATTATTGATCACAAATCCAAAAGTGAGCCGAATTAAAAGTACAAGTGGGCTATTTATACTAAGCTTGCCATTAGCCGTGCTCACAACATAATTGTAAGCATAATTATATGATTGTAACCTAAATTCCTCTTTAATAATTTACATATTTTAAAAAGTTCTTCATCGACAATCAGTCATTTAGTCATCTCAGTTATATTGTGACTCCCTTAATGACTACTGAATACTGAATTGAGAAATCTTGTTTGATTTAATGTTGCCAAATCAGTGAAATAGTGACTTTTTTGTATAACTCCAGATTTCCCATGGGGTAAGCACCCCCTCTGTTCACATAATTCTTACTTCATCATATACAGAAAGGCCTACCATCCTTCGGTCTGCGGTCGGTTGTTGGAAGCTGCTCTATCAACCCAGCATCTCTTCATTACCACCATGATCTTCAGATTGTTTCACCAGCGTCTAGACTCCTTATTGAACTAATTTCTTGGTTTAAACTATGACAGTGGAGGGTACTGTAACCTGCTGTACTGCAGACCACCAACCGATCAAAGGAACCAACCTTCTTGGTGCTGCCTTTCTTCCTGGGTTCACATTTCCCCTTAACCAAACTGGTTGTGATTAACATGTTCGCCTGAGGAGCAAGAGAACTGAATGTGGAAAAAGATATGATCCCGGGAGGAGCTCCATGTGACCGCAGATGTATATAAAGACACAAATATAAGCATGCTTGTTTTATTATTCTCTCACTGACGCACTGCTTTACCAAGGTCTCCACCCAAGACCACACGGACCCAGATCCTCCAGAGGGCTGGCCGCAGAGCAGAGCCAGGGGTCAGAGTTCAAGTGGGAGCTTTATTCCAGGCAGTTGAGGCGTGGGTTGACTGGCAGAGAGGAAACACCAATAGGCCACGCTCTAACCCTCACCCCTTGGGGATTGTTGGGGTCAAGAACTACATCCAGTCTGGCTCCATTGGACATCGATGAATGCACATAGACAGTGTGTCTAAGCATTTCTCTCTGTGTCACTATTTGAAAACAGATGATTTGAAGCTCAAGCAAGACATCGAAAGGAATTTGTGTTTAAAAATACATTTATTTTAACATCAGTAAATAATATATGTTGTCAGATGTTTGCGTGCTTTATAATTGGAGATATGAAATGATTCACCGTCACAAGAGAACAAGTGTATCAAATTGTATTTTTAAAAGAGTTTGCTTAAATGTTTATACGACCTACTCTGAACTTCAACTACAATTATAGTTCAATTAACTTTCAAAGGTATCCACTTAACTAGGCCAGGAATACAAACACATATAGAAGTTAGAAAGAAAACAACAAGGAATTATGGCTTGTCAACATTAGAACTGCTGCTTAATTGTACATCAACCAAAACATTCAGAGGGGAAATCATTTCAGTTTGTCACATTTAAAAATAACACCTTTTTATTTGTCAAACACTGAGTATTGGATGCTGCATACTTGAATTCTCCACGGAAAAGTAAAGATAAAATGTGTCAGCTGTCCTCTTTATAAATGGTGGCCTGTGCTGGTGTTAGATGAAGAAGTTTTAAATTGGTGTAACTTTTCTTACCACTCATTTTATTGTTCTCTTACTGCCAATTGCTTGTAAATAACTATCAGCTCTGCTTCTTTACACTAATCCAATTTAAGTAGCCATTCAGATTCTTTATCACTTTTATTAATCTTCAGTCCTTTTATATCGGACCACTGAAAAACGCTATTAACACTTAACTGCTGAAAGCCTTCTTAATGTAGTAATGCAGTACATATGGTTTGTTGTACTTCACCTATATTTACCAAATACCACGCTATAGCAAGATTGAATGCTAGGAGACAAAACTACAACAACAAATATATCTAATTCTGTAATTACAGTCCCATAAATTCCATATCATCTAATCATATGTATCCTTAATTGAAATTCATAGGAATGTATGTTTATATAATTATGTTATTTTGAAGGAAATAGAGGCAGATTCAATATAGTTTACTTCCATTTAACTACCAATTGATTTAATCACATATACAACAAATTAAGGAACAATTTGAAATGTGTCTACCAAAAGGTGCCACATTCACCATATTCAAAAGTTATGGTTACAATAATTATTATATCATCTTATTTAAACACAAAAAATATGACATTTTTTGACAGCTCTATATATACAGTATATACTTCATCATCAACACTCATGACTTTCTTATGGCATGGCACATATGATGCTTTATGAGCAACATATGGGCAATCTTTCTTCCGGCTGTCAATATAGTTTACTGTACAATACTGTCATCATATTTGTTATATTTATTACTGAAAAATGCTCATCCATTATCGAGTGAAACAAATGCATTTAGATTTATTGACGCCCCTGCGACATTGCTGATTTACCAATGCGAAGTGAATGAAGACCCTCGTAAAAAATGACTGTTTTCCATCATGACTTACACACTGCATATCTATGCATTTTTAATGACCTAACCAGAAATAATAATGCCACTGTACATCCAGCATGTGTCATTACACATCCAAGAATTTACCCTTGATATTCACATTTCTGTAATCAAAGGGGGACTCTTTTCCTTAGCCAAATTAAATAAAAAAAAACAAAACAAGTAAAATTATATTCACATATCATAGAACACACATTTTTGATTTAAAGCACAGTCTCTGTATTCAAACTAGTTCATTACTGAGTCTCGGTCACGTACGGCCTTTGCATACCATGGAATATAATAGGTGGTTTGCTAAAATTGGGATGTAAATCTCATTATTGGACTGTACTCGAGAACAAATCAGTCTTCCGTTCCCCCGCTGCAGAAATCACGTTTCGCTGCAGCACCCTGGGACGGCCTGATCATGTAAATCGCTGAGTGTTTTTAGTATGTACATATTTTAACATGTTAATCTATCTGACAGACCAAACATAATGCTGACGAGGCCTTCTCCCCTCGGTGCTCTGTAGGCCAAGCCTGGTAGCACGCGTGCTGTGCACTGTCAAAGACGAGCATAAATAAATCATTTAATCCATTAATATTCACGCTAGAGCTTGTCTATTCTATACCACATTGTTTAAACAGTTACAAATCTGTATCCCCCCTCCCCCCCTGGTTTATATACTACAGCTGCTATAGGTGGCAACACTGTACAAAAACTTAGCAAATGTGTCTTTATTCTGCCTCTCTGATCTCAGCGGCCCTCCCGGGGGAGCCAAAGTAGTTTCTGGCTTAACAACACTTGTTTTTTTGTGTTTTTTATGTGCTTTTCACTTCCAGCCTCAGAACGTGTTCCATCTGCAAGGGTTGTCAGGTAACTGTGCCGACACATCTGCGGCTGGTTTGGGAGCGCTGCAGCTGTGACCTCTGGTTTGATGTGTAAAAAGAAAACATCTAATATGGCATTCGCCATCTGCAGACGAGTGGGAAACGGGGAGAGACTGGAGGATTGGACGGCAGAGGGAGAAAGAGAGACGGGGGGGGGGGGGGCCGTTTGTTCTCGCTGTCACTAGCTGCAATGGGAGGGAAAACACTGTATTTATTTTGCACTCATGCATTGGCTGCCTTCACTTTCTCTTCATTGCAATGGAAGCCTAGACTAGATCAACGAAATCCTGTGACTGTTTCAGTGATATAGAGTGACAGTCCTTGTGTAAAACAGGAACACTTTTTATATGCAACTATTGGATGTAAATTATATTTAAAGGGTCCCTATTATGCTTGTGCTCAGGTTCATATTTGTATTTTGAGCCTTTACTGTGACATGTCTACATGCTTTAATGTTCAAAAAGGTATTTATTTTTCTCATACTGCCTGTGATGAAGCGTCTCTTTTCCACCTCTGTCTGAAACCAGAGCCCAATCTGCTCTGATTAGTTAGCTGGCCGACTCTGTGGTGATTGATCAACTGCTTAGAAATGACCCCCTGTCACGTACAATGTGTTAGAGTGCTATCCAACAGAAGCGAGAGTGTTACGTAGTAATGTCACTAAGTTACAGAATCAGACAAGGACTACAATTGAGGCTTTTCAGGCATTTTTTCGCACAAAAAGACTACTGCAAAAAGCACAATAGGGCTTCTTCAAAACAATCTAATTTTTCACAATTGACTTGCAGAGTCAGATTCCCATTCATTATAGATTGAGTGTGTGCAGATTGTTTTCCCCTCTCTTGATAATGCAATCGATGAGCCTCTCCAGATTAGGGTGACATTTCAGAACAAATGAGATGTTTAAACAAACAGAGAAATGACACATCAGTGGTTTTGTGAAGGTGATTTTGAAGGTTGAAGTACCTAGTGGAATGTGTCTTAAGCATGTGAACCCGCTGCACTTACATGCGTCTGGAATGTGCGCATTAGTTTGGGATTCGGAATGACGCCACAGAGCGGAGATGGCGTCTGAGCTTTGGATGTATTGGCTCCCTGCTGGGCCTCCTACGTGTTTGAATTTAGCCGCTCGGGAGTTGATCTTCAGGGGGCTGACAGGTAGGCTGATGAGGGTCCCTGTGGTACATAGCAATGGGATTAACACAGCAGCAGTGTGTGGCAGCAGTCTGTGAGTGAGTGTGTTTGTTGTCTTGCATTTTAGGTGGATGGAAGGACGGAGGGTTGGGCTAAGACCAGACACCCTGTGGTGCTGGCATCAGACTGGTACCGACACATAACACACACGAACACACACGAGGTGAAAGCTGAATACCAGCCCCAGTCATTAGCTCTCCTCAGTATTGGTCAACAGCAGACATATTTTAGGCTCCACATGTTTTATTATAAATTAATAACACAAATCCAGATTGTGGAAAATACAGCTAAAGCTCATTTGTCTTAACCACAATTTTCAACCTTGCCCAAACTAATGACTGGCTGAACTGCTTCTGCAGATGTGCAAACATAATATATTATTCACAGCATGTGTTGGAAACTACTTGTATTTAATTTCCAAATTAACTGAATGGATTGCTTTATAATGACTGTGCAGGCACGTATGAAACTTTTTTTTTTTACAAAGTAGGTTGTGCAATTGCAAGTGAAAATATATATATACTATATATATTTTTCAGATTTCTAACATGGTGTTCTTTCTATTAGGAAGGAAATTGAATCATGTACTATCGAACAGCCCTACTGTAATGCTCCTGAATTGCTACTTGTCCTTGTCAAATTCATTACACAAAAGTATTAGTATTTTATGAGCCAGCTGCAAATCAGATGATGGCAATGCATGTTAGTCCTTCACAAAGTCTCAGAGGTTAACTGTTTATTTAGAGGTTGTAAGGATGAAACATTCTGTAGATTTGAAGCACTCAACTACAGAAAAAAGCCTTCAGTAGATTCCAAGAATGTATCTTAATTTATTTGTAATACATTCCCCGGTGTATTATTTTGGGATGTATTAAAGAAGGTGGGTGGGTGTTGCCAATAGCTTCGCTTTGTGATGTGCTTTTGTAATGGTTTGCCTTTTTTATTTATTCATTTAGTTAATTTTATTCAGTTTTTATTCATCTTTTTGTATTAATCTGTTCTGATTATTTCATACATATCATCAATAAAAGTGACATCAAAATTAAGTATCGGTTTAGGCCTACTATTTTTCTAAAATAAAAAACAATAATTTTCTTTATTTTGAATGGAAATACCTATTTTTTATTCGATGTACAAAAAACACAATATATGCAAAAATACTGACATTAAATCAACAATAAAAAAGGTTTTTTTAGGTTGCATACTAGTGTGCTAGGAATCTATAAGCATAAAATACATTTAAAGTCTTTAATTCCTTTTGGATCGAACTGACTGACTTAACTTTGTTAGTATCGAGAATTTTGTCCTAATTTTCTTACTACGCGTAAGTTTCAGTAATCATGACATCCACAGTGTGAAAGCTGCCAATGACTCAGCAAGTATTTAAATAACATGAGCATTAGCAAGCTAGGCTAGCTACCTTCAAACTCACTTTCCCCACACCACAATGTTTCCTCTACATGTTGAACTTTATAAGGAGATAGATGTGGACAATGGTACCATTGAGAGTCGTAGTCAATATCTTTTGTAATCGGCATGTACCCTTTGTCTATATCAGGGGGATTCAACTAAAATTCAACGAGGTCCACTTAGAGAAAATTTCCTCAAGCAAAGGTCCGGAACGTCAAAATGTCTAACTGGCGTTATGAATGAGTGTGATATACATTAAATGTGACCTAGTAGCTGTATCAACGTCTGCATGTAATCAACCATTGACTGTCTCATCAAACAAACAAAGCACAATTCAAAAACAACAATATTTATTGTCACTTGAACTATACAGATATACAGTACAATACTGTAGATATTTGTGCTAATAACTTGGGCTGCATTCAAAATAAAATACAGAAAATAAATAAAATGGCTTTTGAAAAAGTGTGCATCTTAAAAGTGAGTAATTTTAGAAAGATGAAATAAAAGTGCAGCAGCCGCAGCAGCTTGAGTTTCCCCTTTTCTTTGTTAACGTTTCACATCTTAACAGTTTCAGCCAATTATATAACATATCAGTCCAAACACATCATAACAATTGAACAGTTTTAAGGTTTGTCTGTCTTTCCTTCTTATATTCCACTCCTTAACTGACCGTCTTTGTTCAGTGAGAGAACTGAGCTCTAACTCGTCTCTCCCCTCACTCTTCTCTCCGCCTTCTCCCTCTGTCTCCCGCTAACTCGTCTCTCCCCTCACTTTTCTCTCCACCTTCTCTCTCTGTCTCCCGCTAAATCGTCTCTCCCCTCACTCTTGTCTCTGTCTTCTCTCTCCCGTTAACTCGTCTCTCCCCTCACTCTTTTCTCCATTATCCTGGATGGGCGGGCCTGGCCCAACGGTGCCCGCCCTTGACGCCGGGCCTGCTAAGTAGTATCCCTCTCTCCAAGTATTAGTACACAAATACACGGACCAAGGCTTGCAATTCCAAACATTATAAAAGTAAACAAGCATGAACATCACATACAAACATTTTCTACAGAAGTGAAACTGTTGAAACTCACTGTTGGGAAACGCTGTCTCTCTGCTGTGTATTTGACTCACGTGTTTTCCCGGCCTAGCGTCTGTTATGACAGTTTGTGTGGGCTTAGAAATTAGGAAATGAAACTCTGTGACTTGACATGAAATATTCAGCACAAAAAAAAGAAGGCAATGAGATCTGAACCTAAGGTAAAAAATCCAAAGAACATTTGAGTCATGATGACTCCTCATGTGTCAGCTGAGAGGAGGAGGCATTGATCATAGCGGTTAAATGTGAGGAAATGTTCTTTTGATAACCAATTATTTATTAGTACCCCTATTCATCTATTCTATTCCTTTCTGACTTCTCTAATCTAGGGGCCATTTCATCAATAGGACTGATGCAAAATGGTCTGATGCTAAATGAGCTGACACCAGTGATCATAATAGGCTCAGATGCACTTTGATCGCAGGTTTTGTTACTTATAATAATGAGCTGAACCTTGAGAACTTGCATGCTTTGTACACAAAGTCACCGACTATGATTCACCACCTGCAGGAGGGAGCTGTTTGCGTAATTTGGAAAGTATACCTAATAAAATGGGATTATTGCAGCATATCATGAAGTCAGGGTTGGCACTCGCCCATTGGTCATGTACCGTATTGAGTTCTCCGTCTTGGACTAGGATTAAAGGTAGCCTATTAATAGAGAAACTCTCCGGCCAGCTTCACAGCTTCCCAGAGTGAGGGCAGGGCACTGAAGTCTCCACTCTGAGGGAAAGGAGGATAATTAACAAAACTGTCTGAACTCCAGTTTCCCTTCAGCCAGACCACACCACACGCTGCTTCTTTTCCAAGTTTAATAGAGAACGACCGTGGAACATCTATCTGAATTTGCGAGGTCAAGCTGTGGAATGTGCTGAGAGAGAGAGGTGAAATGTACATCTTTTCACAGCCTGGCATTGAATAGGTGAAAAATGTGTACAAGGCAGAGGCTCCTTTGTCTTTTTACAAGCATGCTCCCAGTAGTAGAAACCTTACATGCTCACAATTATTCAATCATTTTCTCTACACTTTTGATTATTCTCTGGGTCAGAACTGGTTCGATCACATCCTGGCATACACCGCATAAAAGACGGAGTGGTACCATGGAAACAGATGCCAATAGTACCAGAAGTTATTATGATCTAATGTACTCTCTGAATGAACTGAATTGCTTTCAGGAAACAGAGTTCAGTGCTCAATTTTAAAAACAGGGGTTAGGGTTGGAAACCACACATGAAAGTCTTTGTGGTCCAGGTGCTGAGTCCAAAAAAAGGTTAAGGCTGAGCCAAGAAGACAAGCCAAGAATAAAACAGAGCAAATATTCGCCTTGCAGTTCTTTAAATAATAGACCGTTTTGTCCATTTGTATTTGCCCTAAACAGAAAAATGTGTGATCTGTCCTGTTTTTTTCTCCGTTATTTGTCATTTGGAGACATGTTCAGTTCTGGCATCACTGTCTTTTTCTCAATTTAGGCCATCCAGGAGAACTTTGGGTATTTGCCTCCATTTAAAATCATGCAAATGTCAATTAACTTTGTATTAAGGCTAAACACACCTTTTTTATATTAAACATTTCGAAGCAAACTTTGACTTTGACTTTTTGCTATGTTAAAATTATAGCTGAGTTATGTCTCTTGCCTATAATTATTACACTCTTTTGGACGAGTGTAATAATTATATGCAGACCTCTTTCCATAAAATGACAACTTTCAACTTTGAGACTTCCAAATACGTACTTGTGTTGGATTAGTTCAGTTTTTTTGTGATTTTATAATCACAGAAAAATGTAATAATTTTTTACAGCTCTTTTTGGAGATTGAAGAAGTGTTTTTGGGCCTTCAGGTGTGATAGAGCAATACCAAGTGTGGCCACTACTGCAAAGTCAGCTCTCTGTTGAAAATAGTTACCTCAATGTTGCTAGGCTAGTGGATTTCCTGAAGTTTGTTTACGGTGTGAAGTAAATCAGCCCCGACAAATGTTTAGGAAGCTTAATTTTGACGGCTTGTGTAGGAGGTTATGCTGCAAAGAAGGAAATATGTTTCTGACAGGTAAAATTAAGCCAAAAGCATCCCCTGATGACTTTATTGCAGAGGCAAACTGTTGTCTAGCAGCCAAGAAAAAAATGCGCTGCCAAACAAATTAGGAAAAATGCTTTCAGATAAAATCATTCTGTCCACTTCAAATTTGACAGGAGAGTTTAAAAAGAGTTCATGTTGATTCTTACACTTGAAAACATACTTTGACAAGCTACTACAATGTGGGATGTACATTTTGCTCATGGCAATACTTCACATTCCAGTTTTATACAGACCGATATCTCTTATATATTGTTGCTTGGAAACTTTTCTGACAGCACTATCTTGATTCTTGTACTTTAAAAGTATATATTTTAAAAACTGGTTTTGGAAATCTGTGGTCATCTCATTATCAGGTTTGTCCTATATTCAGGTTATTACAGTAAATCATTCTTTAGATCACAGATAACTGAATTGTTGATTATGCTACGTGTAAGGTATTCAAATAACTTTCTATCTTTCCTCTGGTTCTAGTCACAGTAAGTCCTGTCTTGCTTCAGCCAGAGGGACCTTCTTGAATCATAAGGGAACATGCTGCCCGCTGCAGCAGGAAGGTGAGAAAGCTCACCTCTGAGAGAGGATGATAACTCATGGGATTACTGTAGAATGAAGGGAGAGGTGGATATGAAAGAACCGTGACGCTTGGGAAGAAGCGCTCTTCGCGGGGGATGGTTTCAATCCATAGACGTCGGGGTTATAGATGGGACTGCAAATGTGATCCCCATAAAAGGAGGCCAGCACATTATTGCTACAGAGGCAATAACAAAAATCCTTTTGCAGTCAAAGGTTATCCGGGTCAAAGACAACAGTACGACATAAATTATGCTGTATATTATTGGCTTTGTTGCATTGTATTCATGCGACACCATTGTGGGAAAGCAATTATTTGTCAAATTATTAAATGAACTAACAGACAGAATCTAAACCACCTTAGGAAACACATTCAGCAGGTTCTACTGATTTGCAGAATAGTTTAGACACCTTGGGGTTCTTTACCGGCAAAGGCCTTTTTCATTTTCTTTGTACACTTCCATCATATATTAGTGTTTCTGTTGCACCCCGCCTCATAGACCAGCCAATTTGAAATACCACTGTAACTGTAACCCATATGAATACAAATGACAAAGTTGTAATGTAAATACTATGGTATAGTGCATTAAATATAATGAAAGTGCAGAACAAAAATGGGAATTTGTTGGATTTATATGGACCTTGTGGTGAGGTCAACTTCTGTTTCCAAGGTTAGGGTTAGGGTTAGATTAATATATACCAAAAACCTTTTTGGTTGGATATGTCCCTTGCATTCTATGATTAATGCTATGTTGTGTATTCATGGTGATAACAGTCACATATAGAGGTGGACCTGCAGTAAAATGTTGATGGCTACAATCCATCAAAGCTAGCCTAGAAAATGTTTAGGCTATTTAAAACAGCAGTAAATAATGTAGTGCCAATCTGTTCGAGATCAAAAAGCAGTGGCTTCTTTAGAGTTCCTTTGCACTGACATCTTCTCAAAATGCTCTACTGCTTCAAATATTAGAAACAAATATATGATTTTATAAACAAAATATGATGTTTATAGGACCAAAGCACCTTTTCCCCAGTCACTGACAAAGTCCCATCCTTTTCCTTACAGTGTACGATTTTAAATAAAAACTATTTTCTAAGATTAAATCTGTTGTAGACTTTGAAAGACAGCATCATTACTACATCATTACCGTGGCTAGGTCTACGGGGCTAATGATTTAGCATGTTAACTTCTGTGTTAGCAAGTTTCACACAAATGTGGAGACAAAAAACTGCCTGTAACATCATAAAGGCTCATTAATGGAAACCAATAACATTTTAAGAAAAACATATAAACTGTCTTAAAGTTACTCTCAAAAAATTACTTGTTACCTCTTGCTAACGCCTTGGTGGCTTTGTTCTACAAAGAATACTGAATATGGTTGTTTCAGTGTTGTTTTAGTTAGACAGATTAACTTGAAAACAATTATTTAGAGCAGCTTTTACCATCATTTAAGATTATGCAATACTTAATTCATTCCCCAGTTGTAAATTATCTACGTAGAACTGATTATGAATCTAATTTGCTGACTCTGTAGCAGAATGGGCCAACTGGATCACTAACATTGGCAAATCAAAACAGTATTCCATGTTTCCCAAGGACATTTTGTGCAATGCAATGAATATACAATAAATATAGGACTACTCTCTGTGTACAGCATGTCTTGAGATTCATACCTTTATTGATTGACTGTGTGGAAGAGGAAAAAGTATGATACAGTCTTGCCAAAGATACTGAAAAATGTATGGGATATATTTTTGCTCACAGATCTATAGTCTTATCTGGTGCTTTTTTGAGATCTCCTTTTCAGTTTTTGTTAACTCTACCCATCTTATAGCTAAGTTAATTAAGTTAATTCATGACTACTGCCTCTTTATGTTTTACTCACAGTCATGATCCATCTTCAGCGTTCCAAGTGTGTTTCCCTTGATTTTAGTTAGAAGAAATGTCACCCCTGCTGGGTGATTAGTCCACAGCACGAACGCTGCGAGTGGCCCCACTGAGACTTCTAAAGATTTCTGCCATGAGGGAGAGAACATTTCTTCTCGCAAGCCCTGTTACATTCACCAAAATACCGTTTGGATGTTCAAAGTTGAAGTAAAAAAAATATATCTAAAAAAACAAACAACAGATAATCTTTCAAAATGAAGTTATTATTAGCATCAGTTCACAATTATTTGAAAGACACAGCAAGGCCTGAAACAGCAGAAACAGTGCTGTTAAGCTTTTTCTGCTTCGAGACAAAAACTGGTACGTCAACAAACCAAAGGCCACTTATTTAAATTCAAGTTTGTTGCTCTCAGTGATTTTTTTTCAGGGATATATGCCGTGTCCTTTTGATGTTGCTATATCTTGAAACATAACATACAGTCTAACATGTATCTCATCCTGAAGTAGCATTTAAAAGTGTCTATAATATTTCATGTGAAAATATTTTCAACTGTGACAACAACATTTGAAATTTTGACTTCTGGCCGACTGTTTTTCCTACTCTTTTTTGGACTGTCTTCTTTCAGAACGTTTTCTTAATTAAAAAAGTTGTATTAGTTCTACAACGTCAGCAGTTTCATACTGTCAGGCGACAAAGCGAATGAATGCAATGATTATAATGCACAGGAATATCCAGGAAGACGCCAACAGCGGAAACAGCTGATCACTCATCTGAGTTAAATGTTCACTACATCCAAATTTTTTCAGCGAAGGCGCTCCCGTATCCCATTTAGCGCATCGACTGTTTTTGACAAATTCACCCAAGGCAAAAATAACAACTTTAGTGCAGTTGAATAGATTTGCTCAATACTTTTTTTTGCTGTTTTCCATACATCTTTTCTAATGCAATACTGTATATTTGCACTCAAATGTTTTCTGTGGGAACACGGCACTGACGTGATACTATGTCTATACAACATAGATGTCATGATCCGTGTTTCGTATCTGTCATGTCCTTGTGTTGTGTTTTATTTTTGAAATGTTTTCCCCTCTTGTGTCACCGTTAAGCTTTACTTCCTGTCTGCGTTTCCCTCCTGTGCTTGATTGTGTCATTGTGTTCACCTGTTGCCCCGGTGTTTCTCCTCCCCCTTCCAGCTGTCTCTTGTCCTGTGATTACCCATGTGTTTTAAGTCCCTGTTTCCCTTTTGTCTGGTGTTCAGTCGTCATCATTTCTTCCCTGATCTTGTCCATGTTACCTGCCTGTTCCTGTCGCCCTTCATGTCTGGAGCTAAGTGTTTTTCATGTCCTGTGTTACCCTTGATTCGTGATTTCATCAACAGCTTTTGAATAAAGCTTGTTTTTGACCTTTACCTGCTTCCCCTTGATTTACTGCACTTGGGTCCAGTTTCCCCAACCCTGACAATAGATATATAAGGCTATGTCAAAAAGAGCCATTTCCATTCAGCATAAGGCCCTTTTCACAGAAAAACACCCTATAGCTGATTGTATCCGTACAGGTATTGACAGTGAATCCCCTACATATTTAGAAAAAAAAGAGGGAAAGGACTATAAAATAGAGGTCGAGAGCATATGGCGAGCAGAAACGCCACCCCTGGATAGGATAACATTGAAGTGAATTGAAAGAAAGAAAGACATGCAAAATAAATAAACACCATTTTAACAGGGGTATCGCGCCCTTTGCCTTTTACAAGACCCAAGGTCCAGAGGGGCATTCGTCCATCATCTGTGGATCCACAACTGCCAATAAATCCCAGACAAGCTTTTCCTGCTGTCTGACATGCAGTCAGCTCTGAAAGAGAGATGTTTTACAGTAAAACCACGACCGTGTAAAAGATCCCTCTGCCTCCCCCGGGGTGAAGGCTGGAACAATGCTGTCTCTTTCCTCTATGGACCTGAAAATATAGAGCTCTTTATGGTGTGGCCATCGTACGCTCGCATGTAGAGGGTGGTTTCCAGGGGGCAATAACCTGTAACAGCTCTCACGGGGCCAGCTTGGGGCCAGATGTGATGAGTTACTTTTTAAATGAGAGGTTGCTGGTATTGCTTTAATATCAAGAGAACATGAAAGATCAAAGCACGTTGATATAAACCTGATGGGATTTTATTACTTCTGTCATAATTGATATTGTTCAGTACTCTGAAGCGACCAAAGTTATAGTTTTATACCATGTGGTCCGTAGACAAAGCAAACAGAAGGTTCAAAACTCATCATCTCACAACAGAAAAAGACATTACGATCCTCTCATACTTAATGCAAGTTCAAAGTAACGAGAAACAGATATAGTGGTTCACTGAGGTCAGAGTTCAAGAAAGCTGACCTCTGCATGTCTTTAATGTACTCCACGGGAAGCTCTGCTTGCGCAGCTGGATTGGCAGGCCTTCTTTGCTTGGCCGCAGGTCACATGGATACAAGTTTTACAGAACCATGGATGACAGGGAAAGAGAAATGGAGAGGAAAAGGTGGGAATCAGCGCTGTTGCTTTGAAGAAGAGAGCTGGAAAAAGTAGAGGGAATTCTTTACTCCTGCTCCACTCTCCTCTCGAGTAAGGATTAAAGATTTGCCAAACAGACCAGAGGACAGGATGGTCAAAAGCTGCGGAAAGTTGAAAGAAGAGTACAAAGAGCAAGTGATGGTGATGTGGTAACATTGTTTCATCTCGGATCAGAGATGGCCCCTGAAAACCTCCCGTCTGAGTGTAAGAAAGGAGGGAAGGGGGAAGCGGAGGTCAGCGTGGGGGAGTGCGTGCTGACTAAGCCATTCAAAAGGTTGCGTTATGAACTCATTCTTAACCTCTGCATCCTGTAGGGAGGAGGACCGGAGCCTGGGAATCGTGTTGCAACCCACAGAGCGGCTCTTATCCAGCCATAACTCAGCAGAGGCCAGCTCTGTGTCATTGCTGCCAAATAGCTTATGAGGCGAGCACTCCCCCAATTTATCCCAACACAGTTCCTTTTACTCCTTTACTGATTACATTACACCTTTTAAGAGACAGTCTGCTTCTTTATCCTTCCTATTTCACTGATTTATTTATACAGAAGGATGGTTTGTACAAAAAAAACACCAAGCCCCAAGGAAGTGGGCTGGCTGTTGAAGCCAATGTTTGCAGTGGCAAAATGGGGGTATTACAACCTCTGTGTCAGTGACATGATACCATTCGGCCAAAAATGCTTTTTCCCATCGATTGGCATTAGGAAAGGGAAATCCCAAAAATTGTTTGAGTAATGAATAGCACTTTTTTAAATTGCTAGTATAGGTGTCATTTATGCTAGCGGCTGTAGGAATATTTCCCCATCACTTTTTGAAATGGACAATTCTGTCCCCAATACTTTTGAAAGGTCAAATTTGTTAAAAATGTTCTGACGTGCACAAAGAAGAGAAAAGAGGAACACGTTGAGAAAGGTTTATTTGCACAAGGGAACATGTGCTTCTGGAGAACAGCTTGATGGCATTTGGTATGTGTATTCCTGTGGACTCAGGTGGCGCAATTTGTACATGTGAAACATTTGACTTTAGTAAACTTTGAATGGAAAATAGAAAAGCAAACATTGTTTCGCTTTGCAGCAGCGGGGTACATGTGTTGCAGCCAGAGACACAGGCAGACACCGGTTTTGTTGTTTCACTCGTAGTGACTTCATTTTGTTATATTAATGTGAACTGCCACTCAACCTTTCAACATAAGGCAATAAATAGGTTGTAGGGTCCCTTTTAACATGTTTACACGGTTTGGTCAAACAATCATCAAGAACCTTCTTAATTAACCTCATTCTGAATTAAGCCTTTACACGGACACTGAACTGGTGCTAAACATGTAAAGTGTACTAAAAATAATTCCTTGTTAGTCTCCTGATTTTAAAATGACCAAAACCACTGATTAGAAACTTTGACAAATTCTTGAAACTGTTTCTTGTTTTCCTGGTTGTCCTTTCTCTCTCTCTCTGAACATGACAAAGAGCAAAGCTATCTCTTTAGGCTACTAAAGTTGTTGCTAACACATTTAAGACAAACAGAGGCCCATGATCATTAGCTGCTTAAAGTTGTAAAATTAGTTAAAAGCATCGAGAGTCATTTTCCCTCTCCCTAAATTTGAGTGAGCCAGGCCCTGTTGTAACTCATCAAATTGGAGGAGTTCTTAAGGTTAGCAACAGTGTTCATACTGTATGGGTCAAGATCCCTGGATTATTTGGGTATTGTTGTACCTAAGGACAGGCCATTTTTAGCTTTAGGCGCTGATGAGCAACTTTTATGGGAATGAACAGGACCCCGCCCCTGGCGCTGTATCCTGTTTTCTTTTTATATCCATGAAAAGCACACAGAAGAGCTTTTTGATGTTGGAAATCTGATTGATAGAGTTGGAAGGATTTGGCAGCAGGCCTCGTGTCACACCCCCTCAGGTGTTGCGGCAGCAGCAGTTGTTTGGGTTATTACCAGCCAAAATGCTAACAAGCTCATCTGAGTAACCGAAGGGCTCAATAGCAATGCTATTAATAACTCTGCAGCTCCATCCAGGCAGTCTATTTCCTGAGCCATATTAGTATTGGCCCTTATTGACACTGTCACTGCATCAAGACTAAATCAATAGCCAATCTACTTCACTGCATGGATTAGAAAACAAATCAAATAAGATATTCAAGAGGAGGCAGATTGTTTGAGCGTATTCAGTAGCTAAGTGCAGGGTACTCAGAAGTACTTTATATGTGAAGACTGCGGACTGTCGCAGAGTCTTTCTGAAACAGATGGTTGAGAAGGTATCCAAACTAGATACAGGTGCTGAATTATTATTGGTACCCAGTTGTGACAATAAAGTGAGGCGCTGTTTAAAATCATTTGTCATCAATGATACAATTACATTGATTATGCTCCATACATACCCCTTTCCCACTAAACCTCTTCCTGTATTAGTACCATTGTTGTGCTTTTCTGGTTCTGAACCATTTCTTCTTTGTTTCCCTAGTTATGTTTTCACTACCCAGAGCCCGACTCGTACTGCATCATTGCGTCATTGCGTCATTGCAAGAACTGGTTCTCAGGGCTAAGAGCCGGCCCGCTGTGGTGGAAACAGGAGGAACCGATGCTAAATCAGCCAATAGCTCCGAACTTGCCCTGGAACTGCTTTGTTGGGAAAGTGGCAAAAGAGTAATGCTATTGGGCATGCTAACATGCTCACAAAGACAATGCTAACATACTGGTCCAGCAGGTTTAATGTACACCTTGTTCACCCTCCAAATAAATGATAGCATGTTAACATTTGTCAACATGAAGAACAGCTAAGGCTAATGGGAAGGAAATTAACTCCACTGTTATTGGAAACATGTTTTATTCATCCTGAGGGGAACATAAATGTTTGCTCCAAAAGTAATGGCAATCAATTGAGGCAGTCCCTTGTATTATACTATTTGTTACTCCCTAACTGGTAGTTGGACTCAGGTACCCCTCAACAAAAACACGCCTGTTTGCTTGTGTGGTTTTAAATGGTTGAACAATCTCCTCGTTGACATGACCACAGCAGAGAATCTACACATCTTCTGGAGCAGGCTGAAACCAACCTTTATGACTTGCATCTTGGCCATTAAAACTTACACACAAAATGAGAAACCTTTTAGTACATAATGGGTTTTGCACAATTAAACCTAATACAATAGCACTTATAATGGTGTGGCTTATTTAAAGCCAATGCACCGGCATGTATTTCATTGTTTTGAATTTGTATCTTTAAGGTTTATTGCACTAATTGTAAGTGGCTTTGGATAAATGCATCAGCCAAGTCATTAAAATACACAACAATGTTCTTGTTTTCCTTTTTTTAAATTAATTGATAGCTGAATTACACAATTCCTGAGTTTAACCCTCTAGGTCAGTGGTCGCCAACCCGTCGATCGCAATCGACTGGTAGATCTTTGAAACATTCCCTGTAGATCCCCAAAATAATAGAAAAATAATTACACAAATACATTATGGCTGATTAATGTTCAGTTTCGCAAGCGCCTTTTTTTCTCTCTATCTTATCCGATCCAGTCGTTGTATTTTTTCAGCGCAACAGGCGGCATTAAAATGACGAATAAGATCAAAGAAGGATACTGGCACATTAACTGTCACAAAATGACAATATACGGCACTAGCAGGTGATAGCTAGACGGCAATGTTGTCAGCTAGCATGGCGGAGGCTCCGAGAAAGAAGTCGAAAACGTATAATTTCCATGAGGAATGGGAAGAGGAATTTATTTTCACCATGGTGAAAGACAAGTGTGTTTGTATGCTGTGCCACCAAACTCTGGCGCTGTCTAAAAGAGGAAATCTGGAGCGGCACCACAAGACTAACCACGACAAATTCAAAGACAGTTTCCCCGCCAAGAGCGCAATCCGCGCTAGGAAAGTTGCTGAGCTGAAAGCTGGGTTGAAGGCTCAGCAGTCGCTTTTCACAAAACCTGCTGCTCAAAATAAGGCTGCGACTGAAGCTTCATTTCGTATTAGTCACCTTTTGGCTAAACACAAGAAGCCTTTTAAAGATGGTGATTTATTCAAGGAGGCAATGGCCATCACTGCAGAGACGGTTTTCAACGGCTTCAAAAACAAAGACGACATCAAAACCGCGCTCCGCAGTGTCCAGCTTGGCCCCAATACAGTGGCGAGGAGGGTCCAGCAAATGTCAGGGGATGTGGATCGACAAGTGTTAAAAGATTTGTCACAGTGTGAATATTATTCACTACAGTTTGATGAATCCCTGGATGTAATGGACACAGCTCAGCTTGTTGTATTTGTCAGGATGGCGTTCCCGGACTCTACAACAAAAGAGGATCTCCTCACTGTTTTGCACTTAAAGGAGAGAACGAGAGGTTAGGATATTTACAACGCGTTTAAAAAATATGTCCGCGATAATAACATCCCGATTCACAAACTGGTGGCAATTACCACTGATGGAGCCCCATCGATGCGCGGTGTGCGCGCTGGATTTATTGTGCTGTGTCGTAATGACCATGATTTTCCTGACTTCGTGAATTACCACTGTGTCATTCACCTGCAGGCCTTGGTGGGGAAGGTCGTGAACTTTTCTCAAGTTATGACTCTGGTGGTCAAACTGATCAACTCGATTAGAGCAAATGCGCTTCAACACCGCTTATTCAAGGCGTTATTGGATGAGCTCGATGCCGCGTACGGAGAGCTGCTCCTCCACGCTGATGTCCGGTGGTTGAGTCGCGGCAAAGTGCTGCAGCGATTTGTTGATTTGCTGCCCGAGATAAAGACTTTTCTGGAGACAAGGAACGAGGAGCATGAGGAGCTGTCAGATGATCAGTGGCTGCTGGATCTGGGGTTTCTGACAGACTTGACGGCAAAACTGAACGCACTGAACAACGAGCTCCAGGGAAAAGACCGACACCTGCCCCACATGATAAGCGCAGTGAATGCGTTCAAGGCCAAGCTCGGTGTTTGGAACACACAGCTGAAAAACGGGAGGCTGACACACTTTCCCAACCTGGAGAAAATGTCACAGGCCATCGGTGACAAGGACGCTTTTCACCCTGAGCAGTACTGTGTTCACCTGGACAAAGTGGCAGCAGAGTTCAGTCGGCGTTTTAGTGAATTATGGAAGATATTGCTGCATTCGTCTTAAACCCATTCCTGACCATTGATGTGGAACAGGTAGCAGCCAAATTTCAGCAGGTATTTGCTCTGCTTAGTGGGGTTGACATGGAGATGGTTGATTTGCCAAATGACATTGAGCTGAAAGTAAGATCACGGGACAGTACCTTTTGGGGATTTGTCAGCAGGGAGAAGTTTCCACTCATCACCTCATGTGCACTAAGAGTGAGTGCCCACTTTGATCCACTTACCTCTGTGAAATGGCGTTTTCACAGATGAAAATAATTAAATCAAAGTACAGGAGCCGCCTCACTGACAAACACCTCACAGACTGTCTCAGACTAGCTGTCAGTAGCTATGAGCCAAACTACAAAGCACTCACAGACAGTATTCAGTCACAGCCATCTCACTAACCTGGGTGAGTAACATGCCAGTTTTGACATCTGATGACAATGTGAAAAGTGATGATGCATAAGATGGTACATAGCTGCACTGAGCTTATTTACACTGACTGAGAATTTTGTTAAAACACAATTACAGTTATATTTTAATAATAATAATACATTTTATTGATATATATATTCTAAAATGCAGATGTTATGTAACTTGCATGAAGCTTGAGTGGATAAGCATAACACTGCATGTGATCTGCTCACTGCTAGTGTGTTTTGTGTGTGTGTGCCTTCTATGAACAAAGTAATAACCTCATACAAAAGGAAATAGGCCACACCTTTATTTTTTGTATTGGACATGAAGCTGTACTTGGCCTAATTGCATTGAGAATTTTGTTAGCATTACAGTTCTATTTTCTAAAATGCTGATATTAATGTGACTTGAATGAAGCTTCAATGGATACGCGTAACACTTTATATGATCTGCTTGTCTACCATAAAAAAATACTGTCATATGTGGAAAATTCCACAAATTCCACATTCCTTTTCTTTTTGTGTTGAAATGAAATTGAATAATTTAGAATTGAAGTTGATGTGTAGCTGTGGCCAGTTTGATAAGCTAGTTACAGTGTTTTTGTTGCATAAATTTGAACGTTGGACCAAAGCATTTCACGTAATTCAAATACAGTTAGCCTGAATAAAAGGCGTCAAGTTGGAAGTACAATCTGGGCTCTTTTTCTTTCAACGCTTAAATAGGTAGATCTTGCCTCTCACCAAGGTGAAGGTCAGGGATCTTGGGCTTAAAAAGGTTGGAGACCACTGCTCTAGGTTATTCAGAACACCTGCTGCACAGGGTTTGGAGACTGGCTCCTAATTAGGAATTGGGAGCAGCTTGGTGCATCTTGGCCAATCAGATCGTGACAACACCCTTTCTTGAATGCAAGAGCCATAGCTGCGCTCAACATGCCCTGAACACTGCCACAGTAATCTTCTCCGTCCCTGTTATCCTAGATATAGTGAGCGTACTTAGAAATAACCTGCCTTCAAACACTTTAACTACTGACACTTTGTTATTTATACGTCATATGTATAGTATGCATATTTACATTTTGAATTGTATTAATTAATTTATTATTTATTATATTGCTCTATTTTTTACTATTGTTAATGCACTAGGGGATTGCTCCAATTTCGTTGTTCTGGAAACTTGTTTTTTTTAGTAGCAATGACAATAAAGGTCGATCATCCATTCATCCATTCATTCATTCATTCATTCATTCATTCATTCATTCATTCATGGATGGATGGATGGATGGATGGATGGATGGATGGATGGATGGATGGATGGATGGATGGATGGATGGATGGATGGATGGATGGATGGATGGATGGATGGATGGATGGATGGATGGATGGATGGTGGGAATTGCACTCCCAGGCCCACTTCTCTGACTTTGGTGACTTTGGGTTTAAACTAGACTTTATTAGATTTGGACAACATTCAGATAGGCTGCTGGGCAACATTACTAAGAAGTAGTGATGGTGAGATTAAGCCTTATGAAGCTTTGAAGCTTTCCAGCCAATTGGTGAGGGAAATCGCGAAAGGGTTCATCTCATGAGGCTTCATTTGCACACAAACCCCCAAGTTGGTCAAAGTTTCTAAAACAGGCAGATAAGACATCTCCACAGTGTGATCTCTTTAGGTCCCAATCAGGGAAGCTTTAACAATAACCCCTTCAAAATGAGCATGAATCCTATTTTCATTTAATCAATTCGTATCAATATAGCATATATTCCTGTAGAATGCTTGTGATTGAAAAGCCTAAGGAGGCTGGTAAACATTGCAAAGTGGGATTTTTATTCCTAAATAATATTCGTAAACTTATCCATGTTATAGCTTCAGAAAAGGTAAAGAACATCAAAGTATACATGTATTAACTACATTATGACATTAAACTTACGCTTTTATAAACAAAATAAGTATGTATCATCCAGTCGTTGATCCTGCAACCCTGCAGTTGATAGGCAGCTGCTTTCCAGCTGAGCCACAGCCTACATGTAAAAATACTCTGAAAACTCTTTAAATTCCAGTTAATTTACTTTGTTGATTCTCTGCCAATAAACACGTTCCTGCATGTCTGTTTCTCACTCGTCGTATCCCGTCTGTAGAGGGCTTCACTGGGGATGTGTCATTTGGTGCAAAACCTTTATTCAAAACCAGGAAAGATAAGCAGGTTAGGAAATCAAACTAAGTTGTGTTGTGACTATCTAGTTCGCTGCGCTTCGCTTCAGCTCTTTAACTGCACACACACCCCCAGTCCGACACAGTACATCAAGAAGTGAAACAAACAATCCTCAGAGAGGTTTAAGTGAGGGTTTGAGTCCTCCTAATCCCATCGGCGCACTGGGGCCGGGCTCAGGAGCTGGAATATGAGTGTTATAAAACTGTAAAGTGTCAGTGGTTCAACCGATCTGAAGCATTATCTGAAGCAGTCACGTGGTATTGGCGGGCAGCGAGGCTTCGTTTGTCATTGATGACGTCACTGGCCTGAAATGATACAAGCCTCGATACGCGCTTCACAAAAAACTTCCTGCATTACCCTACACACTCTCCAAACCCTCGACACAGTACGTAACATCACTACTAAGAAGTTGGTCAAGCTGAGAAACAACAAGTTAAACAAACCCTAAAGTTAGCCAAATTTGTGAGAAACAGAACTTTGTAAAAGCCAACCTTTGCAGACCAACGTTCTGGTTTAACTTTATTTGTAGTGTTCTTGTGCAATCGTGGATTCCTACCAACAACTTGGGTGTGTTTTGCATTGGCTCATTCACAATCTGACTACACCGTTCTGGCCCATCTGGTTTCCGTTCCAATTTGACTTTATTGCAGTGATGTCACTTATTTCCAAGTGTCAGCAATTACTTTGCTAAACATAACATTTGCATCGCCAACAAGACAAAGTTGTAATTATCCAGAACAATGGTGCTTTGGTTTTAAGTCAAGTGAATCTAACTGACAACATCTGAGAAAAGCTTTTTTGCCGAAAATGAATAACTCTATAAACCTGACTGACAAAATGTAACTTTAACTGGTCCAGTAAGAAAAAGTTGTCCACCATCCTCGCCTCTGGGCACCATTAAATTCCACTGTACTGTTTCAGCTTCAAGACCACCCAGGAAGAAATAGAACTTTCACTTTATATGCACACAACAGGCATTTGCATTTCACACATTTGTTAGCCTCCTCTTCACATCCCCAAGTAATGAATAGGGCACCTGAGTGTGCACCAGACAACTTCTCGCATCTTTCCCTTCCATTCTGTGAGTCACCACCTATCCTCCCTAACTGTCATCATCCCTTAAAATAAAGGGACCAGGGAGCAAGCGATAAAAGAAACACACACGCTCCTCTTGACTTAAAACATGCTCACTGAAGCCCACGCACCATTACTGTGTGCCACTCCGATTTATCTCGTCTCTCATTCTGCCTCTGTAGCTCTCTGAATTCACTGTACCACATGCAAACGCCCCCACACCTACTGTACAGGCTCTACATACTAACCATTCATCACCGTCTTTGCTCTGAATATGTTAAAAAAAATGTGAATTCATCCTTGGAGTTTCTGGTTTTCAGAATCCCTTCTTCAGTTGATCTGTCTTCATGATAACTCAGGAAGATTAACCACATAGTAAAGCCTACTGTCATCTTAAAGCACTTTAAGAATTTTAGTACTTCACTTCCATAAAATTCCATTCCTTAAATTGGGCGAAATGTGAAAGAGATTTAAGAAATGGGTAAAATTAAAGCAGCAGACGCAAGAAGGTAGAATCACTTTACACTGAGAAAGATAGTCACAGGCAGCCTAATTGCATGACTTGTTCTGCCTTATTAAACCTGGAAATAAGAGTTTAATAAAGTTAATTACACTTCCCAACTATCTTTGTCTTAAGTTGATAAGGTGAACATGCCTTATTAAAAGATACAGTATTAACGTAAAATGCAAATTTCAGTTCAAAAGGCTGTGATATAAGATCATTAACCATCCAACAAGAATTGCAAACTAAAATGATTATAATTAAAATAATTTCCGAAGGTTTTGGTAGGAATAATTGAGCACTATGAAGTGCTAAGGTTGAACTATATGAGTTTAAGCCCTGATCTTTCCTCTGAATTACCAATAATAGCAAGTGTTGCTTGCACTTGGCAATGACCTAAAGCGAATGAAAGGATAAGATAAAGGCCTGGGGAATAACGGATTGGAATCATAATTATTTATTTAGTTTCTCGTCTTTGTGGTCCGATTCCAAACTCACGTCTATGCACTATTCAGTCTGTTGTCACACTCACAGCTGAATAAGGCTCCTTTTTCTTTTGGGTGGAGGATGAAAATACAGGGGCAACATTTGGGACAAACTCCCCTCTCCAACAGAAAGGGAAACTGAAAAATGGAGGTCTATTATAATTAATAATAGACCTCCAACAAACTTCTCATTATGTTTTCATCTAATGAGCTGATTTGTTTATGCAATTGTCCCTGTAAATATACAGCGTACCATTTTCTAGACTAGAAAAGGGTATATTATCCAAGTAAGAAAAATAGCAACAATGTAACCTTTAAATTAACATCAGTATGACAATATCAAATTCCCCCTAATTGGCGCAGTGTTGCACCGTACTTTTTGTAAACGGTTTGTTTGCACCTGGGTTGGAAGTGCATGTGTCAGAACCGATGCAGACTCTCTGTTGGAGGGCTTCATAACTCCCACTCCCCACATGCTCCTCCACACGTAGTGGAAGTGTGTAGTGGCAGGGTTAAGGGGTTGATTTGGAAATTGTTCTGTAGATGCCATTGTTTCTAAAAGCCCCTAACCCTGAAGGTTTGAATATTGTCACAAAAATCGAGTCTTTTCCCTTTTTATTTCTTGCATATTACGCATTTTGGAGACCAGACAGTCTTGTCGTAAAGTATTCCAAGTAAAATGTTTCGAAATGCCCCCCTGTCACTGATTACAAATGTCCAAACCTCAACTTCCCTGGAAAGGTAGCTGTGTTTAGTACATCTTTAGTTAAGCGGTCAAAAATATGTTGATACTTTAGTACAAAAAAAAACCAGACACAGAAGACATATGGCTGTTTTCACAGGCTTAGTACTCCTATAACTGGGGTCAATATGAAAAATGTATGGTGTGGGTAGTTCTTCAAGACATGTACTTCATCAACGTCAGCGCCCTTTTTTCCGTAATGGTTTCCTCTTAAAGCTTTCTGATTAGCTTCATTACTGACAGTGACTCAGATCAGAGACAAGGCATTCTTCCTTTCTCTTTGTTGTTATAGAAGGTGTCCTGCTCATGAGGACACTCAGTTACTTTCTACAGCATTTCCCCCTCCCAGCGGCATTCATGGGGGAAGACATAAATCTACAGCCTTGATTTCTGAGTGGTTTCAGAGGCAGAAGAAAAAGAAGTGCTCTGTAAATTCTGCTCCTCTCTTATTTACATTAGTGTGTCAGAGGTCCTCACACTAATTCAGCCTGTTCCAGTGTTTCTGGGCGGGGAGTACATCACTTCAGTTTGGGTTACGCATCCATTACCAAAGGCTGCTCGCCTTGAGGTTTGAAATTGTTTACACACTTGCCCAAACATATCACAAGCCCTGTTCTGCTTCTTTCCCTGGTCCTTCACAGGCCTCGAAGGCCGCGGTCTCTTTCATCTCTAAATGCATCGCGTCCAGTTCTACAGCTAATTACATATTGTAAAATGTTAAAGTGATGTTACCCTATCCAGAATACTGTAATCTACTGCCTGTAGAATTTTGTTCAGATTCACGCAATTTAATTTGAATACAGATGTCAATGTGTTGCTTTGTCTCAGCAGGGGATTTGTCAAACAAATAAATACTTGGTGGTGATTGGAATTCCGATACTGTCAAACGTTATTAAAAGAACAACATTTGACTTTTCAGTTGAATTGGTTCAAAATTGCTTGATCTCAGCAAAAACTGAATGGATTGAAAGGCCATTTTTCACATGCATGGTGCTCAGAGGATATGTTGAAATTGATAGTACCATTGATAGTACATTCACGGTTCCCAGAAGATGATACTAATAAAATTGGTCGTTTCTGAGTGAAATTTCTCAAACGACTTTTGGATGGATTTCTATTTTTTTTACTTTAATGATAGTCTGACTTTTTCTTTCGCCCATTTTCTAAAACTTTGCCTGGGTACAGGATCACAAAGCTGCTAGCAACGCCGTAGATCCTTAATATCAATGGCCTCGCATTATGTACTGACATTTAACTGAAGTGAAGAACAGCTTTGAAACCACCAACTCTGCACTTTTATATCTATTTTCAGAAATAGAGGCTCTTAAAGGCTGTTCTAATATATTTTATGGCATGGGAAAAGCACAAGAAAAAGACATTATGAAAATATTTAAGTATATTAAATGGCCATTTGTTTGTGCATAGACTTGTCTTTCTACCATCAGTGGTGGTCTCACAATAGCCTGTGAGCATGATGATGCTCATGTTCAGGCTACTGCATTTAAAGGCCTCCCATACGGTCCAAAACTAGAAATAGATATCTAAGACTTACTGGCTCACATTTCCAATATGTGATGGGCTGAGTGCCTTGTCAGAATAGGTCGGACTCCATGAGATGAGAATTTTACTCGGAGGTTCAGAATAGGGAGTGTGAGAATAAGAGGGGGACCATTCTGTTGCTCTCAGTATGAGGTATTTGAAGTTAAGATCTTAAAATGAGTCAGTAATGGAGGCTGTGACTTCACTCCCCTCTCTTCAAGTATGTGAAAGCCCACTAAAGATTCACTAACTCCACCCTGAAATGCTTAAAAACTTCTTATGGGTGTCCTACAAATGGAAACATGATTGATAATGCATGAATTTTAAAGTGGCAATTATTTTCAAATTAACATTAAAGCGAAACTCTGTCTCATTACAAACAATTGAAGTAGATTTTTGTTAGAATATTCAACACTCCTGGGAGAAGGAAACTGCATATGTCTGACAAGTTAATTATCGTGGATGTAAAAATGTATGTAGCGCTAATGAATGTAACTTTCTCTCTCCATAGCCCCGAAAAAACGCTTCCCAATCCACTTCGGTTTGTGACGCTGGAATCATGTTTTAATTGATGTGATTACCAGCCACTAAGAAATGTCACAGAAACTTTTAATTAAGTCTAGCCTGTAATTAAAAGAGGGGGGGGAGAGGCACTCTATTGGCAGTTGTAAGCCTGTCTGCCGCTGTGCCAGAGACATCAGGCCACTCATCCCACTTGATTATTGCTCAGATTAAAACCCACATTTGGTGTCTTCTCAGCTTTTCATTTCACATTTAATCAACATGTATTTTACTTTGAACAAAAGATAAGACATTGGAAATGAATGGTCTTCATATTCACAGCGGCGGCGAGTATTTGAATTGGGTTGTGATTAAATATATATCCCTCAAAAGTAGACCCGCATAAACAAGGCAAAGTTGCTGATTTTATTTTTAAAAGGCTGATGCTTTGTTTGAAGTCCTTTATTACAATCAAGGGAGGGTGGAAATGTCAGACATGGCGGCTGTCTCATAAACACAAAAGCTGTTTACATCCCACTGATTACAATAGCCTTATGCCACCCTCACTCTGTGTGGTGGAAATTAGGCCGGACAGAAAAAAAGAAATTGTTTTTCATGGAGTTGCTTAAATGGCAAAGTTCTTTGCAATTCTTCAGACTTTCTCTAGGAAGACTCTGGCCTATATTGAGAAGGGAAGATTAGGAGAAGACAGAACATCCCACATGGACTTAGAGTGGTTTTCTTCCCCATCGCATTGCCCACAACTCAGTAATTGTCTTTGCATCCAGGCTCTTAAGGGAAACAGGACAAGCCCCACTTCAGCCCAGTGCTCTACTTGTCCCAACTTTCAATCGGATGAAGGAATGATGTTCTGAGCAGCCTCAATCTTCGGGCATTAGAGAGAGGCATGGAAGCCATGGTGGCTTAAGAGATGAGACAGACTGAGTGTCTCCATGTTGTTTCTCATTCCGGCAGCGTGTAATCTGAAGTCCCTCAATCTCATGTGAGGAACAGGCCAAAACTTGCATTCTAATAATCAGAATCATACATGGTGTGAGGGGGATTTGTATGTTTATGTGTTTGCTTTATTAGCTCCAGATTACATAGTTTGGTTTTGAAAACTACCCAGGAAATTAAAGGTTATTTCAGACCTGTAATAAAATTGTCTGTATGAAGGCGAAAGAACTGTAGTGGGAAAATACCGGATTCAGCCAAAAATGTTGTTTTTAAATGCAAATAGGACATGCTAAGGTTTAAACCTCCAGTGTACAGAGAGCTGTGCTGTTACAATATATTCATATTTGTTGAATAAATAAATCAAAATGCATGGATATGAATGATGGTTGGTGGTATTTTCTATGAAATAGCCACAAATAATAGTCTTTAACCTTCCTGTTTTTCTCTGGTCAAATTTGACCCATTTTTATGGGGTTTCTTTTAATGCTATTTCCACAGAAATAACATGAATGGTTTCATACCTCGTTCCTCATAAGAAAACATACAGTATATGTATGTGATAATTTATCAAGGTATGTTGCTCTGATTTTAACTAGTTTAAATAAGTATGGCCGTCTTAAACTCAAAAATAAAGTTTTCATTTTATGTGAATTAAGTCTATTGAACATAAATGCTTAAAAAAAGTAAGTAAAACAGATGGATGAAGTTGGGATAAATGGTGTTGTCAACCAGGAGAACAACTGCACAGTTGATGGGAGGACAACACAAAGGTTAAACCAAGTAGTGTTGGTGTGTAATCTTAATACGTTTTGTTTTTGTTTAACGTAATAGGTCAATTTTGGCTCATCCTAAGCGCTTACAATGGTAGAAGTAAACACTTAGACCCTTTTTAATCGTCTGATAACATTTGAAATGGGCACATTTGCTAGCTTGTCTCATAATTCACTATAGTGCTACTAATGCCCCCTCATTTTCCTTGTAATGGGTAAATCAGCACAAACGATTATGGACAGTTTAGCTACAAACGGAGTGCAGCTTCTATTTCCCAAATCTGATGAAGAACAGGCCCAGTGTCTGACCTGGTCATGACGCCTCTGCTGATTCCACAAATGTCTGCATTCCTGCATCCATCAAACGCTATACCCATCAGCTACCAACCCATCCCTAAGCAATCTCCAGCAGCCTGCTCCACCCTACAACAACCACAGCTGCCACTGAGATATCTGCCTTTCCCTTAGAGTTCAGCCACAGAAGACGTGAGGCTAAGTCTGTTCATTCCTGCCTGTTTTAGTTTTGCTCTGTATAGCCGCCACAAAACAACCCGATCAGCACTCTTTGCAATTACTGAATAGACTGAGGAAGCAGCGGCTTGATTTAGCAGACTGTGGGGACTGCCATTTTCTATTATCTTTGGGTCTGTGATGATTTATGCCGCATGTGCAGCTTGCCTCTTTCTCTCACACACTTTCTCCTCTTCCCTTTTCCTTCCTGTCTGTCTTTACCTCTCGCTCCTTCTTTCTTCACAAGCTAATATCTCATCTTTTTTTTAGCCTTTAGTGGGGCCCCCTGACCCAAAGTCCACAATACCAGATGTCTGTACGTACTAAGCAACAGGAAGTCCTGGCTACAACATGAAAGCTAAGATGGTGTTCGATAGCCCCTCGCACTGTGCTGGAGCAATAAACAAGAAGACGGAGGGCTGAAATATAAAAGTGTACATTTTCTCAGAGGATTCCCACGCAAAGCAAATCATTTCACCAGTGATTGTTCCATATATGGTTACATATTGTACAGAAGGTACCCCAGTGTGTAAGCTACTCAGCATCACACAGACTGCAACAATAGCAAGCTATTTCCCCATGGCCCCGGGGAAAAGAGTATGCACCGAACACTCTATAATGAATCACATTTTCTTTTCTGTAATTAAAGTATCTAAGTACATACAGCTAAAAACAACAGAATGCCCAGGGAAGGGCAAATCATGTTAATATTCATCACCACATAGCTGCAAAATTAAATGACAAATAACGCATATGAGCCTGAAATCAAAGCAGACTAAATACAAAGTGTGTAGGAATAGCTGCAGAAAGACACAGAGCTGAATATAGCCAAAAGTGTTGACATGCTAAAACCCCTCCAGTAGCCACAAGACCTTCCATCCTGCTTCTGCCCAAACCCGACCCAGCAGGCCGTGCTGTTCCAGTAATTGAGTGAGTAATGGACTTATTCCGCTGAGTGGTTCTCTGGGTGTACTCAATACTCAGATGTAAATCCTGTGGCAAATGGCAGATTAGAAGAAGGAAAAAAACAAACTTGAGGGAAATAAATAAACCAAAAAAGTAAAGTACCCGAACAAAAGAAAATCCATATTATTCACACGCAGTAAATTCAGCTCAGCTTGAGCTATATTCATCATGCTGCTGCTTAAATCTGAGATGTCCTCTGTTCCCTCAGGATTGTTGTGTTGTGATAGAACTGCAAAGGCAAGTACAATACCTTTATGATTATTTGTATCAACCCTTTTTACTTAAAATTAAGCTCGCATAAAAGTTACTTCAACCTCAGTTTTGTATAGGGAAACATGCCGTCTTCAATCGCAGTTTTAAAGAGAACATATAATGCTAATATTCACGTTCATATTTGTATACTGTGCCTCTACTGTGACATGTTTACATGCTTGAATGTTTAAAAAGTGCTTTATTTTTCCTCATATTGCCTCTATTGTGATTGTCAACTGTTTTGAGATGTCACACCCCTTAGCCTTTCAAGTACAATGTGTTGGAGCTCTAGCAAATAGAAGCTTGAGTGTTACAAAGTGATGTCATTATGTTACAGAAGCAAACACACAGTCGTACTGAGGTGTTTCAGGCAGAGGGGGAATTTGTAGGAGAGAAACTCTCTAAAACACACAGGAAAACCCCAAAAAGCATAATAAGGGCTCCTAAATTATATTCCTAAACAACTTTATTACTTTAAATGTAGTTTATACTGGAGTTTATGGTTTGACATTTTAAATGGAAAGACAAAAAATTTAAAATTTGTCTTGGTTATGTTTAAGCACATAACAATTTGGTTATGGTTAAGGTAATCAAAAGTCAAAGTTGACTATTTAAAACAGGATACAAACAGCTTTTTGGTTCAACAGATCCAGCCCATATTTCTACATGTGCAGACCTCCACCAACTGATTAGAATTGTACCTGTGAAACACCTAATCCCAACGTAATGCAGGACAAAACACACCTACCCTAAAACCAAATGACAATGAAGTGTAGTTAGATAATCTTTCGGAGACCAGGCTTCCCATATCCACCTCTTGTTTGTCCCTCTGTCCAGACCTGCTGTTCTCTCATAATACACCCAGGCTTAACACTGGAGTCCTGCCACACATTCTACCACTGGGAAACACTGATCAGACTAATCCTTTTTCTCCACCATGCAGCCTAGATCCTCAAACAATTAGCATGTACAATAAACCCATTATCCATAAATCCATCAGAGGTCTCAGCTCCAACCCATCCCAACCAAGCTTTCCCATCAACACAACATGCTTCTGTGCTTACTTGAGGTTTTCTGTCACTATTAAACAACTGACACATTGAGGTTTGGCTTACCAGGCTTTCTAATAACTGTTCTAAAGTTGCCCCATCATCCCTTCACATTTCTTTTATCTCCATATGAATCAATGTGTCTATTATTCTTATTTCCCCTCTATTTTTGCTCTTTTCCACTGCCCAGCGACCACCATGGTTAAACAGCAGGACCTCATCGTAAACTTCTCTGGAGGAATCCACTGACTGAAATATTTCCCTTTCTTCAAAACACACCTAGCTGTCCAGATCCCCTCACAATTAGCAGCCAACAGCCAGATAGCCTATAGAGAAAATAAGCACCCTCGAGTCAAAACAAACACGTGCAGGCGAAGGGGGCAGAAACCCACAGCGAGCCGCCAAGCGAAATATTTTCAAGACGCCTTGTCATGCTGATGCTACAATGGAGATGGTAGCAGTGATCTCATCTGCTAAATATTGTTTTTACCGAGTAGGTTACAGGCTCTTTTTCCCCCCTTGTTCTGCACTCACAAACGGGGTGTATTCTTTGCACCAGGGCTACAAATTAATGTTTTTGTGGGAGCCTGTTGCTTGAGGCTTGGTGGGGGAGTGCAGGAAGGGGAGAGGGGATCGGTGGCCGGGGGCCAATTAAAATACAGATGTCTGACTGTCGGTGTAATTCCATTCAGCCATGATTTACATTTAGAACAGTCACCCATGGCCTGCCACTCCACACTCGCACAGGAAATCGAAGCTGACTCCAACCTAATGAGAAAAGTGAACCTCCCGAACTTTTACAAGACTCTCGTCTGAAAGGAGACCCGCAACTTTGGCCGTTATATGAAAGGCCTTTCGGCTAATCAACACTGGGAAGGGGGGACCTGTGTATTAGGTGCTCAGCAACCAATTTCACTTTGTGCTGGTGTGATAAATGCATGGCAGGAAAGTTGCCCTTTGTTAACACTCTAGCTTGGCAGCGTCTCCTGAGGATAATCTCTGTCCTTAGCCAAGTGCATTAGTGAGCATGTTGCTCCAAATGAGGTAAACTATTTGACAGAGGATTCTCTTGAGCTAAAAAGACCAACATACAGTGTTTTTAATATGGAAAAACTGCAGTATTATCACAGGATCCCCATGGCTGAAACAATAGCATTAAAGAGTATGTACACCTTTAGTTTTTGCAAGCCTTCTCCCAGCCAGGATATCAAAAAAATGCGACGTACAGGAGACCAGCATTACATGTGACAACGCAGGTAGTCGGTATATCGTACACTGACTTACTGTCGACTACATACTGAAACTGTGCATACTTTTTACTGCCTACTAAATGAATGATTAAGTATGATTTAAACTGCAGACTGTTCACACATAACTCAAGCTAGACGTATCACATGACTAATGTCCAGCGCCAAGTTTCAAGGCACCCCTTCTCTGGAAACGTTGCGGCACATTTCCAGAAGTTTTTTTTTGGGAGTGACCACACATTGGGAATCTAAATGGTTACTTTCTCCTCATCATCATATATTAAGATATTAAAAAGTTTTAGTCAGGCTTAAATGATTAAAAGCCAGGCAAGTTTCAAGGCACTCTAGAAGCTCTGTCCACTCTCCGAAAACATTGCAGAAAATGTCAGACAGGCGTTTCTTTGACAAACTGACAACATATGGGGAAACAAAATGGTTTTTTTCTCACATGGAACTTGGAACTTGCTGGAATCCATACAGTAACACATACCTCTACATCTTGATTATATTGGAGATATTTTAGTTTGAGAAATATTTTTCAATGAAGTGAAAAGTTTGTCATTTTGGAACATATGCGTGTTTGCTTCTTGAGATAAATGTGTATCTTGAGGCAGCAGCTGGTTAACTTTTCATTAAAGCAGGAAAAAGCCAGCCTTACTAGGAATAAAATCCTCACACGTGCACTGGTGAAGCTCCTTAACAAACATTTAAAGGTGTTAAATAGACAACCCATTCATTAATGCTTTGATCATAATAAACAGTCCTTTTCCGATGTGGACCTATAAGACACTGAATGGTAAACAGTTCAAAGGTAATAGAAATGTTGTCCAAATGCATCTTCATATCTCCCTGGACTTTTTTTTTTTTAATTAAAAGATAAAAGCATAGCAACATATTCAGTTATTAACAACATACAAGACAAACAATGCAAAAAGTGCAAATAACATTATGATACATTCATTGAGGCATTCATTTTTTTATTCAAATGTAGATTCCAGGCAAGGAAAGTAAAAAAAAGGACACAAAATAATGCATTAAATATAATTCATAAGAGAGGAATTCATTGCAATAAACATCCGAGCTGTATTTTTGTTTGAACTGATGTTAGAGTCACACCCAGTAACTCAACATAAGCAAAACACATTGTTTAACAGCGTCACTTAAGTGACCCTGGGTGTCCCTTTCTTCAAATTAGGATTTCCCTGTCCTTGTATCTCATCCTTACACCCCTGGCAAGCCTTCCAGTCTTTTGGCATAGCTAAACTAACTAGCCATAGCCTTTTATTGAACATCCAGACATGAGAATGGTATACACCTTCTCTTTTAACAATACAAGAAAGAGAAAGAGCATATTCTCCAAGAACTTAATCCTTTTATCTGACCTACATAGAGATGCATTAAGTTAGTTTTGGCAACAAGACACATTGGTATAGTTGTAAAACCACTTGTATAATAAAACCAACATGTATGTGATAACCTCTACATTGCTAAAGGAACGGGGAGTCTCTTAATGCAGAGCGATGGTTTGACTTTCATAGGCACTTAGTCGCAGCATTGATTTGGTCAGAGCAAGACATAAAGCACTTGTCAATAACATTAATTCCGTATATGGAAGGAAGCAGGATATGTTCTGTCCACGGCGATAACTCACAACTTTCTTTAGTGTCCGCTGCTCGTTATCAGAGCTTCACTCTTATACCCCTGTCCGACGGAATGCCCTGACAATCTTTTCCGACCAAAGCAGTCATGAGAATTACACCCTTACTCCCGTGCAAATCAGCCATGGCTTTTGATTCCCATTTTATATGGAAAGGTCAGTACAGCAGTGATTTATAATGCATTATTCTGTAATTCAACAAGGTAATCCATCAACCAAAAAAAGAGGGTTCTGTAATAAACACACACCTCCTCAGGAGCCGGTGAGTGAGTACACATGGGGGATATTATTTATATGCAAGTAAGATTGAGAGATATATTTGGGAATCAACAGAAATGGGCTGCACAGGGAAGGCAGCAAATCTCCCGAAATAACATTACATTTCATTTTGCGGATGCTTTTATCCAAAGCGAATATCATCGGTGAAGACGAACAACAAAGGAAAGGTCGGCCAGTTCAACAGACTTATTGCTTTGTCTCGGACATTTGTTTATTAATTTTAGAGCTTCCTCTTATCTGCTTTGCAATTCAATGCATGGCCGGTTCCATCAGGGTAGGTGTGTGCCAGCCATTCTTCTTCTGCGGCTCATCCAGCTGTAATAAACAGGATACTCTCCTCGGACAATGCAGCAAGGAAGCAGACTCTTGTCCACTTGTCCCTGAGGAGTTCTTCTGTGGCACCGACCACAAGTACTTTCTAATCTTCATGGTCAACACGTGCAAGTCATGCTCAAAAATAAAGGAAACGCACAACGCCTTTGGAATTCTATGCTCACTTTCAAACAATACCTCTGACCTAACCCCTGGTGTAAATCATCTGCGGGCTTGATGCGGAGAACAAAGAGGGGGAGACCTTACGTGGTATTTTCTTCTTCAGTCAGCGAAGGGAAGTTGAATTTGCTCGCCATGCCCCTGAACTTCCAAAAGAGGAATCATAAAAAGTTGCGGAACTTTTTCCGAGCCTCTCTGCTGCAGACGAGAAGAAATTACCTCTTGTAAAGTTTTCCCTGTGTTGCACATTCCTGCGTGTGGGCAGCTTGTGGGATTAATGCAAACGGGTTACTTGTCTTATTGATCAAGGAGGAGAGCAGCTTCATTGCGGGAAAGCCAATCCCCGAACATAATATAACCCCTTTGGATGGAAGAACCGAGGCTCTTTTTCTGGCGCTGTATCCCACATCTGAGCCCTCGAACGTGGGCCCTTTTCCCTCTTTTTGCTCTCCCTGTGCCATGTGGGCAGACTGTGACAGCGGTGAGAAAGGGCGGGCGGGAGGCACTTCTGAGGCGAGCCTCGTCTCTAATAAAAGGGGTGATCAAACATGTTCTTTCCCTGTGAAAGAAAATATTATGCCAGAGAACGGCAGAACAGGGACATGTAGAATGGGAAGAGTGGGTAACGTGCCAGTTATGTCCTCCTATGAGACTGCTCTGATTTGGTTTCAGGCATAGTTGCGTGTGGAAATTAAAAACAAATGTGCAACTTTTCAATGCCCTCATGTATCTTTCTTTTCACTTTTTTTCCAGTCCGTCCCTTTCCTGGCTGCTTTGAAAGTCCAAAACTCGCATTCCTCACATCTCAGCAGAAGCAAACAGGCTAATCCAAGACATACAGTTTCTAAAAACAAGTATACAAAAACGTTCTCTCATCTCAATCAGTCAAACTGCGCAGAAAACAAAAATAACCAGGGGGACAAAGTCTTCCTGCATCAGTTTCCCACTCAAGTAGAAAGTATGTGAGTGGTTGAATTCCCCTATGATTTAAATGTGGACATTACAGAGCTCTCATGGTGAGCGTCTGGGCAGGTAGCTTGCGGTCATGTGGCAAGGAACAGCTTTGAATGTTCCCTCTATCTAATGTGTTCATGTTTGTGCATCTGTGTCAGTGTTGTTAACACTTTTTCCTTATGCAAACACACAGAACCTATACCCAGCTGACTCAGCAGGATGGCGGTGATGATGCATTCCTTGCGGGCAGGGACACATGTGTGCTGCGAGCTGACTGGCGTTCAGAGCGCAGTGGGATGACATCATCCCCCGGGCGTTAATGAATGGGTGACCTCCTCCCGACGGCTACGCCGCCTGCTGAGTAGATGCAAAGCAGATTGTTTCCTCGCTCAGCCTCCTGTACTTACTTTATCCACAGCAATAACTCGAAGACCGGCTCAGGAAAACCTGACTCAGCCGAGCCAAACATCACTCCGTATAAGACCGTATTATCTGGGCAATCTGAATCCAATTAACAGCAAACACACATAGAGTTCAAGCGCCAGAAGGAGGAGAAAGGAGTGTGTGTGGCACCGTTAAAGATATCCAGGGAGATGAAACAGCAGGAGAGAAACAAATTACACCGTCCTTCCCTCATTTTATTGAGAATTTTCTTGCCCCTTTAGTGACATTCAACAATAGTTTTGTTTTCTGAGAAGGGGAAAGTGGCGAGGCTCACCTTATCTGCTGAATTCACAATTCCCTGACAGTATCAAACTAGCCAGAAAGACAGTCCTACCATCTTCCTTTATCTCATTTTGCACTCACGTAGGTTCCCTGGGGTGGCAGGGAATCACTTTTACTCGATGCTAGGCAAGTTTAAACAAAGACATGTTTGCGTGCAAGTTTTTTTCTGTTCCTTTATCCTCTGTTGATACAAGGACATGGCTATCACACATAGAAGACATTAAATAGACGAGGCAGTGACAGCCGGGTCTCGAATGTGCTGCGGCAGGATATGGTAATGTGAACCAAATGAGTCTCATACGCATGGTGAGTGGCCCTCGAGACAGATCCCTTCCTATGAAAAGGGTGTTGAAACATACGGTAATTGCTTTCAGTGTCGTTTGGCAGCGGTGCACCTTCTGACTTCGGGAGCTTTTTATAGACAGGGTAATTCTCCATTATTCTGCCAACGTAACTTTTCAAACGAGAGGGGAAAGGATGGGGAAAACCGGGGTGACGGCGCACACTTAAATTTGTGATAAAAACTAATGGGAAACGGGGGGGCGGAAAATGTTCAATGGAAATAATTCATGTGGTAGTTTGGTCACGGCACAATGGTGGCATTGTGACGCTTGGGCAAAGGGACTACTTTTCTTTAATGGAAATCTATTAAATAGCAGCGATGTGAGCTGTGTGTATAACTATTGTACTGCAAGCTGCTGAGGTAAAAAACATGGAGATAAGTACAGCAAACATAGCTGCGTCCTGTCTTTTAGCGTTGAATTATTAAAGGACTGCAGGGAAACAGCAGCTGGTGAGTCGAGCGAATGAAAATCCCTTAATGTGAGTTTTGTGCAGCTTTGGGAACTCGGTTTCTTCCATATCTCTGACACACATCTGAGAACTCCCGGGTGGACTGTCTGCAGACGAATGGAGTGTCAGTCTTCTTTTCATGGCAAACTGATTTGTGGTGAGATTTTGACACGTGAAGCCATGAATCAGCCAGGCAGGCCGACAGGTTGCTGACGAATGAAGTGCCTCCGCTCCTGCCTCTCCTCCGCCCTCACCTTCTCAGATGCCTCACCTTGCGAGGACCACCTTTATGGTTCTAATCATAATGCAATCAGCTTTAGAATAGTGTCAGCGGTTAGCACTACATCCCATCACGGCTTGAAAGAGAAAATCTCCCGACACATCATCAGTTAGTGACTCGGCCCTGTGTAATGTCACCATGTGTCATTGTAAAGGGGTCTACCTTCTGGGCTGTCTGTTAGTTTTCCATTCATCAACCTGTTTACATGTTATTCCCTGCTTTCGGGCTCCACAGAGAAGGCATTGAAGTATTGTTTGGCTCATGGCATTATGAGGGGAGAGGAAAAATGCTTGGCAGCTTTCTCTGAGGCTGAGGTCATGGCTGAGTGAAATACAGACTTCAAGCCAGGAGTCAAGAAAAGACACTGTAGTGGCACGTTCAACAATTTTAAATAAAAAGCAAGTTCTACAGATAGAAACTGTTGGAAGACAGACAGAAAGATAAACAGTCTGTCTTTGTTGTGGTATAGACATGCAAGGTTATATTCAATAATGTTATTCTATCAATTTAAAATGTACAATAATGTCAAAAACAGAAACCAGAGAGCAACTGATGTCATGTCAGTATTACCGCACAAATGGCCATCTTTAAAGCATATACGTGTCCTACATACAAAATCTGTACAAATCCTTCACAGTTTTTGAAGTTACTGTACATTGACTCATTCACATCTGTAAATATGTCAAATTACCGTGGATCATTCTGCACTATTATCTCCTTGCAATGCATTTTCTCTTAAACCTACTAAGAAGAATATTCACATTGTGCATTTATCTGAATGTTAATATTTTTCCTTCCTTTCCTTCTCCTGTTCTTTATTTGTTTCTTGTATATTGCATTTAACACAAAAAAGCTAATTCCTTGGGTGAGAACATGTACTTGGTATAAAATTGGATTCTGATTGTGAAAATGTAAATTATACCCAGTAATAATAAGTATCTCAAAATACAACTGATGTTTGAATGAGTCACTGCTTGTCAATTAAATATGTCAAAGAAAATCTCATTATTTGTGTGGGCATGGAAAAGCTTGAGAAATCTTGGAAAACTAATAATCAGCATTAAATCTTACAAGAAAAAAAGCTGTTTGATATTTGTAGTAATTTCAAACAGAGTACGATCACATTTAGTATGTAGTATAGACTGTAGAACTGATACAGTCAAGTAACATGTCTTAGAATCAGCTCATTAGTATTCAACCTCAAGGGACTATGGATGTCCTTGCCAATTGTCATGGCAATCTATCTCAGAGTTGTTTAGATATTTAAGTTCAAAGCACAATTGTGAACCAACAGATCCCTGGAGCACAACTAGAGTGGCTAAAAATGCAAAAGTACAACCAATTGAGCTGAAGTTATGTTTTGTAAACTACTGTTTTTTTTATCCCTTTTCTCTTGGGCTGCATATATTTTGTCATTTGGCTTTTATTTTTTTCAAATTGTATTGTGTTTACACATTCAGCAAATATAGGGTTTAGTTTATTTACACAGTAATGAATATGCACTTTAATTGCAGTAAAGCTTTTGAATTTGAATAGGTAGAATAAACACCAATCTCCAGAGAATAATTTGGGAGACTACTTTTTGTTCCTGGGACTGAAACTTTTTTCTAACTCAGCCCTTGAAAGAAAAACACTATTAGATAATCACAGCGCGTCTGTTAGACCCAAATGTGTGGAGAGACCCAAGGGTGGCGATCAATTGGATAATTCAAGGGCAAACCCAGTTGCATATATCAGAGGTGTTTTTTATTTTTTTGGTTGGAAAATGAGAGCACCCCTTAAAAGCAGAATATAGATGATATTACCGGATGTCAGAAAATGTCAGTCCTCTGAGTGCAATTTGGGCCCAAGGCTATGCTTTCAGCCCAGCGGAGACAGACATTAAGTCCTTTTTGCATGCCTTAATATCACATATCCCCACTCTTCACTGCCAGATATTACGTTGGAAAAAATGGCACGCTCGAAAAGCTTTTAAACATTATTTTTGTGTCATGATTGTGCAGCTCCTGACTGACTTTCACACAGTTGTTATAAACCTCTACGGCAGCACAAAAATGTCCGAAATACTGTGAGAGAAGTGGAAAAGTGGAACGATGTTTGTCAGGGAGATTAGCTTAACATAAACAAGGAAAATTGTGAGAGCGAGGGGCTGCTCACAAACCATTTGGCTTCTTCCTGAAAAGTAAAGTTGACCAGGCCGATCAAATGAACTGCATCCAGTAGAGTACACTCTGCCGGACAAACCAAATCTTTTAGGCTCATAGGATTTGACACTGATCCAGGTAAAAAGACGCCAAGCCATCAGAACAAAGCAATTGAAACAGCTTCATAACACGAGAAGGAAAACCACTGTTAAAACCTATACTTCCCCACAGCCAATGGAAGAGATGACTCACTGCGGTGGTTCTATTTACTGGCTTTTTTCTTAATTATATAGTTTTATTTTCTATTTACAGGACCATATCTGAACTGGCCCTTTTTTTTTTTTTACTGTCAGTAACAAAGTAAAACACTTTTGTAAATGTTATTTCCTCACATTCCCCCTCATATATTTTCGTAAAAGTCTGACAACCCCTATATTTTTCCAAGAGTTCCATCAACTTCCATCACAGCTCTATCTTTTCTCCCCGTTTATTACGCCCAGATGCTATAAAACTCTGCAGCCCTGTTGCCACCCAAGGTGACGATTAAAATGACACAACGTAAGGCTCCATTCGCTTTGACAGACCGTCAGAACTCAGCTACAGCTTCATAAACATTCTTATCAAGACTTGTCATTGACAGCCTCATTCTGAGAACTTCAGCTCCCTTTCCGCGATTTTCCGTATACCGTGCCTTCTCTTATTGCTTGCGCTATTTGACAAATGACAGTTTTGCATTTAATTGAATCTATGTATATGTGCATTGGCATGCGTACAGAGTGTTGTGCGTGCGGTTACGGCAGCTGCTTTCTGTGCAGTAGAGGTATATAAATGTGTGTGTATGGCACTCTGTTTCCTGTCAGCCTCTGCAGCTCCATGGAAGCAAAGTCCATCAGGCAGGCAGACAGGCAGTGCTGGGGGCTTATTGAATGTTGGTTCAGGCCTGCAGGGAGGGAGTGCTCTGGCTTCCTTAATCACAGCACAATTGCCTTTATTCATCTTGAGAACAGTGCAATTAATTTTGGTGCCGGTGTCTGAACCTTTGGGGAAATCTGACCTGTTATTGCCTCTCAGAGCCGTGCATGTACTTTGTCTCGCTCTGGGTGCCAGGCAGGCATTCAAACCAAATTTCAAGGCTAATAATATATTCACATTGACAGCTGCAAGAGCCCCATGAAAGTTTCTTTGTTTCATATACACAAAAGCTAAAAAACTATGTTAAAATAATTGTAAAAACTCTGTTAGCACCTTAGCGGTCTGTGGGAGTAATGTTAAAACTTTGCTAAACAAAAGACAGCTTTAACTCTCAAAATGAATAAATAATTAAAGGTTTAGGCTGAATTAATCATATACTTTTCTGAGTGAAAAAACAACTAAATTCCATAAAAATTACAAACCAGAAATGCGTTGGTCCATGTCTTAACACTGGCAGACTACCCTACTGGGAGCCCATTTGCTCTAGGTGATGACGTACATCCTAACATTTTGTAGTTGCAGTAATTTCCTAAAGCAGATGGGAACTATATTAGAAAAAGCTGTTCGCACATAATAACATTTGAAACTATTTTCAGAGGAATATTATTACACATTTCACAATTCTTTGGAGTATATGGAAAAAGAAAAAAGGACATAGACAATAGTGACCATATATCAGGCCATCGACTTTTCATTGGATTTGTGGACCATCAAATATAAAACATCAGCAACTTTAGCCTTTCTGTTCATATTTCTGCATTACAAACAATAAATTAACAAATGGCTTACATTAGATGTTTATTTGTACTATACTGGTGAAAACTGCTGAAACATGCTTCAATGCATTTTACGTTCAAATAAAGCTGTCAATAAATACATTTTGAGTGGGTTTAGCATGTTAATAACTACTATAGGCCTATATATCCTAGCTGTATTTTTTTATTACAGTACTTCACTCTGAGCAGGGAAGTAGCATAGCACTTCAAATGGGCCTTTGCTAGAGTGTATGTGGACCAAAATAATTCATACTGTACTGAATGGTTAAAAAACGTTTTGAAAAATAAAAATGCAGATATGGATTTAACTTGTGCTGAAGGAAATACAGCTGCTATCACAAAACAATGCCATCTTGAATCATCCACATTTTTTCCTTTACAATAAAACTGAAGGTCTGATGTAAAATATAAGTCAAGAGGATCATTTGGCATACAATTTAACAAAACTTTACAGGCTTGCTATATTTTACAACGCTGTACTTGTGATCCTCGGGCCAAGCGGAGGAGGATGCACAAGCTCTTAGAAGACCTCTGAGCTGCCTCACTGTTTCTCAGGGTGAATCATGACATGGATTGATTTAAACCTGAGAAAAACCAGATGCAACCACAGCAGTTATGAATAACGGGGAGCATTAGCTGGCCCAGATTTCGGGCCATACGACTTCAATAACTGCCATAATCGCAGTGCTCTTAATATTAAATTGCTTCATGAGGGTCATACAAGGTCATTAAACATTGACTTGTTATTTATAGAACATGATGTGCTGGACTTTATCAGTGGTAACTGTCATGGCAAGGCTTACTGAGATGATATACGAAGTGCAGAGCAGTTAACACACAGTAGAGACTATGTTTTGAAATGTTTTAGTAGCATTTGTTAGTTGGGTTTGTTGGATATTAGGATAATATGATCCTTTTCCTCCTCCCTTTTTCCTCACTGTTCCTACATCTGGCAGTCGCAAGGCTATAAAGACGTCAACAATTTCACTCTTGATTTAGCAACAAATCTTTTATCGATTTCAAATCAAATTTTGTTTGACAAAAATAACCTCTCCAAAGGAGCCATCCTTAGCATGTATGCTACTTGAAGTCAACAAGAAAGGTACATGTAAAGCAAAAGGCTGGAGCAAAATCACAACAAACTACCTACCATGGAGAATTTCCCTCGAGATAAATAAAGCTTCTTGAATCTTGAATCTTGAATAACATAATCTTTTCTGCTTGATAAGAAGATTACATTGGAACACTTCTTTATAAAATGCCACATACTTAAATAGGACTGTAGCTAGTATGCAGAGCCTTCAATTACAAAAATGGCTCTAAGCTACGCTAGCAATAATCTGCTAATGCTACCCACACATAACACAATCTCAGAACCCATTGGGTTATAGGTTTGATGCTGATACAGCTTATGTTGTCGACAATTAGACAGATACTGAAAAGCTTGTTACAATGACATGAATAGTCCTACCTTCAGACAAATCCTTCTTTTTGGTACATGTTTTAATGACTGTCAGGATAGCTGAACACACACACACATAGATCTAAGATAATTGCCTCTCTCCTGAACTAAGTACACTCCAAGCAGCGTTTGTCCCTATCTAATTACCAAAAAGCCAAACTCCCTAGAGCTAGAGCTGTTAGCCATAATTAGCATTGTGGGAAAACATGTCCTTAAGGCCTTGACAATGTAACAAGTATGATGACTCTTTAGTATACTACAACTACCAGCCAGTTAAAAAAAAAAAAAGGATCTAAAAAGAAAGCAACTGTATTTCTACCTCCCAGGAAAAATATGTAGCTATGTATCCCCGAAAAATATTTTCAGTCACACCAGTTGTGTTTCTGTGTTTTAGCTTCCAAAATTAGCAGACAGTAAATTCCAAGTAAATCTCATTTCAAGATGTTAAATATTTGCCACAGTGTTTGAAGTGCTTTGCTCAGGTCCATGCGGGAGCCAGCAGTCGGTTTAGAGAGCTGACAGGACAAATATCAACAAGCAGCGCTTCCCACAGTGACTCCCGGAGGATGTCAAGTGAGAGAGTATGCGTGTGAGTGGATGTGAGTGTGGATATGCTAGTTTGTGCGAGCATCTGTATGCACAAGCACATGTGTGCATGCTGTTTATTAATGTGCACACGTGTCTGCCAAACATCTGGGCTCACCTCAGCGTTTGAACATTTACACAGTACACACAGGTCAAAACAACAACTGCCAAATAAGTCATTAGGATGAAAGTAACGGCATATGTTCCGGGGAGCTAATCATTATTTATCTTCTTGCGTTTCCTTCCTCCCGTCTCTCCCCAAAATCACTTACGGGTGACCCCATTTGTATCCACTCACCAAACAGATTTTGTAGACTCGTTCATCGCAGTCGCACAACATTTACTTTGTAATGGAAAGTGATCCAAGGATTTGGTCCAATCCCACTCTGTCTCTCTTCTCAGACAAATGATTTCCTTCAGCGTAAGTGTATTAAAGACATTTTATCTTGCTGCTGTCATGGCACAGATCCTACTCATTCCCTCATCTCTTTGTAATTATGCAGAGCTACGTATTTTAAATTGCTCCATAAAATGTGTTTCATGTAAAAAGTAAGGGTGCAGAACCCAATTAGCGCCGGAGCAATGAGAAAGCATGCTGTTCCTGCTCAATAGAGTCAATTATAACTGGACGTGGAGGTGTGTGAGTGCATGTGTGTGAAAGTGAAATGAGCCACGTGGGACTCATCACCACTGGAATTGACAGAATCACGCAGCAAGTGCCCGGGCCAAATTTTCATGGGGCATTAGGAACCGGTATTTAATTGCCAGCAGATTCAGTAAATTGATTTTTTGTTTAAATTGACCTGCAAATGTGGCATTTAGCACAAGGGATGAGCATAACAGAGCTTTTTGAACTGGCAGTATTGGTAATTCATTTTGCATTCATAATATGTCCCTCTTATATTGAACAACCCATTCCTTGGATGTAATGATTCCCAATAATGGAAAGCACATGGTAAGAAATGTAAAATCAGGGGGACATTTCTTTAGGATAAGTGCTAACACTTTATATAAAGGATAAGAGTTTGGTCATACATTCCATCAGTAAAAATGTCAATTCCTAATAATTTTGTTTGGAGCAACATTTTGGAAAAATGGCTGAACAGGAATCATACAGTGAGTTCCAGGGGCTTTTTTGTTGTGGCTGAAACACTGCTTCTGCTGGTGACAAGATTGTTGAGAGTAAATTGAAGAAAGTCTTGAAATGGCGAAAGCTAAATTTGCAGGCAAAGGCTGCCATTAGCATAGTGGGAAATACAGTTGTGTGTGTAAAAGCTTTTACATGCCAGACAAGAATCGTCAGGGCCTAATTTTGTTTCCAGTCCAACACTGGTTGTGGGCCGTGAAAGCTAAAAGACTCTCAAACCTTCCATAGAATTGACACTTTAGGCTGCCTTTTTATTACATAACTGTAATTATTTCAATAGTGTTGTCAATATCATCATTATTTTTGTAAGATATATTATAAGGTTCATTATTTACATTTCCTGTAATGTGTTATATAGGTTTTTGTGCATGTAAATGGTCCGCAAAAGAGGACGGGACATCTCGGACACATCTTTAAGCGGGTGACCAATCTCAAGACAGCCGGCCAGCTATCCAATCAGAGCAGACTGGGCTCTGGTTTCAGATGGAGGGTGAGAAGAGGTGCTGCAGCAGAGGCAGTATGAGAAAAATAAAGAGCTTTTTGAACATTAAAGCATGGAGACATGCCACAGTAGAGGCAGAAAATGGGCATACAATTTCAATACTGTATTTGGCAGAATCCCAACAATGATAAAACTAACCCATAATGACCACTATATTCTAATGCTTTACCTCATCTATCCCAATACTTAACCTGAACAAAAATACCATAGTCATCTTTGAGCCAGTTCTCAGTGTATGTTTCATGGTAACTCCTCAGCCAAAACATATTTGTTGTATTTGACCATCATTTATAGACCGAAAACTGTTTCACTTTAATATATCCGGAGTATTGTTTGCTGTAAAAAAATGTCTTACTCTCTTCCAATAATGACTTTTTTCTCCAGCACCAATAGCAGACATACTGTGGTGATTACTGATTCAAACATGCTGCTTGGTCTCCACACACACAGGCACTCACAGACAGCCAGATAAGTTGTAGTTGGCCATTCTGAGGCTGTGCTTTTTCAAGGACTGCTTTGGCTATTGATTTCTACTCCTCAATAAGTAATGCGTCTCCTGACCTTGGCTCCATATTAGGAAAAGTTTCGCCCATTTAGAGTGGAGAGAGGGAGTGAAGCATCAACAACAGATTTGGCACAAACTACCTTCACAGAAGCGATTAAATCTTCAGATTTCAATGAGCCATTTAGCCTTTTTCTTAGCTTTGGGGTGTATTGCTCAGTGTAAGATTAATTGTTTGATTTCAGCTTGAGAGCTTGGGACTGCAACCTTCTTCTTTCTTACTTCTACAGCTGTAGAGTCTATTTTAGTTTGTTATTTAATCTGTGTGCTAAAATTCACCTTAATAGCAACATTTCAAGCAAATGTGTTACTTTCAATAGGTCTTTGTTCTATACGCCGTCAAAAATTGAAATTGGAATCTCTACTAAATGCAAGTACCTGGCACCACACACTCATTAAGGAATATTTATTAATAACAGCTCTTGTCATATTAAATAAAAAAAGATAATAAAGAAAATGAATGGCTCCAGTTTCTTAACTCACCTTGAATAGGTTTTGTTGTTTATGTCCGTGGGAAAGGAGCGGGCCAGTAATGTTAATCATGTCCTTTCATTCTTTTCTTTTTTTCATTTTGCACCTCACATCCCTTAGCCACTCCATTCGCAGGTCAACAGCAGTATTGATTTACACCCCTCACCTAATCACTTAGGTAACATTTCCCTGGCGGCTGCTTTTTTCCCTCCCATGATTCATAGTCAGGCTGTGAAATCTCCCAGTTGCCACTAATTAAGCGTAAGGTCAGCCTTTAATCATCACCTGCTTGTGCAGTGTGAGCGACCGCCCTTGCTGATCCAACGCCTCGCTGAAAAGCCCCAATCTACTGCGAGATTGGACCTGTTGTAGAGGACAAAAAGCTTACTTTGACTCAAGGTGGGAGGAACGATTAAAAGTTCTGTCATTTGGCTTTAAAATACATCCATATTTCTATTGTAGGCAGGCTTGGGATTACTTGGGATTACCTAATCAGGATACAGAAAAGGTGAACTTTTTCCTTACTGTTACATAAAAAAACACAATGAGATTACTGTTAATTTCTTTTTAAATTGGGGATTACTAGCAGGGTAAGCATATAGTGTAGGCTAATACTTTAAGTGTGAATCTAAAGGCCTACTGCCTGAATCTGCTTTATGGTTTTCCCTTTCTTTGGTTCATTTGTTCTGTTATTAATCAGTAGGTGAACCTATTATGTTCAGAAAATAGTGTGTGTTTGAACTTTAAAATTAAATTAAAACGGAGCACTTTCTGTTAGCTCAGATTTTATTTGTGCTTTATAAAACTGTATATGCTCATGTGTTTCGTTGTGGGTTACATTGTTCTGTAAAGTAAAAATAAAAATCTCTTGTATTTCTTTGCAATAAATGTACTCGAAAAGTAACAGAAAGGAGTCAGGTAACATTACTTTTATTTTTTAACAGTCAGATTATGCTACTGTTTTTATTTTTTACAGGTGACTAGTACCAGATATATATTTTAAGGAACCCTCCTAACCCTGCAAGTAAGGTATGTGAGGAAATAATTGAATAATACTTAGCTAAATCTCTCCTGGATAATTGAAAGTGATGCTTGACTGACTCATCTCTCTGTTTTTAACCTTCTTACACACACACACACACACACACACACACACACACACACACACACACACACACACACACACACACACACACACACACACACACACACACACACACACACACACACACACACACACACACACACACACACACACACACACACACACACACACACACACACGTATCTATATGCATATTACAGCGGCTACCCAGGACCAACTCATTCCAACTGACGTTTATGTGCTATAAGTGCCACTTTGGTCCTATGTGCGATGATTTAACCGCTTTCGACACTAGCCAAGAACCCCAGTAAACTCACACCCCCACGCACACACATACCCTATAATGAATAACTGTAGGCCGAAGTTGAACCTTTAGCAGCGAGTGTGTGGAGAGTAAGGGAAAGAATGGCCTATTTGGAGATATTTTTTATCCTCTTAGTGGAGATTCTCCTCTTATTCACCGCTGCACAGGCAGGTCAGAGGTCAATTGTGGCTACAGAGGCGATTATTGTTGTCGAGGATTATTTACTCCATATAAAAGCACTGTCCTCCTACTAAAGGTGGAGCTTAAAGAATGCCATCGCCGCTACAGCGTGCCCTTAACTCCCAAAAAAGAGCTGATTTCACCCAAGCAGGCAATCAATATTCCACACAATCAGACATGTGCGACACGTAAACAAACAGCTCGCTTTGTCATTAAGAATGTGTGATATTTCCTTTCAAATTAATTCCTGTGCCATTTCAGATGTCATACTCTGTCATTTATCACACACTACATTTGTGACTGCTGTTATTTACCTCTCATCTCTTTCATTATTATCCGCATGCCTGGGAGTCTTTCCTTGATAAATTGAAGCTAAAATAGGAAATATCCGTTTTTCATTATTCTCAAGCTCAGCATGTGAAGCTTTAAAAAATTGCTGGTAAATCCAGCGGTTTGAATGGAGCGTAAAATAATGTTTTGCTCAAAAATGGTTCCCCTTCAAAATCTACTGAGTTCACAGAGTTTGCTCACAAATCTTAATTCTCTTCACACGTCACTCTCAGAGGTCAAACATGGTGCTTTATGGAGGATCGCCGCAGAAGCGAACATTTACCAGCCACTTGTCATCACAGTCGATTCCTGTAGGGCCAGAAGAAAGAGAGAAAAAAAAAAGCCACCACTGTCCCGGGTGATATATGCCTGTGCAGAGGGTAATTGCAGCAGGCACGGGGGGATGACTGTAGTACACAGAGGCAGCATCCAGCCCGCGGACAGGCATTCTGGGAAACAGGCGTGGAAGTGGTCCTTCCGCTGGAGAGAGGTCCTGTGATGGATGGGGTGAAAGGATGCCAGACTCTCTCGAAGAGATTGAGAGCAATTCTCTCAGTGCCAAAGTGGCAGAAACAAATGTCTGAGACATAGCACAGGTCACATTGTTATGGACTCCAAGACACTGATGGCTTTCAGGGCGTGTAGCCTCTCAAGGGGGGTTCTAGGGGACATGGCGAAATGAGTACATCGCCGATTGGCAACCTCTCTGAGTGCTGGTACATCTGCCTGTCGAGACACATCAAGAACTCATGGCGAAGAAGAAGGCCAGAACCGTAAAGTGAAAAGGATGTCTTCATAATCAAGACCATTTCCTGGTAGTGGATGAGGGGGAGTGTTTTTATTATTTTTCCTTTTAAGTGAAAATCCATATTAAAACAACACATGTGTTTGTTCTATGATTTTAGAAAGTTGAGACAATCTTTAAACAAGCTTACTTCCAGAAGAAGAAACACAAGAGGCAGAACTCTAGTCCCTGAAGGCATCAAATGACCAAACCTCATTGGAAATTGAGTGAGAATGATTTTGCGGCCGCTGTGGCGGAACCCGTGGGTGACTGCCAGTTGAAGAGAAGATTTGTCTTAGGCTTATTAGAATCAAATTCAGTCAGGTGTAAACGATAAAATAAAGCCTCAATGTGACATTTTAATTAAAATTCCAACTGCCAGTTGATTTTTTTGGGGGGGCTTTGGACTCAATGTTCCGTATATGGTTACACTCCCAAAATAATTCAGTTATGGTTAATTAGCGACACCTGTGATTACTGGCAGTACTGCTAAGAACGTTTTTATAATAACACAGATTAAGTATTTACTGGAAAAACACACTGTGCAGGTAGTTTGTCCAGCAATTGTGAAAGTTTACACCAAATATCATCCAGCTTGTGCAAACATTGTTTATTTTACATCTACTCCTGACATTTTAAACTACTTTTTATAGAGACTGGGATGTCACGGCAGGGTGCATCATAGAAGGCAGATACATTCCCTCTCAGTGGATGCAACAGGGACTAAAATTCCCATAATCAGCAGGGTATTTGGCAAGATGGCTGCCGTCCAGCTGAAGATGGTTTTGCTGATTGCTCTTGGGAGAGAGCACAAAGGGGGGAGGGAGACAGAGTGGTTGAGGTGCACACTTTGAAGCAGTGGCTTAATTTACTTCCTATTGTAGTCAGCAAAAGTTCTTAGTTAGTTTCATCCTTCTGTTTTGTTTTTAAGTGACAATTGAGTTGGAAATTGCTGCCTGCTGTCTTTTGTTTATCGCACCCACCCCTCCAGCTGAAGATCCCAATCCTTTCTAGACATCACAAGACATAAAATGAATGACAGTAGCATAATGTCAATATAGAGAAACAATTGCAAACCATAAATAGTAGAACACCATGGGTTTAATATCACAAAAAGGATATATTGTGTATGAAAACTTAAACAAAAAACCTTTATATATAATGCTCACAGGTGTTAATAATTATTTATAATGAGCCAAATTCAACCAAAATCTCAGCCAACTGAACTTTTCCCACATTAAACCATTGAAAAAAACTTCAGGCAAAACAAAAATACAGGAATGTTTAATGTGAAATTAAAACAGTTTTACAGAAAAAGTTGTGGGCATGATGAACGTGAGAAATGGGCTTTCAGGACTTTAATCAACTATAATAATAAACAAATGGAATTGGAATACAATTCCCCTGTAAAATAATGCAAATTGAACCCCATGGGAAAACCAATTCATTAGTTGTGAAAAGAAAAATCAAAAGAAGCGTTGCAACTGTTTCCAGGTGATCATCCCCCCCGCATCTCCATATTGGAAACCTATTCTATCGGATTGATTTTCCTGGGACACTTGTCAGTTCTCATTCATTTTTCAATTTGCAACTGCATCAGCGCGGGCCCACAGTCTTTGTTGAATCATAAAAAGGGTTGTTTTCTTGGCCACTGACCTGCATCCCAACTGCAAACATATGATCTTGCTGCCAAATCAAGCCAGTGATGGATGATACAATGCAGAGTTGTGACAACTTAGCAAAAGATAGGAGGCTGTCCCAAAACACAGGGTCAATATAGCTGTCTCTGACTCAATTGTGCCTTTGATTGATTTAATTCATGGATGAATAGAGTGGTGCAATGTTGAGGTAGTTGTGGAGGCCTACCATGAAATTAGCATCGCAGGGGCTACCTTGATTAAAAAAAAAAAGAGAATTCACCATTTGAATTTGGTATTTTGCAGAAAATACACTTTTTGGCCAACACACTTCATGATACTTAAAATGTGGAGATTATTCTACTGAACAAAACGTTTTGTCACCACTTTGTGATATTTGATGCAAGAAATCGGCAGAAATGTAATGCTGACACACATTCGCTAGCTGCACATCACCACCGCTAAGCTAAAGGTGGCTAATGTTTCGCGTGCTGATGTTTAGTAGTGTGTTTAGTCATTTTTTAGCAACCACTGATTGTATATGTCATGATCCTTGTTTCGTGTCCTTGTGTGTATTTTATTTTGGCATGTTCTGACAGAACGACCGAACCACCGATGGACCCAGCAGTACTTTTTCTACCACATTTTATTTATTTATGGAGAGTGGAGGAGAGCAGGTTCTAAAGAGGCTCAGGATGCAGCTCTCCTTCATGCACGCCAGGAATTGGCAGATAAGCCTTGGTTCGAGAGCTCACTGCCGGACTATTTAAGGACATTTGTCACTTCCCCAGAAAGCCTGCACCCTGTCCTTAAACCTTGTGTCATAGCAGTGACGCTTCCTGCAGCCAAGCCTTCTGCAGCCAAGCCTCCTGCAGCCAAGCCTCCTGCAGCCAAGCCTTCTGCAGCCACGTTTCCGGCTCAAGTTTTGGCCCTAGCAGCCATGTTCCAGGCCAAGCCCTGGCCGCCATGCTTCCAGCTGCAGTCGGGCCCACTCCAGCTACTTCTGTTCTGTCGGCGGCCCTGCCGATTCCAGCCGCGCTTGCCCTGTCGGCGGGCCGGCCGACTCCAGTCCCGCCTTTCCAGTCGACTCCAGCCTCGACTCCAGCCTTGCCTGTCTAGTCGACTCCAGCCTCACCTGTCCAGTTGACTCCAGCGTCGCCTGTCCAGTTGACTCCAGCCTCGACTCCAGTCTCGCATGTCCAGTCGGGGGTCCCACCGACACATGTTCCGATGGGGATCCCGGCTGCACCTGCTCCGTTGGGGGTCCTGCCGTCACCTGTTCCGATGGGGGTCTCGCCAACACCTGCATCTGCTCCGTTGGGGGTCCTGCCGTCACCTGTTCCGATGGGGGTCCTGCCAACACCAGCTCTTGTTTCGTTGGGGGTCCCGCTGTCAACTGATCCGATGGGGGTCCCGTCAACACCTACTCCGTTTGGGGTCCCGCCAACACTTGCTCCTGCTCCAGGCCGTCCCCCGGAGGCGTCTCGCCGCCTTCCAGGCCCTCCCCCGAGCTGTCTCGCCACCTTCCAGGCCGTCCTCCGGAGCTGCCTCCACCTCATTGTAAAATAAACAATGTTGCCTTTTTGGACTTTGTTGGGACGTCTGGAATCCGTCCCTTGAGAGGGGGGTTCTGTCATGACCCGTGTTTCGTATCTGTCATGTCCTTGTGTTGTGTGTTTTATTTTGAAATGTTTTCCTCACTTCTGTCATGTTAAGCTTCACTTCCTGTCTGCGTTTCCCTCCTGTGCCTGATTGTGTCATTGTGTTCACCTGTTGCCCCTGTGTTTCTCCTCCCCCTTCCAGCTGTCTCTTGTCCTGTGATTACCCTTGTGTATTTAGTCCCTGTTTCCCTTTTGTCTGGTGTTCGGTCGTTGTCATTTCTTCCCTGATCTTATCCAAGATACCTGCCTGTGCCTGTCGCCCTTCATGTCTGAAGCTAAGTGTTTTTCATGTCTGTGTTCCCCTTGCTTCGTGTTTTCGTCAACAGCTTTTGAATAAAGCCCGCTTTTTGTTTGGACCCTTACCTGCCTCCCCTTGATTTACTGCACTTGGGTCCTGTTTCCCCAACCCTAACAGAATGACACACAGAAGCTTTGGATATTCACGAGTAGGGAATTTTACTGACGTATTTTATGTTGTAAAAAAACGTGAATATCTTTTCAGCTGGAGTGACCACAGAACTTATTTCAGGCTTTTAATCAATTGAGATGAGAAAACCTGAGACTTTAAATCCTAACTCATTTCTGGATTTAAGGACTCATTACTGCACCACTCTATATGGGTGCTCTTAAACAGACATGCTCACGACAGTATTTGTTTTGATGTATTAATTCGTGGCACCTTTCTCTACCAACCTGAAACAAAGAGGGATGTTTGGGGCTGTTTCTTTGGGGGGAGCATGGGGAACAGTTCCATCCTCTTCCTCTCATCACAGCAGCAGAAGGTGCAGTAGATTAGGTGTCAAATGATATTTAATGTGAAGAGGGCCTGTCTCCTTCCCTGACAGCCTCTCCTGGGCGCACTGCTGCATGGCGCCGATACTCCAGCGCTCTCAATCCCGGTCTCATCAAATGGCACTCAAGTCAGAAGCACAGAGAGAGAGAGAGAAAAGGAGCATATGGCAAGGAAGAGGAACAAAGATAGCGAGGGACAGAGAAGAGAGGCTGAAGAGGGTACGAGATGTGAGACGGAGAAGAGCCTTCATTAACAGAAAGTGAAAGTGTGAAAAGGGAAAATGTGAAGGGTAGGCCCAGAGATGACAGGCTAGGAAATGGCAAAAGATGGAGGGAAGAAACTGTAAAAAAAAAAAAAAAAAAGGAACAAAGCACAGGCTTCTTGCTGAAGCCTACAGCAGCTGAATGTTTGTGACAGTGTGGAAGATAGGAGAATGAGAAAGGGATGGCCATGGAAGAGCTGTGAAATACCTCCAGATGGAAATACCTACCCCTAGAGAGGAAACGGGAGGAAAAAGAGCTGCGAGTCTCCTCAGATGTGCTCCCTGGATGGGAATGGCAGAGGAGTGGATCTGTAAGAAACCGTGACAGGATGCAGGCCTCGCAGGTCGCGGAATCGATTTAAATGGTATCACCCCGCTCCTCCTTTTTTGCTACTTCCTCCTCCTACTCCACCTTCTTTTTTATCTAGCGCTGCCCACGCCTAACAGGCTTTCTCTTACTCGCCCTGTCTGCTCTGCTTATTGTACTGTTCTGTAAAGCACTGCAGGAGAGGGAGAATACTCTCTGGTAGCATAGTACAGCTCGGCTTTGAACGGTGAATTTACTTCTCTTTACACATCTGAGCGCTCTTTTTCTGCATCAATTATGTTTTAGAAAGACATCAGGGATCGCTGCAGAAATTGGGAAAGAAGGTTGCTGGAGTTTCACCCTCCCTGAGTGAAGATTTTCTACCATTTTTCTTTTTTAAGAAGTGGAATTTTATGGCAAAAAAAGAGAGATTTTGAACAATTGTCATTGACAGCGAACTACAGTTTCATTTAGGAATGGAGGAAGTATTATGATTTTTTGGAAGTGTTTTCCTTTACTGTATGTTATTTAGGTATGTATGCATGTACATGGTCTGCAAAGGCCAAAATCCCTATGTTCACTCCAGATGGAATTTTCCCAAAGTTCTCAAAGTTTTTAATATGAACTCTAGAATTGCAAAATGAGCCACATTCAGTGGAAACATCCCAAAATACTGTATTTGTGTACAACAGTTCTAAAAACTGCACGTCATGGTACACCCGCTTTGGATATATTGCACAGAGGAATGACACCTTTGGCATTGCAAGTGATCTGGCAGATGGTCAACTCTGATTGAATTCTCCCCCCCATTTCTTTCCTGCCCCCACCCGCTTCACTGCAGGTCTTGCATCTTGGCTAATACAGTCCTTTGTGTCCCCGGAAAACTGATCTACACACAAATGAATGCTCAGCAACTCCCTGCGGTTTTGTGCACTGTCCCGAATCGAACGGAATAAAATCTTTGGACTTGATTCACCTTTATTCCCCCTGACAAATTGCCTCAGACAGGGCTCTCTCCTTCGCCGCATTGACGCAAAAAAAGCAGAAAGGTACAGCTTGGTGTTAATTTGTGGGAAAGTAACGATTTGAGATCTTTGTTCGTAACCATGCTCCAATGTTAGGGTTTGTTCATTAGTATGTGTATGTTTTACAGTGCTTATGTAGTTAATTGTGGGTGTTCGTTGATGGTCCGTGCGCATCATGAGATGGAGGCCGCCAGCGGCGCTTAGCCCTGTCTGTCCATCTGTCAAGCCTGGAGAGGTCCCACTCTGCGACTCCCGTGGCTGTCAGGGCACTTTGTCCTCCACAGTGTGTTGCTCTCCTCCCATCCTATCCCTCCCTCACTGTCTTTCCACCCCCCCCCCCTCATTCCCCCCTTCCACTTCTCCTGCTCCTCACAGCTGCCTCCTCAGCTGTGTCCACTGGCCATCGTCCCACTCCTTGGAGCATGTCCTGTTTATCTCACACAGCCAAGCCACACTCACTCATGTCAACACACACATATACTATATGCATGCCGAGACACCTAAATGGGTATACACTTAAAATGAACTTACACGGACACACACAACCACACTTTCCCATGTATGCCCAAGGGAAGTAGTATTTTGTCTTTTTATAAATCGGCTATTTAGATCTTATCAGCTAGTGCGACAACAACAACAGCAATACTCACCTCATTGACTGCAGGGTAATTCTGAAGTCACAAACTGCAATTGAACAAGACATCAGTCTTGTTCTTGCTCGATATAATGGCCTTTCAATTTTATGCTCTCAAGGTGATGCACAGAGAGAATCTTTGGTGTATACACTGGTCGCATTATACATTTAGAGACTTGATGACGTACATCTGGAATTGGACATTACCTCAGTGACATCACTTAAGCTTTTTGACTTGAAAATACTTGAAAACTTCCCATAAGCCCGAACATAAAAAACATATGTTCTATTAAAGAAAATAGTGTTTCACAAGGAAATCTATTTCCATCAGGTTGCATTACGACTATTTATTCCCAGCAAGTCGTCACTTAATTCCCCAGATCACTCTGTTTGAACCACTTTGACAGCATCCAATTAGGTTGCAGTTGAGAACCATGATGAAGTGATGAAATGTTACTGAAAGCCTTTTGGAAAAATAAACCAAAAGTAATTTCTTCTAGGTAAAAATGCAAAACCTTAAAGAAGTGAGTTTCAACTTTATCTGGCCTCTAATGGTTCTCTGCTTCACTACATTTCAATGTTTTGTAACTCGGCTACATTTACAGCTCTAGTTATCTATTACTTTGCAAATTAAGAAATGACATGCAAAACATGCTGACATTTTAAACTATGATGCTCGCTGTGAAAACTATTTTGACTACTTAATGTTCTTACAAGTTTATGCAAAAGTTTGAATATAAATTCAACAAACCTCACTGTTGGAGCTATATATTGGTTTGTTGTTTCATAATTAAACATTTATTTAATTTTTTGTTATAGTAGAGTAATAATTATTTCAGTTTTTCTCTTCTATTGGAACTAATTTTTACCAAAAATAGTCCCTGAGTAATGAACACTGTTGACGGCAAGATAATTGGAACAATGAAAATAGGCATATGAATGAAAACACTGGCAAACTTCTTATTTAGTTAAGTAAAGTTGAATGTGATACTCATTGTTGTTAGGGATCCATTTAGCGCAGGGTAATTGCCGTGCTTTATTATGTAATGGGACGTTTCATCAGTTGGAAAAACAGCATATTTAAAATATTGATTTCATCAGTTTCAATGAGGCATGTGCATCCATTTGAGCACACATTACTGTAATTATCATTGGCAAAGGAAGCATGGACTCAAAGGCTCTCTGAATATGGGAGTGAAGCTTTGCAATGGAAGTGGGCACCCACAATAAAGCAGATGTAATAAAGGGGGACTTACTCCATCTTGCTCTTTCCTTCTGCGTTTCGGAAGCACATCTCCTCTGCAACCCCAAGTAAGGAGAGCTCGGGGCCAGAAAGAGACTTGCTGCATTTATTTCCTAGGTAAATAAACACAAAGCAGAGAAAAAAAGGGCATTATATATGGACCAAACGTGTCTTGGGGGTTCTTATCATTACAAAAACATTGCTTCCCATGGTTAGAAATCTGTGGCCCAAGCTGGGTTGTTCTGCTGAACTGAAATGTATTTCAGGGTGGAGATACAGAAGGGGAAGAAAACTGGCCAAATTTAACTTGTCATAAAATACCCACATATTATTCACTCAGCTTGCTTTGATTAGCAGCATTGGCAGACACATGCCATTTTCCAGTAGATGCAATTTGGAAGACCAGTTAGTGCTCTGACACAATCTCAGTCTAGTGTGTTAAGCTACACTTCCCCTTTGGGACCAATGTATGATGAAAGGAACATTTGAATGCATAACAACAAACTCAAATCCTCAACTTTAATCTTTGCAAATACAACAGTAAGAAGAAGCTGTGTGTGCGAGATGCATTGTTTTAATTAAGAAATGTATTGACTTCTCTGTGCAAAGTGGCAGGCAAAACCGGGCCAGGGCTGGCACTTTTTTTTTTCTGGGAATGATAGCAGACTTTGAAATGCTACACTGGCTTCGTTGAGATTCGCCAATCAGGCTGACTTCTTCCTGGCTCTGTTTTCCCCCCGACCGCAGCGTGATCACAAAATCTGAGCCGGAAAATGCAGCTGGACTTGGCAGAAGAACAAACTTTGAAATTGAGTTTGACAGTGTTGGAGGAGCAGTGAGTGATACCTTATACCACAGACAGGCATGAGAGGACAGAAGAATGGGTAGGCAAGGCAAGGCAAGGCAAGTTTATTTATATAGCACCTTTCAACACAAGGCAATTAAAGGTGCAAGTGAGTTTGTGCATCCATGCGGGGATGCATTTCTGCCAAAAACAAATAAACACTCACACCGATGCAAACAGACTTCATGTACAGGGATAGATGGATTACTATCCTCTACGCATAGACCCCAAAACGTGAAGGGTCCAAGCTCAATCCAAGTTATTGATTCCGAGGGTGATCTCTAGCAACCCCTAACCCTAGTAACCCTACATCAATATTAATGTATCAGTATAAATCAGTTTGACAGCCATGTAGCTCTGCAAGGGGCCAAAAAAGAATGTTTGTCCATAAGTTGGTAGAGAAGAAAGTACAACACGTGATGATAAAATAGAGACAAATCTGCCTGCCCAAAAGTTAACAGGAAGAGCAAAGAAGGGGGACTGTTTGGCCATGGTCTATTTCAGTCTGTATGTTGTTACACTAGCAAAATCACAACATTAAAAGTATGCCAATTTAGCTATTAGTATTTTTCACAGATGTAATGATCTGAATTTAGTGTAAGTCACACTGAATTCAAGAATACGTTATATGTTTGTGTTTTGACAATTACCAGATTTAGGGTCATCATGTTAGCATTGTCATCGCCAATGTTAGAATGCTAATGCATGTAGCTTAAAGCCATGCTGTGCCTCCCAGCACCACTAGCATTTTTGATGACTTGTTGTTGCTTTTTTAATTACTGGACACTTTAACGTTTAATCACAACGTAGAGATGCCGTTGAGCCTACCCTGATTTATTTTACTGTAAATTGGATAATACATAAAATATGACCATCCTGCAGTATTGAACAAGACTGAAACAAGCAGTAAAAACCATCAGTTCCTCGGGAAAATGTTTTCTGTAACAAATCAAGTTAGAAATGGGGTCATTTTCTCTTCTATACTATCAGATGTCTTTTACACCCAATAGAATTGGCCTCTGCTGATCATTAGAAAAAAGGCAAGTTTAAGACATTGGATTCAAATGTACCCCAGGAAGTTGCCGCTTGTTTGCTGTCAATAATGTGGGGGACCAGTTGATTTTCATATAAAGCAGAAATACCACAATTACAAAAATAACCCAGCATTGCTTAAACTCATTACACAAACTAAAAACACCTCTGTTCTTAAGCACACAGGCGCAGGGTGTGAGTTCATATCAAACAACCAACACTGGTTTACTAGATAAAGAAAATGTCAAAACATAATTAATTAAACATCAAGCAGAGTGTAAAAGACATCACGTTCCACATTTTAGCTCAAAGAGAAGACATTTCTTGTCACTCCTACTCATTTTCATCTCCAAAACGACGTTCCTAAAACACACAAACACACACACACACACACACACACACACACACACACACACACACACACACACACACACACACACACACACACACACACACACCCTTCTGTAATTTCTGCTCCTTTGTGTTTCTATCCACTTGAGTGTTACTAATAGAAAGAAAATGAGCAGCGAGTCGAAAGTGCTTTCAAGTTTGCCAGCAACAATTGAGATGATTGATAGTTGGGGTTTCTAAATAGCAGGATATTGCATCTAGAGCGGAAAATAACGTGAAACTGCATCATGGAGGAAACACAATTGTTTTTCGGCTCAGCTCGGATGCTGTGAATGCTGCCCGGGCACATGCACAAATGCATATGCTTGTAAAGTCATCCGCACAGGCGTCGGGGTGCTGACAGAAACACACAAAAACACAGGCGATTAAACGGGAGAAGCCACAAAGTGCATGGATAACTAAATCAGTAAATGGTGAAATGGACTCTTTGGAGGATAACACTCACAGTGGTTGGCATCTGAGAGATGAGAGAAAGAAAGTCAGAGGAGAGAGAATAAGCACAGCTCATCAGCTCGCTTGAGATAGTAGCTTGGAGGGGGAGAGATAAAGCCATTTTGGCACAGTAAAATCCCGCATCCATCACAATGCTTATCGGTCACTTGGGAAAGGTGCCTGTAATAAATTGTCAACTGCCGCGTCAATAGCTCAAAGCCAGACAATGGGAGGCAGTGGAGCAACGCTCTCTGCTTGTTTGAACAGTGTGACTTATTTGGATGGCAATCAAACAGAATGGAGATATTTATAATGTGAGCTCACTTCATATCTAGCCATGGGGAGATATGAAGGGAGCGGTGATGACTTCCAGATTTTTCCACAGAAGGAGAGCGCAGGGGAAAAGGTGAAGAAGATAGCAGTTGCTGTAAAGAAACTGACAACCTCTTCATCATGTCTTCGTCTGTAGACGCGTTGTGGTCAAAGGTTCAGCTACCTCTGAGATTGTCCGGTAATAAATAGGGAAACGGTGATATCAAGTTTCAGCTCTGTCCTTATTCCGCTTAGCTTCAAAGGCCAGCTCACTAATATTTCTTTCCCAATTTCATCTGGCCATGGCGATTGTTTGGATTTTACTTGCCAAGGTTTTTGAAAAATCAGGCTCTAGGGCGTTTAACTTAACAATAGAGGTGAATGAAAGAGACTTAAATTTGATGAAGAAACATTGAACGGGATTCTATCCAACATCAGCGAAGCCAGAGGCACATTTATTCAGTATAAAATTCTTCATTTATATTCTCTTAAAGTACATAAAATGGATCTTATGAAGACAGCTTATGTTGGAAATGAGGTAAAACAGAACACTGTACTTAAGAGCATGTGTGAACGTCCTATAGTTTCTCCCTGGTGTGGAATTTATGGGTGAGTGGTTCGTATGTGAATAGCCCACAACACCAAAGTTATGTCTCCCTGGGGATAAATCTGCTGGGCCGCAGTTGAGTACATTTGCATTTAGAGTATTAATAAGTGGCTTGATAACCTGTGCTTGGTTGATTCTAAGATGTTTGGAAAAGAATTAACTCCTACACTGAAAACAGGAGGTGGACAAATGATGGGAATTTTTGCATGTGGATAAATGCTGGGAAGATACAACTGGCAAAATGGCCAGTAAAAGAACAATAGGACAGTTTCAATGGACATTTATCAGTACAGTGCATGTTTAATTGTTGCCAACTGTTTGGTAACCTGCTTGTTTTCAATTTTCATTTAATTATTCTTTCTTTTGAGAAATAGAGGTCAATGGAATGTCATTTGTGTTGTTTTAAACATTGAAAAGCACAATTTAGTAACTTGAATATGCATCAAGTTTAATATTGTTTTGTTAGGGTTGTTTTCACAGACCATTGGCCTCATGAAATGAAATTGTTTTGTTCTTATCCTAATTTGTTTTATGAGGATGACTTGCCTTATTTAGATTCACCAAAGCTACCTGAATTGACATGAAGGCTGCCTGTTCCGCTTTGTGTGAGCAAGCTCCACTCACAAAAATGTTAAATAGTAAAAGAAATAACAAAGATTTACAATTTGACTTTCGAATCCTGCTGTCAGAAATAAACAGGTTAAAACTTAACAAATTGGGGACTGTCATTGGTCTTATTAAGGATCCCGAAACGATTAGAACATTCATTAACAGCTGGCAATGAGGCATTACCAGAGCGACAGTGACAGACATAAGGAGGGAATGGTTTGTCATAAAGTTAGTTGCTAAAAAACTGGCAGATTGTATGCGGACAAGGGGATATCTAAATGGAAACAATGAAATAATAGCCATAGATAATATCTAGAGAGCAGGGGTGTAAAGTAACTTAGTTCACTTACTCAAGTACTGTTCTTAAAGGTCTCCTATTATGCTATTGCAACCGCCGCTGTGTATACGGCCTAACGTTTAGCACTTAAAACACTTAAACTCAAATCATCAAACAGCACAAACACCCCAGATTCAATTAAAAAATGATGCAGTTGGCAGTCAACAAAAAGGATAAAGACCAGGATTCACTCCCAAGAGTATGATATTTATTTATAAAGTTGAACAAGTTCATTCATATACACTCAGTACTATAATCAATAAATAGCAACAATTAATTATAAACTCATCAATTACGAAATATGCTATTAAAATGGTATCCAGCTCATAAAAATACTGACCAAATGAGCACAGACCCTTGCTGTTTGGAGGGGGAAAGAAGCAGGTGAAAATCAAAACTTTACTCACCGCCACTCACACGCCCTATACAAACACAGCAAACTGAAAAAGAATTGATAATCTAAGAAACGTGCAGAATAACTAAACACTGCTCACATCAGGGGTGCTGGATGCCTTGTAAAAACATAGAAAAAACCACACTACGTCAATTCATTTGTTTCTGTGTACAATCACTTACAACACTAATACTCTTGGGAGTTTAACAAAGCAACAAGATAAACAAAAGCAACAAAATGTAATAAAACAAAGCAAAACAAAACAGCAGTTGTGGACAGTCCTAAGCGTCTGGGACAGCGCAGCCCCTCCACTGGTCTCGTCAGTCAGATAGCCAGGAAGGTCTCGGTTGAGCAGGGGAAAGAGCTACCAGTATCAGCTGTTTAAATGTTATTTACTATTCTCTGGAATGCGGAGTGGGCAGTATCACCACACTATGGTGCCTGAAAAGTAGTTTGCTTTTTATAAAAGGTGGTTTGCTTTTATGGTTGGCTACACTATATTCAAACTATATGTTGTAGGGCCATATCTATACAAAACTTGTCTGTGAAGTGTTTTGCTTAAAATACTCATTGTAGCCATACCTGATGTCCCTCTATTTCAGCCCTGTTCCTGAAGTGCTGATTCTGTCACTTTAAATTTGAGCTGAGCTGAAACTGGCCACGCATCACCTCTCCTCAAGAGTTTTCTACCGGGAGAAGAAACTCAGCTAAACGCTGCCGTGATTAAACCCCATATTATGTTCAAAACAACATCAAGCATTATTTCTGAAACACTTCTCAGAGTTTACCACTAGAACAGTGACATTACATGAATTACATATACAACAACTCTAAGTCCCTCCTGCAGACATCCTGCTGAAAACACAGACACACAGAGGTGCTGCGGAGGGGATTCTACTCGCGACTGTATATTGTGGACGATAGGTTGGAACGTGTCACGCGGGCGGGACGTTGCCAGGAGTTCAATGTAAAGCCCGCCCACATTTCAGTTATGATCAGCTCATTTGTAAACCCGTTTTTAGAGATGTGGGTAAGGAGTAAAAGACAGAGGGTTGTATTTTCTGACACTTTGTATGCATAATAGGGGGCCTTGAAGTACAATTTTGAGATACTTGTGCTTTACTTGAGCATTTTCATTTAATGCTACTTTGTACTTCTACTCCACTACAATTCGGAGGAAAATCTTGTCTCCCCATCCGACGTCTTGCACATTAACCCGATGATAACATGGTTACATACTAAATAAACCAATTTTCTGAGGCAAATGGTACTCTACTACATGTATTGAATACCTTTATTTACTTTACAGCTTTGGATTAAGGATATTAAATACAATCAACCCTTAAATCAGACTTTAGTTCCACCTGGAGTGAATTCACAAGTTACTCTGCAGTATACAAAGTCATTAAAACTAGCAGGACCTTTACCAGCTTTGAGAACACTTTAATAATTATAATCCAAACATATCATATATATTATGATTATTATTCAGAATATTCCTACACTGTGGTACTTCTACTTTTATTGACATACTTCTTCCACCTCTGCTGGAAAGTGTCAGAGGTGAGACAGAAAGATCTCAGTTGGCAACTAACATAGACATAACTAAGTGATGAGGGAAATGTGTGAACATCACATTGTTCCCCCTCAGATTGTTAATATGTGTAATAAAATTGGCTTTAATGTTGATTTTATTTAAAGACAAATAGAGTGGTTCAGCAATTATGACGTATATTTGTAGGCCGACCCGAAGAGTTATCATCTAAAGAGCTCCCTCTACCAAAGGCAATGGGATTTTTTTATTGGCCAATATTGTAGAAAATAAGCTCTGTGGCAAACACACATTACGATTCTTATAAGTTTTGTTCAGCAGGATAGAAGAAAACTTGGAAACTTGTTGACTTAGAGCAGGGGTAACCAACAGGTCGATCGTGATCGACTGGTTGATCTTCAAAGCCTTCACTGTCGATCCCTAGCGTTTTCACATTTCACAAAAAAAAAAAATGTTCATGCTCTGGTTGGTTAGTTGTTTTAACAAGCTTTTTAGACTTAGCTCTGGCTTGTTGATTTGAATCACGCATAGGTAATTTTACAAACTCCAAGTTATTTGATATGCTGAGGTCTATGCTGAGGCTGCATGCAATTGTGGGCGGGATTAAAAAAAATAATCATATCCTAACGGACATCTTGAGAAAGTAGTAACTTTAAACTGTGCCAAGTTCTGCCAACCTTAACTAACAGTTAATATTGATATGGCTGAGGGTCCGGCAAAAAAGAAATCAAAAACGTATTATTTCCACCCGGAATGGGAGCATGAATTTCTTTTCACATCAGCAAAAGAGAAGACTATATGCCTTATATGCCAACAGGCGGTAGCCTTGCCAAAACGGTTTCAAGGTTTCAAGGTTTCAAGGTTTTATTTGTCATATGAACAGCAGATACAGCGTATATGTTGGCAATGAAAATCTTATGTCGCGTGCTCCTCCAACAACTCAACATACATGGTGCAAAAGATAAATAAAATAGTGAAAAAGAGAGAAGAATATTTACAATATCAACAATAAAGATTTGAGGATGTGAAATATATACATATGTTGAATACATTGAAAGTATTTAAATACTTTACTCTGTGGAATGAGGAGGTATGGACAGATGCATATATTATGTATAACAGATGTATATGGCAGATATGTATAATATATAGATATGTGTACTATAAACAGATATGTATGGCAGATGTGTATAATATATACATATATACAGTGGGGAAAAAAGTATTTAGTCAGCCACCAATTGTGCAAGTTCTCCCATTTAAAAAGATGAGAGAGGCCTGTAATATTTATCATAGGTATACCTCAACTATGAGAGACAGAATGAGAAAAAAAAATCCAGAAAATCACATTGTAGAATTTTTTATGAATTAATTGGTAAATTCCTCAGTAAAATAAGTATTTGGTCACCTACAAACAAGCAAGATTTCTGGCTCTCACAGACCTGTAACTTGTTCTTTAAGAGGCTCCTCTGTCCTCCACTCATTACCTGTATTAATGGCACCTTTTTGAACTCGTTATCAGTATAAAAGACACCTGTCCACAACCTCAAACAGTCATACTCCAAACTCCACTATGGCCAAGACCAAAGAGCTGTCAAAGGAGACCAGAGACAAAATTGTAGACCTGCACCAGGCTGGGAAAACTGAATCTGCAATAGGTAAGCAGCTTGGTGTGAAGAAATCAACTGTGGGAGCAATTATTAGAAAATGGAAGACATACAAGACCACTGCTAATCTCCCTCGATCTGGGGCTCCACGCAAGATCTCACCCCGTGGGGTCAAAATGATCACAAGAACGGTGAGCACAAATCCCAGAATCACACGGGGGGACCTAGTGAATGACCTGCAGAGAGCTGGGACCAAAGTAACAGAGGCTACCATCAGTAACACACTACGCCGCCAGGGACTTAAATCCTGCAGTTCCAGACGTGTCCCCCTGCTTAAGCCAGTACATGTCCAGGCCCGTCTGAAGTTTGCTAGAGGGCATTTGGATGATCCAGAAGAGGATTGGGAGAATGTCATATGGTCAGATGAAACCAAAATAGAACTTTTTGGTAAAAACTCAACTCCTCGTGTTTGGAGGAGAAAGAATGCAGAGTTGCATCCAAAGAACAGCATACCTACTGTGAAGCATGGGGGTGGAAACATCATGCTTGTAACTGTTGCTGTATAATTTGTTAAGGGTTTCCGATAGTAAATGATTTCATGTGTAGGACTTTTATTTTGAAGCCTCGGCGGAGCCAGGAGAGAGCTCGAAATAGAGACAGAGAAGATGTACGTACTGTAGTGACACACACGTTTAAGAGTTATAAGAGGTCATTATAAGATTAGTTAATGCCTTTTGGAGGAGAAAAGTGTTATAAAAGAAGAAGATTTCCTTTCTGTGCATGCAGCCAAAGAGGTATTTTGTCCGTTTGTCATTTGCTTTCAATGTATGTTATTTTTGTGTATGTTTGCTAACTCGTTAGCGTTTTGTACTATGTGTTTCATACCGTGTTTTAGTTTTCACGGTTGGATGGGGAGAAGACTTCATAAAACCCGTTTATAAGAAAACCACTGGTGTCTGACTGTGCTTGGGAGGGAGTCACAGTGAAAACTCTGACTGTTCGTCGACGCGAGTGGGCGAAGCAGCAAGAAGGCCCAAGACTAGCAAGCTAATCTCAACGTGGTGGCTACGGTGGCTACGGTGCTTGGAACGTTCGTCGAAGGACTGGCAGATGAGTCGATATCACGCACTTTCACACAGTTGAAGACGCACACACACACTCATTTAGCAATCGTTTATATGCAATGCCATAAGAACTTGGACACTAATAAGAGTGGGCTAAGAAGAGGGCTTTACAAAGTTTGCTTAAATGTTTATTTGGATGCTAACATTGAAGCACTGTTGTGTGAGTGGTGAATGCAACTTATTTGTTCAGCAAGTTCAACTGAATCTTGCCATTTACTGTATAGCCAGGTTTAAGAAGCTAAAGGCTTAAAGTTGTATGCTACATACTTTTTCGTTTTGAATTTCTAATATACAAATTTAAAGTGTGTGTAAAGTGGTAATACTAAGTGAAGGCTATTTGCCATTTGATATTTAAGTTCTCAATTAGTGTTCCAAGGGAACCAAGGTTTATTTGTACATTTTCTAAGTGCATTTTGAATTATTTAGGTGTAAAATACCCACTGACTTTACTGCTATTTATGATCATAGCTAATGATTATTTTTTCAGTTTAAATATTAAGACACTGCAGGTACACACATTTTATACATATTTGAGTAAGCTTTAGCAATTCATCTAGACATTTATTATACTTCTGAGTTTTAGTTTTATTTACAATTTACATGTAAACTGTTCAAGACATTTTGATAATGGCAGAGGGTAGTGAGTCTCCAATCCAGGTAAGGGATAATGTTAGGGATAGTGAGAATGAGCCAGCCAAAGATCAAGCTAGAGACACTGAAGCTCAGCAAGAGGAAGTGCATCAGCCAAGACGCGGTGAACGAGTCCGTAATCTAACAGAGAAAGGCAAAGAAATGCAAGATACGAAAATTAAAGCACTGCAACAAAGATTTAATTACATTAACCAAAAATGGAGAACACAAGTTAAACAAGCTAAGCAAGCATTATCACAATTATCAGATTCATTAGAAGACAGTCTGCTTCATGATATCATTGGTGACGTCAGAGGCCTTTGTGCAGATGTCCAGCGTGCTTATGAAGAGCTGCGCGGAGTTACAACACCAGACCAAGACACACGTCGAAGAGTGGATTTGTGTGTAGAGATTTCCAGCTTCATCGTGTCCAAAGCCTCAAATCGGTTTAGTGGGAAGACGCCAGAGGGAGAAGAACAAGGTTGGCCAGATGCAGGCTCTCTTTGGGACTCAAGCATTAGCGAATTCGGAACTGTCCCCTCTATCTTAAAGGTTGCCTCAGTGCATTCAAATAGGTCTTCTGTGAAACATCAAGAAGCTGCCGCTGACGCTGCTGCAAGCCAAGCTGTTCTGGAAGTGTTGCAAGAACAAGAAAGAGAACAGTTGGAAATACAGCGCCTGGAGGAAGAGGTTAAAAGGAAGATTGCTGCTCAAGAGGCCGCAGCTCTAAAGCGTCGCTTAGAACAAGAAGCAGAAGAGGTGAAGCGAAGAATAAAGAAAGAAGAAGAGGATGCTGAAATGAAAGCTAAGCTGGAAGAAGAGCATATGGCTATACAAAGAACTCTTGAGGAAAGACGGAGAAGAATAAAGCAGTTGGAGGCCATGAAGGAGCTCAGTGCAGCGCAAGCAAGAATGCAAGTGTACAATCAAGAGCCAAAAGACATCCTAGGCCATCGGTTGGTTGCAGATAACCAGCCACGGAGCCCCCCAAGACACCTGCCCCTGCCTGTGTTTCCTGCCCCTCAAGCCGTCACTTCCTCCACGAGTGAAAGCACACAAGAGCTTGTCAAGATCCTGGCAGATGCTTTAAGTGCCAACAGAATACCAGTTCCTGAACCATCAGTATTCAGTGGCGATCCATTGATATACAGTGACTGGAAGCTTTCTTTCCAAACTTTGATAGACCAGAAGAATATTAATGAGAAAGAGAAGATATACTACCTCCGTAGATATGTAAGTGGACAAGCCAAGAGTGCACTAGATGGGTACTTCCTACTTGGGACTGAATCTGCCTATGTGTCTGCATGGAAGCTTTTGGACGAAAGATATGGAGACCCATTTACAGTTGCAAAGGCATACAGAGACAAACTCCAAGCATGGCCCAGGATCGGCACAAAAGAGAGCTTTGAGCTCAGAGAGTTTGTTGATTTTCTCAGAAGTTGCGAGGCTGCCATGGTCCACATCAAAGCATTGGAGATTCTAAATGACTGCAATGAAAACAGAAAAATACTGTCAAAATTACCAGACTGGTTAACTGCAAGATGGAATCGGAAGGTCATAAAAGTTGACGAGAAAAGCAGCAAGTTCCCCTCCTTTAGTCAGTTTGTTGAATTTCTGATAAGAGAAGCGAAAATTGCGTGCAACCCGGTTACATCATTGCACTCACTGAAACAAGGTGAAATTGAAAGGCCAAAACAACAAAGATATCAAAGTATTACAGCAAAGACACTGACTACAAGCTCCAATGAAGAGACTGTGCAAACCTGCACTTTCTGTGAGAAGATTGGGCACACTTTGCTCAAATGCAGGAAGTTTGTGGAAAAAGCAATCTCAGACAGAGTCAAGTTTGTCCAAGCTGAAAAGCTGTGCTTCGGTTGCCTTAAGCCCGGTCACCTCTCAAAGAGTTGCAACAAAAGGAGCATTTGCGACACATGCAACAAGCGCCATCCTACTTGTCTGCATGAGGAAAGAGACAGAGCACCACAAGTCAAGCAAAGCTTAAGCCAAGACAGGTCAACTACACATCAGGAAAGGAGTAGGGAAAGGCCCCAAGCCACACAACATGAAACAGTGGCAGTAGCTACATCAAATAGAGTAATCCTTGATGAAACTAACAAACAAACGTCTGCAATAATTCCAGTCTGGCTGTCATCTGCAGCTCAACCAGCACAAGAAGTACTTACATATGCTCTTTTGGATTCACAAAGTGACACAACCTTTGTTCTCAGTGAAGTAGCTAATGCTTTGGAGGCCGACAAAGAGCAAGTCAAGTTAAAACTTTCTACAATGACTTCAAGAACAACACTGGTAAGCTCTCAGAGAGTAAACAACCTTCAAGTCCGTGGCTTTTACTCCAACAAGAAGATCTATTTACCACCAACCTACACACGTGACTTCATTCCCGCCAACAGAACTCACATTCCAACAGCTAAAACTGCCAAAGCTTGGTCCCATCTAGAACACCTCCAAGATGATGTGGCACCTTTACAAGACTGTGAAGTAGGTCTGCTCATTGGGTACAACTGCTCACAAGCCTTACTCCCACGAGAAGTTGTTTCTGGCAAAGAAAATGAGCCTTATGCACAGCGCACAGACCTTGGGTGGAGCATTGTCGGCCATGGGAAAGCCTCTGTAGATTATGGAGATGCCATCGGAATCAGCCATCGCATAGTAGTGAGGCAAGTGACACCAGGAGTTAACCCCTCCGTCAGTCTGAAAAAAGAAGTACACTATGTGAATAGAACCAAAGTCAAAGAAGTCACCCCCTCAGACATCCTAAAGGTCCTCGAGTCAGACTTCTCAGAAAGAGCTGGAGAAGAGGATCCTGTGTCTCAAGACGATCTCAAGTTCCTGTCAACGATAAGAGAAAACATTACACAAAAGGAGGATGGACACTACGAAATGCCATTACCGTTCAAACAGGAAAGACCGAAACTACCGAACAACAAGATATGTGCAACACATCGTCTAAATTGTCTTCAAAAGAGACTAATGAAGAATGAAGCTTACTGCAAGGATTACGTGAACTTCATGAACGACATCATTTCACGTGGCGATGCAGAGAAAGTGCCTGAGGAGGAAATTGACAACACCCCGGCTTGGTATATTCCACACCATGGAGTTTATCATCCGCAAAAACCAGGGAAAATTCGTGTTGTATTTGATTGTTCTGCCAAATTTCAAGAAACTTCTCTTAACGATCATCTACTCACCGGACCTGACCTGACAAACATGTTAGTGGGTGTCCTGTGTAGATTCCGAAAAGGCTCGATCGCAGTGATGTGTGACATCGAAAGGATGTTTCATCAGTTTCATGTGAAAATGGAAGACCAGGATTACTTAAGATTCCTATGGTGGGAGCATGGCAATCTGGAAACCACACCCTCAACCTACAGAATGAAAGTCCACAATCATTCTTCCTCCACCTGGAGAATTTATCAAGGAAGATCTTTATCTTCAAAAGAGGTGGCGTCGAGTCCAATATTTAGCCAATGAATTTTGGATTAGATGGAAAAAAGGAATATCTTTTGAGTTTACAACCAAGACAGAAGTGACAAAAGAACAGAAGAAACCTAAAAGTGAACGACATTGTGTTTTTGCAAGATGGTCAAGCCCCACGTAATGAATGGAAGCTGGCCAGAGTAACAGAAGTTTATCCAGGGTCAGATGATAGGGTTAGAAAGGTCAGATTGTTAGTTAGTGACACTACATTCAATTTAAAGGGTAAATCCACAACTAAGACAGTTTTCTTAGAGAGACCTGTGCATAAGTTGGTCACTCTGCTTGAAGCAGAACAGGTTTAATATTTCTAATTTTTATCTTCATTATATGTAAGAAGTATAATGTTTATCTTTGCATTTTGTGCAAGAGGTTTAATGTTTATCCTGACATTCCATATTTGTGGTTAATAACAGGAAATGTTTAATGTAAAGGTCAAAGTGTAACAATATGTGTAAGGAAATCTCACAGTATGGTTGTGTGATTTGGTGGGAGTGTAACTGTTGCTGTATAATTTGTTAAGGGTTTCCGATAGTAAATGATTTCATGTGTAGGACTTTTATTTTGAAGCCTCGGCGGAGCCAGGAGAGAGCTCGAAATAGAGACAGAGAAGATGTACGTACTGTAGTGACACACACGTTTAAGAGTTATAAGAGGTCATTATAAGATTAGTTAATGCCTTTTGGAGGAGAAAAGTGTTATAAAAGAAGAAGATTTCCTTTCTGTGCATGCAGCCAAAGAGGTATTTTGTCCGTTTGTCATTTGCTTTCAATGTATGTTATTTTTGTGTATGTTTGCTAACTCGTTAGCGTTTTGTACTATGTGTTTCATACCGTGTTTTAGTTTTCACGGTTGGATGGGGAGAAGACTTCATAAAACCCGTTTATAAGAAAACCACTGGTGTCTGACTGTGCTTGGGAGGGAGTCACAATGCTCTTGGGCTGTTTTTCTGCAAAGGGACCAGGACGACTGATCCGTGGAAAGGAAAGAATGAATGGGGCCATGTATCGTGAGATTTTGAGTGAAAACCTCCTTCCATCATCAAGGGCACTGAAGATGAAGCGTGGCTGGGTCTTTCAGCATGACAATGATCCCAAACACACCGCCAGGGCAATGAAGGAGTGGCTTCGTAAGAAGCATTTCAAGGTCCTGGAGTGGCCTAGCCAGTCTCCAGATCTCAACCCCATAGAAAAGATCTTTGGAGGGAGCTGAAAGTCTGTGTTGCCCAGCGACAGCCCCAAAACATCACTGCTTTAGAGGAGATCTGCATGGAGGAATGGGCCAAAATACCAGCAACAGTGTGTGAAAACCTTGTGAAGACTTGCAGAAAACGTTTCACCTCTCTCGTTGCCAACAAAGGGTATATAACAAAGTATTGAGATGAACTTTTGTTATTGACCAAATACTTATTTTCCACAAGAATTGGAAAATAAATTCATTAAAAATCAGACAATGTGATTTTCTGGATTTTTTTTTCTCATTCTGTCTCTCATAGTTGAGGTATACCTATGATGAAAATTACAGGCCTCTCTCATCTTTTTAAATGGGAGAACTTGCACAATTGGTGGCTGACTAAATACTTTTTTGCCCCACTGTATATATATTTATGTATAGTGTGTAATATAAACAGATGTGAGTAGACATTCACACAGCTCTGGAGTTCAGTAGTCTTATAGCCTGTGGTATAAAACTGTCTCTGAGTCTGGTGGTCTTGGTCCGGATGCTGCGGTACCGTCTGCCAGACGGCAGCAGACAGAACAGATTGTTGCTGGGGTGATGGGGGTCCTTTAATATCCTACCGGCCTTCTTCCTACACCGCTGGGTGTAGAGGTCCTCCATGGATGGCAACTCCGTCCTGGTGATGTGCTGAGCAGTTTTCACCACCCTCTGTAGAGTCTTACGGTTGAGGGCGGTGCAACTGCCATACCAGGCGGTGATGCAGCCAGTCAGGATACTCTCGATGGTGCACCTGTAGAAGTTGCAGAGTATCCTGGAGTCCATGTTGAACTTCCGCAGCCTGCGGAGGAAGAAGAGCCGCTGTCGAGCCGTCTTGGATATGACCCTGGTGTGATGTGTCCATGTCAGGTCCTCACTGATGTTAACCCCGAGGAACCTGAAGCTGCTGACTCTCTCCACAGGAGTCCCGTCGATGGTGATGGGTGTGTGTGCTTCTCTCTGCCTCTTCCTGTAGTCCACAATCAGCTCCTTTGTTTTGCTGACGTTGAGATGGAGGTTGTTGTCCTGGCACCAAGATGTCAGGGCTCTGACCTCCTCTCTGTACGCCGTCTCGTCGCCGTCTGTGATCAGGCCGATGACGGTCGTGTCGTCAGCAAACTTGATGATGGTGTTGGAGCTGTGTGTGGCCACGCAGTCGTGCGTGAACAGGGAGTAGAGGAGAGGGCTGAGCACACAACCCTGAGGGGCTCCGGTGTTGAGGGTCAAGGTGGAGGATGTGATGTTCCCCATCCGCACTGCCTGAGATCTGCCCGTCAGGAAGCTCATGATCCAGTCACAGAGGGCGCTGTTGAGCCCAAGGTCCCTGAGCTTAATGATGAGCTTGGAGGGCACAATGGTGTTGAATGCTGAACTGTAGTCAATGAACAGCATTCTCACATAAGTGTTCCTCTGGTCCAGGTGGGAGAGGGCAGTGTGGAGGGTGAGGGAGATGGCATCATCCGTGGACCTGTTTGCTCTGTAGGCAAACTGCAGGGGGTCCAGTGAGTCAGGGAGGGAGGAGGTGATAAAAGTTTTGACTAACCGCTCAAAGCACTTCATGATGATGGAGGTGAGTGCAACTGGGCGGTAGTCATTGAGGCAGATGGGTTTTGTCTTTTTGGGGACAGGGACAATGATGGACTCTTTAAAGCATGTGGGGACTACAGACTGGAGCAGTGACCTATTGAAAATGTCTGTGAACACATCTGCCAGCTGAACTGCACACACCTTGAGAGCACGGCCAGGGATGCCATCAGGTCCTGGAGCCCTGTGTGCGTTGATCCTTTTCAGAGATCTACACACATCTGCACTGGTGAAAACCAGTGAGCAGGGATCCTGGGCCTTTGGTGCCTCCACAGCCGGGGGCTTCTCAAAGCGTGCATAAAATGTGTTCAGTTCATCTGGGAGAGATGCAGACACTTCCTCAGCACCACTCGTTGTCCTTTTGTAGTCTGTTATTGTTTTTAGTCCAGACCACATATTTCTGGCGTTGGAGCCCTTGTAGTTCGACTCCACCTTGTCCCTGTATTGTCTTTTTGCACTGCTAATAGCTCTCCGGAGTGCATACCTGGAATTCCTGTACTCATCCAAATCACCGCCGCTGTGCGCGATGGCCCGTGCTTTAAGTTTAGCTCGGACCTCGCCGTTTATCCAGGGCTTCTCATTTGGGAATGTCCGTACAGTAATCCGCGGCACGACGTCATCGATGCATTTGCCGATGTAGCAAATGACCGCGTCAGTGTGTGTGTTTATATCGTCCTCCTCAAACACACACCACTCCGTGATGCCAAAGCAGTGGCGGAGAGCAGAGTCAGACTGCTCGGACCAACGCTGCACTGTCCTTGTCACAGGTCGGTCCCTCTTCAGTCTCTGCCGGTAAACGGGGAGCAGAAGAAGAGATATGTGGTCTGACTTGCCGAAGGGGGGGCGGGGGAGGGCTTTATATCCATGCCGGAAAGGAGTGTAAACATGGTCCAGTGTATTTCCACCGCGCGTGGGGCAGCTGACGTGCTGATAGTATTTCGGCAGGACTTTCTTCATGTTGGCTCTGTTAAAATCCCCGGCCACAATAAATGCGGCCTCTGGCCGAGAAGTCTCTGTCCTGTCGATAATCCCATACAGCTCTTCCAGCGCTGTGTTGTTGTCAGCGTGCGGCGGAACATACACTGCTGTTAGAACAACAGATGTGAACTCCCTCGGCAGATAAAAAGGCCGGCATCCGATCATGATGTGCTCTAGGCTGGGAGAACAGTCCGAAGAAATGATCTCCACATCTGAGCACCAGTTGTTGTTGATCATGAAGCAGACACCTCCTCCCTTGCTCTTCCCTGAGTTTATTGTCCGGTCCTGGCGATGAATGGAGAATCCGTGTGGAGCAATGGCGGCGTCCGGTATCGTGGGGTCGAGCCAAGTCTCCGTGAAAACCAAAACATTACAGGTCTTAATGTCCCGTTGAAATGCCACCCTGCTACGGAGTTCGTCCAGCTTATTATCCAGGGATTGGACATTTGCCAGAAGTAAACTCGGTAGAGGAGGCCTGTTTTCACGTTTCCTCAGCCTGACCAGGACCCCGGCCCGGGAACCTCGTGGTCTCTTCCTCCTGCGCTCCACAGGTAGAGCTCCAGCAGGTAAACACAGATACTCTCCATTGTTTGCAGGTCGTCGTGGATTATTGCTGTCCACCAGCGACCTGATGTGTAAAAGTTGTTCTCTATCATATTGGATGATAGGGCTCGCTTGGGCGGTTTGCATGTTGCAAAAAAAGTTAAAAACAACCAACAAAGTAAAACAATAAAAACACTAAGATGTTGCCACCCTGCTACGGAGTTCGTCCAGCTTACGTGGCAACCTGGAGCACCATCATGCTAGCACCCATGCTGAATTCAAAGACTCATATCCACTCAACAGCGCATTAAGATCAAAAAGAATTGATGAACTGAAAAGAGGACTAAAAGCACAGCGGTCGCTTTTCATCGCGCCTACAGCAAAGAGCAAGGCAGCTACAGAAACGTCCTTCCGAGTTAGCCATATTTTGACTAAGCACAAAAAAACAATTACGGATGGTGAGTTGATCAAAGAAGCAAGTGTTACAGCTGACGTCTTGTTTGCTGATTTTAAAAACAAAGAGGACATAAAAGCAAGGAGGAGAAGTGTGCCACTTGGTGCACCAACTGTAGCCAGACGAGTCGAGTCATTGTCCGAAGATGTATCCCAGCAAGTATTAAAAGACTTATCTTTCTTGGAATACTTTTCAATTCAATTTGACGAGTCTACCGACGCCAGACACAGCCCAGCTAAGTGTTTGTCCGAATGGTTTTCACGGATTTTACTGTCAAGGAGGACTTTCTGGCCCTTATCCCATTGAAAGAAAGAACCAGGGGTGAGGACTTGTACAAGGCATTCAAGGACTTTATGCGTAAGTACAAGATTCCCATTCATAAAATAGTGTGCTTCACAACCGATGGGGCACCGGCGATGATCGGTGTTCGTTCAGGATTCGTTGCGTTGTGCAGAAAAGACCCAGACTTTCATCATTTGTAAACTGTCATGATTCTTGTTTCGTATCTGTCATGTCCTTGTGTTGTGTTTTATTTTGAAATGTTTTCCCCGCTTGTGTCACTTGTTAAGCTTCACTTCCTGTCTGCGTTTCCCTCCTGTGCCTGATTGTGTTCACCTGTTGCCCCTGTGTTTCTCCTTCCCCTTCGAGCTGTCTCTTGTCTTGTGATTACCCTTGTGTATTTAGTCCCTGTTTCCCTTTTGTCTGTTGTTCGGTCGTCGTCATTTCTTCCCTGATCCCTTCCATGTTACCTGCCTGTTCCTGTCGCCCTCCATGTCTGAAGCTAAGTTTTTCATGTCCTGTGTTCCCCTTGATTTGTGATTTCATCAACAGCTTTTGAATAAAGCTCACTTTTATTTTTGACCCTTACCTGCTTCCCCTTGATTTACTGCACTTGGGTCCTGTTTCCCCAACCCTGACATAAATATCACTGTGTGATACATCAACAGGCATTGGCAGCTAAAGCAATTGACAAGTCACATGTAATGAATGTTATTGTTAAAATAATCAATTCAATTTGCGCAAAAGCGCTTCAGCACCGGCTATTTAAGTCTTTATTGGACAAACTCGACTCTGGATATGGAGATTTGATCCTTCACGCAGATGTAAGGTGGCTCAGTCGGGGCAAGGTGCTCCAGCGTTTTCTGGATTGGCTGCCAGAGATCATCAGTTTTCTGAAGTCGAGGAACGAGGAGTAAGAGCAGCTGTCCGACGATACTTGGTTATTGGACTTGGGGTTCCTTACCGATCTGACCGCAAAACACAATGACCTTAACCGAGAATTGCAAGGGAAAGACCGAGAGCTTGGTCACATGATTAGCGCAGTGGAGGCATCCAAAGTGAAGCTCAGTTTGTGGACCACTCAGTTAAGACATGTGAGGCTGACACACTTCCCAAATCTTGAAAAGGTGTCACAAAACCTAACAGACAAAACCGCTTTTCATCTTGAACAATTCTGCGCCCATTTGAACAAACTGATAACAGTAAATAAAATTTGGTGCTCGATTTGTGGAGGTACAAGACATGGGGCAAGTAGTTGGTTTTGTATCAAACCTTTTCCTCAGCATTGACATTGAACAGCTGTCAGTTTAAATGCAGGAGGTGTTTACATTTCCTATGGGCGTTGACATGGAGATTATTGAAATGCAAAGTGACATTGAATTGAAGGCCAGAGCAAGAGGCCAGGACTTTAGGTTTCTCGTGAGTAGAGAGAGGTAACCACTGATGGTGTTATGCGCGCTTAAATTGCAGGCCTACTTTGGCTCCACATACCTATGTGAAATGACCTTTTCCAAATTCAAGTATAGAACTCGTAGGACTGACATCTTACTGACTGCCTCAGACTGGCAATCACTAACTATCAACCAGATTTCAAAAGACTTACAGATAATGTGCAGTCACAGCAGTCTCATTAAAGTCAGGCTGATAGAGGTACCTGAGCACTGAAAGATATTGTGCATTGAACAGAGAAACTTAATATGGATTGTGTGCATTGAACTGTAGGCTAATATCTGTAGATGTGAATATTATTAATTGAACTGAGAAACTAAATATTGTGCATTGAACAGATACTGTATATATTGATAGTTTGTATTGAACAAATATGCCTACCGTAAATATGAATATTGTGCCTTGAACAGATAACTGTGCATAACTGTGTTTTTCTTGGTGTGTATGTATGCACGTACATTGAGCCTGTTGTAACAGAAATTGATTGCAACAATAAATATGGGATGAACAGTCTTACTCCTAAGTGGGTTTTTTGGAAGATATCGGATTGGTAGATCTCGGCTTACAATTTGGAATAAGAAGTGATGTTGGGCTTGAAAAGGTTGGTTACCACTGACTTAGAGGATGGAAGTGGAAAATGTTTACTTAATCCTGAGTTTAAGGACCACGCCCCTTTATAGCACCACCATAACATAAATCTACTCGGGAGCACATTTCACTGTCGACAGCAAATGTGATGTTGTGACATGGTAAGGAAAGCAGATGGCTTATTACAAAGGAAAACTGGCAAACTAAGGAAGTGAGGCTGGCTGAACTTTGAGTGTATTTGTATACTTGAACTATTCCTATATCCCTTTCACTGTTTGGAGTTTTGGAGTCCATTCAGCGTTATTGTTGCGATGGTAAATGGTGAAGTCAGATCTGTTACATAGCATCAGTTCCAACTTTAGATCAGCTGGGAAAAGAGGATATAATCCACCTGGGAAGCTTCATCAAAGAACAGATGTTTCGTAGGCCTACATATGGCCCGATGTTCTGGTTAGTTGTATGCTCCCCAGTTTTTGGTAATGAAAACGATCAAAAACAAGACTGACTTATCCGAGTAGAGTTCTTATAAGGATGATATCAGTTTTTAATTCTGTCTTACTTTAGTAGTGTTGACTTTCATTGATATCACCAATAAAGCTCTGATACCAACCATGTTCATTTGTGCGCTGGCTTGTTTTCAATTTGTGTGATTGCTCCACCAGATGTTGCACTAAAGTCCCAAATCTCTGCAATCATGACAAAAAGTGGTGCTGTTACAATAAGACTTTAGTTATAATTAAATGCTTTAAAGCTTTCAAATTAGAATGTACCCAATTTAATATTTTAATTATCTTGATTATAAAATGTGAACTGCATGGAAGGCTACCACCCAAAGTAACAGGCAAAATATTTGTAATTGAATTGAATAGACCCTTTAATTACAGGCACCAATTTCAGTGGTTACTTTCTTTCGATCTGTTCATACATTAAAGCATTCAGTTATGGAAAAAGCACAAGAGGGAAGAAAATAGAGAAAGAGCTATAAATATGATTCACTTTTCATTAAATCACCGTGTTTAACAGCACATTTACTTGCGATAATACGAACGCAGGTCACAGTGGATGCAATGGCTTAAATGCCACCACAGAGAGGAAAATAGTGCATTGTTTTCCTAACTGTTGGCCAGTGGATTTTTGCTGCACACACACAACCCATCAAACAGAGTGATTATTTTTTTAGAGCACATACTGCCCTTCTATTTTCATATTGGCAGTGGGAGCAAATCGGCTCTGTCGGGATTGAAACACTGGCCTTGGAGAGCAGCGTTTGCTTCAAAAGACAGACGGTAATCCTCTGGCAAACCCCAGCTCATCCCAGCCCATCATTACATCTCTGTGACCTAGAGCGCTGCTTCCGAAACCCCCTACTTCCTCCCTCCCTGCTCCTTCCTTCTCTCTCCTGGAGAGAAAAACGATGCATCCCTCAACCTTATTACCATTTCAAAGATTTCCCACAAAATCAGACCACATGGCCCCGCATTACACCAATGGCAGGGGGGCATGGTGCTCTCAGATTCCAAATGTCTCCGAAAGTTAAGACACTGGGAGGAGAGGCAATATCTTGCTGCTATCCGGACAAACAGGGGCAAGTATTCCTGACCTGTCTTTAAAGTCGCTGTGGGGAGTGAGGCAAAGCTTAACCGTCATGCTCTAGCTGCACAGCAAGCCAGGCCAATAAAACGAGACACACATTTACTGAAAGGCTTTAATGATTTGCTCTTTCCATGATTCAATACTTCTACAGCGGCCTCTGAATAACAGAGAAGGCATTTTGTCAGCTATGAATGCTCTAATGTTGGTTCATTTAATTTGTTGGCTCTCACTTTAACTTTGAACTAGGCTGATATTCCTTTGAAGTGATAAAAAGGGGTTTTTCATGCATTTTAGCAAAAGGTGATATCCCTTAACCATATATATTACATGGTTCAGTTGAAAACTCTCTACTGATTGGTCAATTTGGACATTCAAAGGTACGTTGCTAAGGGAAACAGACAGCTGCTAAGGAGGATCAAAGGAATGTGTGCAGTTATATCAATCCGCAAAAAAAGGATGTGTTTAATTTAACGTCAGCTGTAAACAGCAAACATACATTACTGCTAAATGACTAAATTAAAAGTAACAGAGTGTAGGAATACTCTGTTATAAGTAAATGTCCTGCTTTCGAAATATTACTCAATTAAAAGTACGAATGTATTAGTATTAAAATATACTTAAAGTACTGACACTAGTCATTGTGCAGATTGGTCCATTTCAGAATAATATCTCTGATGTGTTTTATAATTATTGATCATTAAAGTGTTCTCAGAGCTGGTAAAGGTGCAGCTAGTTTGAATGGCTTTGTGTACTGCAGGGTAGCTGCTGAATTTACTGCAGGTGAACTAAAGTCTGAGTTAAGTGTTGATTATATTTCACGTCATTAATCCAAATCTGTAAAGCAACTAAAGGTATTAAATAAACGTAGTGAAGTAAAAGTACAACATTTACCTCAGAAAATTGGTCTATTTAGTATGTAACCATGTTATCAGCGGGATGTGCAAGAAGCCGGATGGGGATCCTGTCAAGATGCTGATCACCCTGTCGGTGTTATTTATTTATTTTAATAAATGACCCCCTCTCTGGACACAATCCCTAAATAAATAACTCTTTAGCGATATTTAGGGAATACAAGCCTATTCTTATTTGTCACAAACACCGCCGTGGTGAATTATCTGTTTCAAGAGCTTGAGCTGAAATGTAATAATAACGCTCAACAACGTCTGAAATTCTGCTGTGAAACTACAAAGACAGCCGAGAAGGTGAACTTCTAAAGGTTCTTTCGAGAAGAAAAAATTCACCTCTCTACTTCAAAAGCCCCCGTCTTGACACACAGTGGGGATGGGATTTCATATTAAAGAAATACTACAAAAACGCCCATTTATTTTTCAATTCCGAAGGCATGAAACACTGGTGAAAAAATAAATAATGCTGACGCTTCTTTGCTGTGTGCAAGGGCATTCATTCCATCTGGGGTGTGATTGAAAAGCCCCAGTGCCCCGGGTTCAAAGCAGTATTACATGGCACTGTGTTGGGTTTTTCATCTCAGATGGGTATCTGGGGGCCGACATGGAGACAGATAGGATATCAGAGCCGAGGATGATACAAGGATCGCCTCTGAAAATCAATCGGCAGACAGTACTACATTCGTCTCGCCTATTTATTTCTGCATCACTGTGTGCGAGGCCCTTCATCAGTGCCGGCTTCTGCACAAAGTCCCACAAATAAAGCCTGATCTGGTCCCACCGAGACTCAGAGAAAAGAAAGGCATGTGACATCCTATTTTAAGTGCCAAACACAGTAACCCATGACTACCACACAGACACAAACACGAAAAAGATAGCATTTTAGGAATACATGATGCATTTCTGAGGAAGAGATAACTAACATTTAATTACATTTATTTTCGGCTTTAATTTGGAAAAAGCCTTTTCTTAATTTTACATTTTTCCAAATATGTGAATATTGTAGGCTGTTTTTAACTACTGGAACATGTCAAATATATTAAGTGGACTCGAGGGACAATTTAGCATTGTCGGGGTTTAATCTGTTATCTATTACTATAAACTTGTGTTACTTTTCGGATGGATGGATAAATGGATGGCGTTTTAAGAATGCATGACACATTTCCCTGTGCAGAGCTCCCTATTACTTGATTCCCATTTTCCATATATCTACTGTTACATTTTCTGAACTTGAAATTATTGCAAGTATATCAGTGTTTGAGCCTAGTGCCAATAATGTTAATATTTTAAATATATTTAATATAATTCAAAGATTTCAAGATTTAAAGGCTTTATTTCCATATGCACAACTAAAAACTAAATGTAAAATGAAATAGTGTACAGGAACAAATGAATGCTTGTTGTAATAATAAATAATCATGTGAGATGCAAACAGATCGATCCTTAAATTTAACAGACTCTTCAATTGATTGTTTGAACACTAACAATTTATGTGCCTTTTTTTTTTACACAGTCTTAGGTTAAGAGTTTAAGATTAAGAGTTTTGAGCTAAACAATAAACAACACACACGTTGTATAGTCAAAGACGGATGTAATGGGCTCGCTAGCCAAGCAAGCTAACTATCCATTCAGTTAAACGTTTCCCAAAAAACTCCACAGCGTGTTGAGGATTACTCATGTAGTTTAATGGTAATTTCGTGAAACTGTAAACACAATACAAACATAAGGTAAGTGTTAATAAAGCTAAACAGTAAGCATAAAGAAGTAAATCTATAATTCAACACATGGAAAATAAAGATAACACTTACAGACGTTGCTTTAACAAACAAGAAGATGTGGAACTGCATCTTAATGGAAGAGCTGATCAAGCTGTCGATCCTGCATGCTCTCTATGTGAATAACGTGCTTGTGACTTCCGGTCACCTAACTAGCAGCCCCTCCCTTAGAGCATTCCCTCTTAAAGGTACAGGAACCTATGCCACATACATTACAAAAAACACACTTTCAATGCCAGGGGCAGAACACTCCCCACTTAGGGTCTTACAAGACTCTACATTAATTAACAGAATCAGTCTTAGGAGACAGAAGCAGAACAACTTCTGTAACAGGACGAAAGAACGTCTTCTTGGTTCCACCTTTGACGACTTCCACTTCAACTTTCCGAACCAGTCCATCTTCTCCTGGAAAGGTCTTGGTGAGAATACCCATGGGCCATTCATCTCTCTTTGCTTGACTATCTTTTAAGAGAATGATGTCCCCTTCTTGGAGACAAGGCTTCTTTCCTTGCCACTTGTGACGTAGCTGCAGGGTTTTGAGATATTCACTCCTCCATCTGCTCCAAAAGATGTCAGCTAGGCTTTGAACTTGCTTCCATTCCTCTTTGAAGAGATCTGCCTCATCAAAGTGGCCAGGAGGAGGAGGAGGAGTAGAGCCTGTTTTGAGGGTCAGGAGCATTGCTGGGGTGAGGATGAGAGGCGACTCCGGATCTGATGACACTGGGATGAGTGGTCTCGCGTTCATGACAGCAGTTACCTCGGACATGAATGTTGTGAGAACTTCATGGGTCAGACGAGATTTCTTTTCTTCCAACAGCATACAATCCAGTATACGGCGAGCGATGCCAATCATACGTTCCCACGCTCCCCCCATGTGGGATGCGTGGGGCGGATTAAACACCCAGGTGCAACTCTGAGTGCTCAGGTACTTTTCCACTTTCTGGAAAGTAGGACTTGTCTTGTCCATCTCCAGCTCTCGGGAAGCGCCGACGAAGTTCGTGCCACAGTCGGACCGAATCTGTTTTGCGGGGCCCCTGATGGCAAAGAACCTTCTCAAAGCGTTGATGAAGCTGCTGGTGCTCATTGCCTCGATCACTTCAATATGAACTGCCCTTGAACTCATGCATGAGAACATCACAGCCCATCGTTTAGAGTTAGCGTGTCCTCCTCTTGTGCGGCGTGAGACGACTTCCCATGGCCCAAAAACATCAACACCTACGTAGGTGAATGGAGGTGCTACTTGGAGTCGTTCTGCTGGCAGATCGGCCATCTGTTGATGTTCGGTTTTTCCTCGCAGTTTCCTGCAGGTGACGCATCTGTACAGCAGACTGCCGATACAGCGTTTTGCTCCCACCAGCCAGAAACCAGCAGCCCGTATTGCACCTTCAGTAAGATGTCTTCCCTGGTGTTTCACAGCCTCGTGATAGTGACACACCAGCAGAGTCGCCAGATGATACTGGCCAGGGATGATGATGGGGTGTGTTTCATTCATGTTTAAACCTGCTTGTGCTGTGCGTCCTCCTACTCTTAGGAGTTGATCTGGGTCTTGGAGAGGATGCAACTTCCAGAGGCTGCTGGAGGATGGAATGGGGAACCCTTTGGCTATGCACTTCAGCTCTTCTGCATAACAATGGTTCTGAACACTCCTCATGATGCACACTTTAGCTCTCGCCAGCTCTTCCTCTGTAGGACGACAGATGTGCCACCCTTGGCACTCGCCTTGCACAGGGCGGATGAAGGAGTGTGCTACATGGATCAGGTGTGCAACTGCTGTGACGAGAGTGCTGAACTTAGAGAAGCGTTCAAAGCGTTGAGGATGAACCATACCTATGGCTGCATGTGTGATACTTGTGGTCACCTGAGGACGTACTTCAGAGTCAGAGGAAGGATCGATGAGGTCGTAGCTCTCTTCAGTTTCAGGCGTGGACAAGGATTCACTCTTAAGAAAGTCTGGCCCGGTGAGCCATGTTGTGCTGCGTAGGAGGGCTGGAGTAGCTGTTCTTGTTCCAACGTCGGCTGGATTAAGGTCTGTACGGACATACTTCCACTGGCCGAGACAGGGTGATTGACGAATACGTTGAACCCTGTTATGCACGAACACATAGAATCTCCTCGACTGGTTGTGGATGTATCCCAAGACAACCTTGCTATCTGTGTAGTATGTGATGTTGTTGAATGTGACATCCATCTCTTCAACTATCAGCTCGGCTATCTCCACAGCAAGTACAGCAGCGCACAACTCTAGTCTTGGGATAGTGAGGTCAGGCTGAGGCGCCAGCTTTGCCTTCCCGAAGACAAAGCCAACCTCGGGTTGGTTTTCGTGGTTCGTCACCTTAATGTAGGCCACAGCTGCGACAGCTTTCACCGATGCATCTGCAAAAACACAGAGTTCTCTTACTTGTGCACCTGCGGTAGAGAGGGACGTGTAAGGACGAGGTATCTGGAGGTCCTGTAAGTCCTGAAGCGACTCTTTCCATCTTGTCCACTCGATCTCCATGTTTTTTGGGAGTGGTGAGTCCCAATCCTCTGCCTGCGTGGTGAGCTCTCTGAGTATCAGCCTTCCGTGAACAGAGACCGGTGCAACAAACCCTAGAGGGTCATATAGACTGTTTACGGTTGACAGCACCCCTCTGCGAGTGAATGGCTTTTTGTCGTTTTCAATCTGGAATGTGAAGGTGTCTGCTCGCATGTTCCAAGACAATCCAAGACTACGTTGGACTGGCAGGTCATCGACAAAGAGATCCAAGTTGTTGACGTCTTTGGAGCGATCTTGAGGTGGGAATGCGTGAATGACTGCTGGTCGATTTGATGCAATCTTGTGCAACCTGAGGTTAGAGGCTGAAAGCATCTTCTGTGTTCTTCCAAGAACGCTGATGGCCTCTTCCTCAGTAGCGAACGACTTCAAAGCATCGTCAACATAGAACTCACGTTCAATGAGTCTTCTTGCGTCACTGCCATACTCTGCCTCTGCTTCTTTGGCCGCTCTTCTCAGACCGTACACGGCCACAGCAGGAGAAGGACTGTTCCCAAAAAGGTGCACTCGCATCCGGTAGTCCACGACATTGCAGGTAGGATCATTGTCCCTGTACCATAGGAAGCGGAGATAGTCCCTGTGGTCTTCCTTCACCACGAAGCAGTGGAACATGTGTTCGATGTCAGCCGTAATGGCTACTTGCTCCTTCCTGAACCTCATAAGTACGCCTAGCAGGCTGTTGTTCAGGTCCGGGCCGGTGAGCAGGACATCGTTGAGTGAGACTCCTTCATGTGATGCGCTGCTGTCGAAGACCACTCGGATCTTGTCCGGCTTTTTGGGATGGTACACGCCGAACAGGGGTAAGTACCAGCATTCTTTCCCTACTTGCAGGGGTGGAGCGATCTCTGCATGTCCTCTGCTAAGCATGTTCTGCATGAACTCTAGAAAGTGGGCCTTCATCTGCGGTCGTTTTTCCAGAGTGCGGCGGAGCGAGAGGAGGCGGTCATGCACTTGTCTCCTGTTGTTGGGCAGCCGTTGTCTTGGGGATCGGAAAGGCAGAGGTCCGACCCAGCTTTTGGAGCTGTCTTGGTGGAACTCAGCATCCATGATGTGAAGGAACTCTAGATCCTCCATGGAAGGTGCAAGTCTGTGATCATCGGCAGTACGAGTGAAGATGGCTTGGCCTAAGCTGTCTTCTGCTAGCTTTCCTAAGCTATATGTGAAGGTAGGTACTGGATGGTTTTGATATGTAGGTGCTTGACTGAAAACCTCTTTCACTTTGATTTGGTTGTTGCATGGCTGTAGATGGGTAGCACGACCGTTCTCTAGGATGGATGTTTTATAGCTGTTCACCTGTGGTGATCTGTGTGCACCTCCAAGGCAAACGTCACCGATGACGACCCACCCTAGGTCCAGTCTTTGGGCAAAGGGTGCATTGCCTGGACCATTAATCTGATCTCTGACCTTGTGTAACCTCAGAATGTCTCTTCCCAGAAGGAGGAGTACGTTAGCATCAGGATCGAGAGGTGGTATTTCATCTGCAATACGTTTCAGGTGAGTATGGTGGCGTGCGGCGTCCGGGGTAGGTATCTCAGCTCGATTGTCAGGGACTTCGTTGCATTCGAGAAGCGTAGGTAGAGGAAAGCTAAGTTTCTTGTCCAGTGACTCGATAGTGTAACCGATGGCTCTTCTCCCCGCTGTCTCTTTAAGTCCTGCACATGTCTTGAGAGTGTATTCGTAGGAGCACCCAGAGATCTTAAAGACATCAAAGAACTCTGAACGTGCAAGGGAGCGGTTACTTTGATCATCGAGTATTGCGTACATCCTCTTGGACTCCTGTCTGTGTCCAGTGGGGTACACACTGACGAGGCAGAGCTTAGCACAGGCTCTCGCACTTAATCCTTCGCCACACACTTGAGTGCACCTCGAAGTGACCTCCTGGGCCTCCGCTTTGTCCTCCTCCCCACTATGCTCTGAAGCGGGAGGGGACGAATTGGACTTCCAGGTTGCTGGTCCAGGGTGTAGTGCTGTCGTGTGGTTGGTGCTCTCACATTCCATACATTTGACATCGGCGGAGCAGTTCCTGGCGAGATGCTCTGTGGAGGAGCAACAGCGAAAGCAGATGTAGTGTTCTTTGAGTAACTGTTTGCGTTCCTCTAAACTCTTTTCTCGAAAGCCTCTGCATTTCATCAGGGGGTGAGGCTTTCCATGTAGGGGGCAGTGTTTGCTTGGGTCCACTGGTTTGTTACCTACTCTTGACTCAGGCTTGTCCACTGAAGAGACTTGGGTCTTGTGAACGTATACAGGCGCCTTCATAGGCCTCTCCCACTTGTTCTTTTTCTCTGCTGGAACTTGTGTGAAGAGGTTGAAGCTTGGGTCTGTACGTGCTTTTGCTTCATTGCGAATGAAGTCGACAAACACAGAGAAAGGAGGGAAACTGACCGAATGGTCACGTTTGTATCGTGATCCGAAGTAGATCCACCTTTCCTGAATGTTGTGTGGGAGTTTCTCAATTATAGGATTGACTCCTCTTGAAGTGTCCAAGTATGAAAGACCGGTGAAGTAGCCATCTTGTTTAGCTGCTTCCAGCTCTGACAACAGATCTGCTAAATCTCGAAGTCTCTGTGGATCCTTTGTTGTGATTCTGGGGAAGCTTTCCAGTTTACCAAAGAGGGCCTGTTCGACGGCCTCCGGTGAGCCGTATAGCTCGTCGAGCCGCTCCCATGCCATAGTCAATCCAGTAGGCGGGTGTCTGATATTGACCGATTTAATCCGTTTAACCTGTTCTGCTGACTCTTTTCCGAGATACTTGGTGAGAAGGTCGAGCTGTTCTCCAGCAGACAAGTCCAGGTTGTCAATAGCACTATGGAACGACATTTTCCATGACCAGTAGTTCATTGGTTGTTCATCGTATACAGTGAGTCCTGATGTCACGAGGTGGCTGCGGGCCAGATATTTAGCGAGGTCATTGGTGGTTTGAGAGTGGTCGCATCCAACTCTACAGGGCGCTCCATGGACAGGCTGATGTACAGGGGATGGCAAATGCTTATTTAGGCTATAATGTGGCGACGCTTTAATATGATGAGGGACTTGCGGTGTGTAGTCAGGTGTAGTCTCTCTATAATGCGACACTTGAGATGCGTAGAATGACGTAGTCTCATAAGGAGTGGTGTCTTGGGCTTGGCTGATGCTTTGTGGGTTTGGTAATGTGGGATTGTCACCATTTATATTGGCTGGCGAATCAACTGCAGTTATACTGGCTTGCTCTGCCACGTAAGCAGCAGTACGCTCTTCTTTGCTTTTTTTTGATACTTTACTGGCAGCCTCACTGACCACTTCGAACCACTGTTGTCTCATACCAGCCATCAGAGAATCAGCCTCCGCTATGGCAGCATCTTTTTCTTTCTCTTCGTTTAATGCGTCAAGATTGGCATTAATCCGTGCTTGCTCTACCTTTAATTCAATTTCCCTTTTTGAATGTGCCGCTCTAGCTTGCGCTGCTTCAGCTTTTGCTTTGGCCATGGCCACAGCCATAGACATCTTTGAGCTGGACGATGTACCGGAAGAGCGAGAGCTCACAGACTTATTATCTCCATTTTCTTTGTTTTTACTGTTAGCTGCTGACATAATGACGGTGCGTTTTTAATACCAGCAACAGATATGATGGCGTACAGGCTGTATGGATGTCTTTCCGTTAGCCGGTTAGCAATTTAGCTCTGTAAGATGGCTGTCTTCGGCTATCTTGTTAGCTGTGTTGCCGTCTTTTCACTGTAATGGGCTCGCTAGCCAAGCAAGCTAACTATCCATTCAGTTAAACGTTTCCCAAAACACTCCACAGCGTGTTGAGGATTACTCATGTAGTTTAATGGTAATTTCGTGAAACTGTAAACACAATACAAACATAAGGTAAGTGTTAATAAAGCTAAACAGTAAGCATAAAGAAGTAAATCTATAATTCAACACATGGAAAATAAAGATAACACTTACAGACGTTGCTTTAACAAACAAGAAGATGTGGAACTGCATCTTAATGGAAGAGCTGATCAAGCTGTCGATCCTGCATGCTCTCTATGTGAATAACGTGCTTGTGACTTCCGGTCACCTAACTAGCAGCCCCTCCCTTAGAGCATTCCCTCTTAAAGGTACAGGAACCTATGCCACATACATTACAAAAAACACACTTTCAATGCCAGGGGCAGAACAACGGAAGTTGTTTGTCTCAATTTCTCATGTCTACAATATAATATTTTTCTGTTTCTATAGCAGCGGAGTCTGTCCCGAGGGCCTGAACCTACCCACCAAATGGTCCAATCCGGTAATCCGGTCCTTTGGATGATTTTTCAAACTGTGAAAAATGACTTCTTTTTTTCCAACTTTTTCCAATTTTTCTAGTGCGGAGCATGCTGTCCTAATAAAAGTGGCAGGTAAGCTAGATGCTCTATTATAGATCCCACGTGTTGACTTACTGTCAGAGGGTGCTACCGTTGGTGCTGGAGCCACAGGTGGAAATAGTTTTTGGAGAAAAGTAGACTAAGAGTGTCATGGCTTCGAGGAAAATGGACCATGTGCTGGTTAATTCATTCATGACACCTTTCAAAGCTTAAATACATAGAATATTCAGATCAAAACACCTCAAGCTGTTTTAAGACCTTTATCAGTTTTGTAATTGGATTTTAGAAGAAAACACATTTTTCCACAATTATTATTTTCTGACTTTGTCTAAATTTAGTTTCACATCTTTACACTTCTAAAGGGAAACTAGTCTTTGAATGTTCTAACAATGTCTGCATTGATTTTTATATTCAAATAAATGGGTTAATAAAAAAGGTTAGTTCTCCTCCCTGTTCAATGTTTTATAGCCATTCAATCATCAACCCATTCACGCAGCCTTTAGTGGTGCTTCAGACGTGTCTTTGTTTTCGCTGAATAAATAAAATGTTCCCAAATGGAGTCAAAGGCTTGCTCTGTTACTTTAAGATTTTTTAATGATTTTCTCTAGTGAAAGGCAGGAAGACTGCTCCCTTTTTTTTAAGTATAAAACCCTTACACTCGGCGGAGCAACTGCTAATTTAAGCTTTCTGTTTTAATCATAGTTTGATGGATTCCAGGTATAAACACTTCAGGGTATTAAGGTACTCTATGCCTATTGACCTGTTTACTGAACCTTACACAAAGAACATCCCCACATGTCTATAATGTTGTTGGTTAATGTATGTAGTGTGACTAAAGTTACATATGCATGCATTGGTCAAATACAATTGAAAAGCAGTCAGCTTTTTCAAAGGAGTCAGCCAATCCAAGGTGGACATATTGGAGCCAGAAACCACTACGATGCACTTTATTGTTAACCTGCTTAATGCAACATCTCTGCATCATTCAAATGTAAAATGGCAATTATAATTTCAGCTTCCAGTACATTTCACTGAAGTTTTATAATGTAAGTGATGAATGTAAGTAAGGTAACAATACTTATATTAATGTGATCATATAATCAACCATTTTTATATGATTACACCACCTAAGCAACTTAATTCATAGACTTATTGCTGCATCGCCAGCCCTTCCCTACCACATTCATTGGACTCCCTTCATTTGCAGTAAACAGTACAAATAGTTTTCCTCTCAATGGAAATACATTTCTCATTGTGAGAGTTGCCTCTCCACCTACATAATATAGTAAGTGTTGCTGGAGGTGGTAAAAGTGGGTTAGGCAAAAAAAAGCAGCAAATATGCTATGCCTCTTCAACATCAAACATGATAATACTTCATACTTTATAACAGTGAAGGGGTATTCAAGATTTGTTTTGTATTATCAAGACTTTATTATCTGGTTTCTATATCTGCAGGTCAAAAGTATCTTTTCTTACGCTTCCATCTTCCTGTGCCTTTATACAAGTATGTCAATAAAGCAACAATATAAAGCTTACACTGCTGACGAGGTGATCTTTAAAATTTCAGGAAGAAATTGCAGAAATATTTTTCACTCTTTAACACATTACACTGAAAGGTTAATGACAGTACTGCATGTATCCCATCCCAGAAGCTCTCATTCCATCTCTTCCCTTGGCAATGATCCAAGCAGAGGAAAGTCTGCATTTAGAAACTAAACACTTGAACTTCTCGAGAATCAGCGGGATTAATTATCCTCCAGGCAAATAAATAAGCAGAAAAGGATTCTTGGCTGCGAGGGAAGAGGTTAATAATAGGCTGCTTAACCATGCTAAATGCCCTGAAACACAACACCAACACACAGGTTTGTGTATGTTAATTGACTAGCTAGGAGCCGAAAAATGCATGGATTAACTGCTTATAACCCATTATCTTCTATATAAACCTATTCCAGGCTCAAGCTTTGCTTAACTTAGTCTATCCTGTTAATGACCCATTAGGGCATGGGTGTCCAAACTTTTTTCACAGAGGGCCACATACAAAAAAATATACGAAGAGCTGGGTCACTTATAGAGGTGAATGCGGGCCGCATTTGGCCCCCGGGCCGTAGCTTGGACACCCCTGCATTAGGGGTAAGAGAGAGTAATCTTTGTTTTTCATTTGAAGCTATTTATAGATTTTGTTTGGCCAAACGGGCAGCATAACAAGATATATGCACATTGAAATACTATCACCGTTCATTACACAGCTTAGTTCAATACTGGTTTCTGATTGGTCATTTTCAACATTTTAGGGGTTGTAAATAATGGCTTATTAGCAAATTAAAACATAATTGTTGCTTAAGAGGATCAAGAGAGTATGTGCAGTTGTATCAATTCACAGAAAGAAGTTTGGTGGCTTTAAAGAAAACTGTAGACAACAAATATTCCGAAAGTATTCCATGTTTTCATTCATCAGATAACATGGAATACTTTCGGAATATTAACTCTTATATTTGTGGAGAGCATGAAACTCTCTTCAAAAGTAAAGAAAAGAAAATGTACCCATTTACCCATCCAGCAGACATAAGCATGTGTTAAAGTCTCAAACTGAAAGATGTAATCCAACATTCACTCCTAATTTTGCTCTGTTTTTGTCTCCACCAACCTCAGAGAGAAATACCTGCCTCTCTGGCTGCAACAAGCTATGTTATGTATACAGGCTAATTATTTATTTGTCTGTCTGTGTTTTGGTGTTGTGCAGGTAGCCTACAGCGGGTCAATCAAGACTTTCTTGCTAAATGTAGCCAGCTGCTGCTGTTGGAGACAACACTGATGGGAAAGAAAACATTAAAGGTCCCCTATTATGCTATATTTGAACAATATATTGTAGGGCCATATCTATACAAAACTTGTCTGTGAAATGTTTTGCTCAAAATACCAAACAGATCATTCATTGTAGCATGCCTCATACCCCTCTATTTCAACCCTGTTCCCCCCAAAGTTCTTATTCTGTGACTGTCATTTTAAATTTCAGCTGAGCTGAAGCCGGCAACGCCCCTTTGCAGCGTCATGCATGATATGTGCTCTGAAGAGAGTTTTCTACTGGCAGAAGACGAAACGTTGCTGTAATTAAACGCGATATTATGTTTAAAACCACATCAAGCATTATTTCTGAAACACTTCTTAGTGTTTACCACTAAAATAGTGACATTATATGTATTATATATAGGCTACAACAACTCTAAGTCCGTCCTGCAGACATCCTGCTAAACACACACACACACACACACACACACACACACACAGAGGTGCTGCTCGAGGGGATTCAGCTCGCGACTGTATATTGCAGAGGATAGGTTGGGACGTGTCATATGGGCAGGCCGTTGCTGTGAGTTAAATGTAAAGCCAGTCCACATTTCGGTTATGATGTCATATTGGCAGCAAATCTGGATCAGCTTCTTTGTACCCCCGTTTTTACAGATGTGGGTAAGGAAGAAAGGAGAGGAGTTGTATATTCTCCTTACCAACCAGGGACACATTTATGTATAAAAGACAGCCAAAAGTGCATTTTGCATAATAAGGGACCTTTAAAGTATGGGGTCATAAAACCATAACAATGAGCTGAGATACTTTGTGGAATTGAGCGAAACAGCAGTATCTTCTAAATATTCACGGTGGGACTGTCTCTGCAAGCTGCCCATATATTATGTGTTGTTGTTATGTTTTTTCATTGATTTTGAATGTGAAGAACCACGAACACACCCTGCAAAAATAAACAACAAGAAAAATCACACCCGAAATGAATACCCTGCAGTACAGAGAATTGAAGGAGGTAAAAACGTAGATAAAGATAATATGTACATAAACATTTATATATACTGTATATCCACACAGTATACATACAATGCAAAAAATACAAAAAACAGTTGTGAGTTATAAAAGTGGTTTGAGCTGTTGGGGAACAGTGTAAAGTGATAAGGTAAAGACACCTCACTGGTGTATGGAAATTAAAGTGTGTTTTCAGGAATATTATGTGGGCCTGTACTTACCATACCATACAGGAAAAATAGTGAACTAGAATCATGTGTATATACATCATACTCAGACAAAATGACATACAAAAAGTCAAAAGGTATTCGGGAAGTCATTAGTTTTTATTGTTTTGACTCTACTCCAGCACATAGCATTTGATCGGACTATGTGTTTCAAGTTTTGAATTACTTGACTTAAAGGGTGTTTGAGGTTGTTCAAATCATTATTCGGTAAAAAGCTCTTGTAAAAAGTCGATTTTTAACACACAGACAACTCAACCAAAGGTTTTAAGGGTCAGAAAGTGTGTTTTTTTGTCCAAGTCAGTCACTTAACTTCGGTCCAACTAAGGCAATTTAAATTGGATGAAGACCTCAAGGGAGGCACACCCTCAAATTAAAGCTGAAACTTGGCACTTTAACCTCATAGTCAGTGTTTCATTTCAAATCCAGTGTACAGAGCCAAGACAACAAAAATGTGTCAATGATGTGAGTAGTTAAACTGCAGCAGAACATTGGCAGGGTGTTACTGCCAGCCCCCCTCTTCATGGCCTGTAAAGACAAAGTCAATAGCAGGGTTTACAGTACATGCATATGTGGTAAACTGGTTATTGGATACTGGCCAGGTTCTGTCTTATTGGGGTTAAACTGTTTACATGAGCCTGTGATACTTACAACTGCTGCTCCCTATTGCCTTCAATAAATCAAATAAACCAATGTTCCTATATTCCTGAGGCATTCAATACACAGGTTGAAATGTTCAACAGCAGAAAGAATGGTATTTCCACACCAGTTGCTCTTTGATGGTTGTAGAAGTATTATTACCAATTCAAAATCCTGGCTAACACCTCAATCTTTTCATAAAGAACACATTTAGAAGGCCACTCAAAGACATCCGCCAAGACCAAAAAGCAATTGTTTGCAATGTTATAACAAAGGTGTAAAATGATTTGGGTTCATTCACCCAATGAATCAGATCCCCTTCAGATTGTAAGGGCCCATCAAGTTTCATAAAAAACAGTGCGGTAGCTTTTAAATGACCTTTCAAACAGACAGTCCAAAGAAAATAACATAACCTTCTTGGCAGAGGAATAAATGGAAGCTTCCCAAAACTCCACCAGAAGTAAACTTAACACAAAAAGTAAAGAAATGTTTGTTTGGTAGATTATTTCTTTAATGTTACAATGCTTTTTGGCAATAAATATTATGCCGTTGGAAAGCCTGTTTTCTTACCTTTCAAATGGTGCCACATTTGTGAGGAACATGCATTTGTGGGAGGACCAGCAGAGCTGAGTATGTGGGTTGTGCCCATGAAAAATGTGACTAATCTCCTCCAGTGGCGGCTAGTGATAACAATTATAGGGGGGTGCAAAACCAGACAACCCAAGATACCACTGCAATGTTTACGGAAATTGATTGTGATTCATGGACACTAGCACTAATGGCATATAAATGTTGCCCTCCTTTCCTTCTGGCCTGCAAATTTCTCAATGACTTTCCGAATAAAGTCAGTCATCTCTGTCACCAGATTATTTTCCATTGACACCACAGCCAATGCATTCAACCTTAAAATCAACCTTAAATCTTGTACCCCCGTCGTTGTCCACAACGCTTCGGTGCCGAAAATTTGAAACAGCAGGCAGGGAAAGCAATAGAAGGCATTGCTAACAGCACATCCAGCTAACAGCTCCATTTATCATAGCAAGAGCTCATCCTCAATCACTTGCCTGTTGATGAATTTTTAAATCGGGTCGGTCTGGTCCAAGCTCCTTTATTCTCTGTTTTTTCCAGTGGACGCCCTGAGGATGAGTACAGGAATTCCAGGTATGCACTCCGGAGAGCTATTAGCAGTGCGAAAAGACAATACAGCAACAAGGTGGAGTCTAACTACAAGGGCTCCAGCACCAGAAACATGTGGTCTGGACTAAAAACAATAACAGACTACAAAAGGACAACGAGTGGTGCTGAGGAAGTGTCTGCATCTCTCCCAGATGAACTGAACACATTTTATGCACACTTTGAGAGGCCCCCGGCTGTGGAGGCACAGAAGGCCCAGGATCCCTGCTCACTGGTTTTAACCAGTGCAGATGTGTGTAGATCTCTGAAAAGGATCAACGCATACAGGGCTCCTGGATCTGATGGCATCCCTGGCCGTGCTCTCAAGGTGTGTGCAGTTCAGCTGGCAGATGTGTTCACAGACATTTTCAATAGGTCACTGCTCCAGTCTGTGGTCCCCACATGTTTTAAAGAGTCCATCATTGTCCCTGTCCCCAGAAAGACAAAACCCATCTGCCTCATTGACTACCACCCAGTTGCACTCACCTCCATCATCATGAAGTGCTTTGAGCGGTTAGTCAACATTTTTATCATCTCCTTCCTCCCTGACTCACTGGACCCCCTGCAGTTTGCCTACAGGGCAAACAGGTCCACGGATGATGCCATCTCCCTCACCCTCCACACTGCCCTCTCCCACCTGGACAAGAGGAACACTTATGTGAGAATGCTGTTCATTGACTACAGTTCAGCATTCAACACCATTGTGCCCTCCCAGCTCATCATTAACCTCAGGGACCTTACTCAACAGCGCCCTCTGTGGCTGGATCCTGAGCTTCCTGACAGCAGATCCCAGGCATTGCGGATGGGGAACATCACATCCTCCACTTTGACCCTCGGCCTGATCACAGACGGCAACTAGACGGCGTACAGAGAGGAGGTCAGAGCCCTGACATCTTGGTGCCAGGACAACAACCTCCATCTCAACGTCAGCAAAACAAAGGAGCTGATTGTGGACTACAGGAAGAGGCAGAGCGAGGCACACACACCCATCACCATCAACGGGACTCCTGTGGAGAGTCAGCAGCTTCAGGTTCCTCGGGGTAAACATCAGTGAGGACCTGACATGGACACATCACACCAGGGTCATATCCAAGACGGCTCGACAGCGGCTCTTCTTCCTCCGCAGGCTGCGGAAGTTCAACATGGACTCCAGGATACTCTGCAACTTCTACAGGTGCACCATCGAGAGTATCCTGACTGGCTGCATCACCGCCTGGTATGGCAGTTGCACCGCCCTCTACCGTAAGACTCTACAGAGGGTGGTGAAAACTGCTCAGCACATCACCAGGACGGAGATGCCATCCATGCAGGACCTCTACACCCAGCGGTGTAGGAAGAAGGCCGGTAGGATATTAAAGGACCCCCATCACCCCAGCAACAATCTGTTCTGTCTGCTGCCGTCTGGCAGACAGTACCGCAGCATCCGGACCAAGACCACCAGACTCAGAGACAGTTTTATACCATAGACTATAAGACTGCTGAACTCCTGAGCTGTGTGAATGTCTACTCACATGTGTTTATAGTACACACATACATATATATATATATATATATATATGTGTGTACTATAAACACATGTGAGTAGACATTCACACAGCTATATATATATATATATATATATATATTATACATATCTGCCACATCTGTTTAAACGTAACATATGCATCTGTCTATACCTCCTCATTCAACAGTGTAAAGTATTTAAATACTTTCAATGTATTCCACATATGTATATATTTCACATCCTCAAATCTTTATTGTTGTTATTGTAAATATTCTTCTCTCTTTTTGCATTATTTTATTTATCTTATTCGCACCATGTATGTTGAGTTGTTGGAGGAGCATGGGATATAAGATTGTCATTGCCAACATATACGTTGTATATGCTGTGCATATGACCAATAAAACCTTGAAACCTTGAAAGAAAAGTTGTTTTTGTAAAGAAAAAACGGAATTTTCTGCGGCCCACTTAAATTTGCCATTTACAGTATGATCCGGAAAACTAATGGCGGGTGTAAACATATAAGACAGGGTCATGGTCCAATCACATGAGGTCCAAGATCAAGAAAACACTACTGATTGGCTGCCAATAAAAGCGGAAGGGTCAAAAAGCATGGAGCTGCAAATCTGCGAGCAGCTTTTGGTCACCTGCTTACCAATAGTTTCACGACTTTCATTCCCTCTCATTTGGCCGGTGTCCGTCAACGCGGAAATAATGTAATCACAGAATGCAGACTACCATGCAGGTGCATAGTTCAAGGAAACGTGTTTATTTCATAATATTTTATATATAATAATTCATATCTATCATGTTTAAGTAGACTTTCTTCTCGAGATATTATGAGAAGGGGCGGCGCCCCAGCTCCCCGCATCGACCAACTACCACTGATCTCCTCTGCCAATGCCAAACTGCAGCCAATCTCTGGTCTCGTACGGCCGGCAGGAGGCCTGCCTTGACTGCCCCTCACTGTCAGGCCAACTTGCACTGGAACCTCAACAGGTGGAGGAACATTACGTTCAGCGATGAGTCCAGATTCTGCTTACGGAACTAGGATCATAGGGTCACAGTGTGGAGAAGACACTCTGAACGCTTTGCTGATTGCTGTACCAATAGAGCAGGAGTGGAGAGGAGGGAATGGCCTGCAGTCCTGACCTCAACCCCATTGAACACTTGTGGGATCAGTTTGGGAGTAATGTCCAGGCCAGAGTGATCAACACAACCACGTTGGCTGACCTGGGACAAATACTGGTTGATAAATAAGATGCCATCTAGCAGTGTGTGATCTACCAATATGTCTTGTTTCCTCAGACTTAAATCATCCAATCCACAAAACAACACCAATAGTCAACAGCAAAAAAAGCTGTTTGGGTTTGTATGTGACCCTACGATCCAATTTCCGTAGGCAGAATCTGGACTCATTACTGAACATAATGTTCCTCCACATGTTGAGGTTCCAGTGCAAGTGGGCCTGACAGTGAAGGGCAGTCAAGGCTAGCCACATTGGGCCGTATGAGACCGGAGATTGGCTGCAGTTTGGCATTGGCAGAGGAGATTTGTCACATTTTTTATGGGTGCAACCCACATACTGAGCTCTGCTGCTCCTCCCACAAATGCATGTTCCTCACAAATGTGGCACCATTTGAAAGGGGAGAAAACAGGCTTACCAACGGTATAAGATTTATTCCCAGAAAGCATTGTAACATCAAATAAATAATCTTTCAAACACAAATGTCCTTACTTTTTGTGTTAGGTTTGGTTTCAACAAGACATACATATTTGTATTTTCTTGCCTAGAGTTAGATGAGATGATTGAGCAACTCTCTTATTTGTACATAAAAAATGAAGCTACAGCCAGTTAGCTTAGCGTAACATGACTGAAAACAGCTGTTTAATTGAAACAGTCTAAAAACAATATTTTTGTGGTTTCATTGGAATTTTGTGCATAACTACTTCTTGCCTAGATGTAATGATTTTTCTGGAGAACTTGTCACTACCATTGGCCAAGAAATAGTCCCCCAAATAACCCAATGTTACTTAGTAAGCATTAAAGGTGCTGGAAGTCAGATTTTGATTACCTTTGGACAAAGCCAGGAAAAACTGTGTCGGTTTTAATGTATGTTCAAAAATTGATTTACCAGACACAGATTAAATCTGACACCCTTCTTTATGGGAAATCCAATGAGCTTTTCATTAGTTTCTTATTGTTTATTTAGACGATGCAAAAGAACAGTGTGAGGTACGAAATGGAGAGAAAGCTGTGGTGGGATTCGAAGCAAGGAAATCTGTCTGGGTGGGGATAATGATTGTTTATGTGAAATTTATATTATAGCATATATTAAGCAATAACAGGAAGAACTGACTTCAGCTGACTGTGCCATTACATACACTTTTGACTGTGGTCTCTCATCACTCACTATGAGAAAGTAATGGCGGTCTACTCTAAAGGCTAACTCAGCATGATATGACCGCCATATTAAACAGACCCTGGAACAGCTATGTGGAGTGTATTGCCTTACACTAAAGTAATCCTTTTGACCTTGACATGATCTGGGATAGGCCGATAGGTATGCATCTGTCAGTGGATGGTATAGTGTGTCCAACATTTTACCGCTCCCGCTTATGTAGAAGACATTTCTTTCCTTTTATGGAGTAGCATTTAGGCGAAATGATACCGTTCTACTGACATAAGTAGTAAAGCCCTGTTTTTATGGTTCTTTCTTCTATTTCTCAGACTTATGCAGGGTCCTGCCAACCACACAGACAGAAACAAACGCACACACACTGAGTGAAACCACACACAATTATTATCACAGCTTTCCAGAGGCAGAAAAGCAGCTGCTGTTTCACTTGATCTTTTATAATGGGAACAGCAGCGAGAGGCAGTAATGACATCTCTGCTCACACTATTCCAACACTTCCTATAGCATGACCCCAGAGTCACTGAAAAAACTCGAGCTCTGGCTGTTGGTGGAAAAAATGTCCATAGATTAAATTATACACCGCCAATAACAGACGCAGTAGGGAATTAAATTGAGGTCTGATTGACATTTACTGTATGTGACAATTTTCCCAGCTGTAGATTTTGTATGACAGAGGATCCAGAACACCGGAACCTGAACCAAGCTGATTTGCTACAAGGCAACTTCATCTCAAGGGATAGGACTCTGTGGGAAAATGCAGACTACACCATTTACTGTGTCATATTTTCATTAACAAAAATGACAGTGAAGTGTATCTGTGGACTGTCAATCGAGACTACCACTATATGAATCCTTGAAAGCGAGATTTATAAGAAAATGTGTTACAAGTGTCCGAAAAATGGGTATCACAAAATGTTTTCAGATTCTCTTAACTTTTTAGAACTGAACATTTTAGTAATGTTATATCCGCAAGTTATTGTAGCTAATGTTACATTAAACAAATTGCATAGTAGCTGAAATATTTCCCCATATCCATATGGTAGTGGTATGTCACAGCTGTGACCAGTTTTGTTTACTAGCACATATGGATTAGTACAACTTCATATTTCTCAACTACCCTTTGAAATTGAAAGTGAGAAATAATGATAAGGAAAACATCAACAACAAAACCTTACCCACCATATTTGAGAAAAGGCCCAGGAACTGAATGCTGGCTCTTAGTCGAACAGTATAACCACTGACCCAGACAGAGTGTATGTACTGCATAACACTTGTTTCAAGCATAATGACCTGAGCCTCCTTTAAAGTTAAATGTTAATGCAAGCGGTGGGTCAAGGACAGTTTATGGTTTATGTGCACCCCAAAGAAATTGAACAGTATCTGCTTTATGGCTTGGTTGGGAATTGTGACCAGAGCCTTATGGGTTACTTGTGTGGCTGCAAAGAGGATTTCCTTTAATTTGAGAGTACACCACTATAAATTGAGTTACTTAAGTTTGTCCGATTGAGTTGCATCAATGCAAGATGACACAGCAGAATTTAATTTCCCAATGGGGTTTCATGTAGCATCGTTGATTCAGGACGACATAACCAACATTTTACAATTAATGAGTTACCGTTTAGTCCATGTGAGTTTCATTAGCAGAGCAATACAATGGTTTTTCTAAAAGACTTAAAATGTACAACAGCATGTCTGTGATTGTGTCTGTCAAAAGCAAATCATGTCAACTCTGGGGTAGCACTATTGTGTACCTGTCCAAGTCCTTCTTCCATACTAGCGTTTTTCTTTCCTTGCAATTGTTTGACTGTCTATTCTGTTGGTTGCTTTGCCTGCAAAACGGATGGATGGATGGATAGAGTGCGGCCTTGGAAAAGGTGTTTCTGAGAATAACTGGTGGCTTTTTTAATTTTCTAGGGCTGCGTTAATCTCTATGACAAGGTTTTGTGGACCATAACAAAATCTTTCTCAAGAACAATAAGCAATGAACTCAACAGAGGAATGAATAGTTCTCTCCTGGTTGCTTGAGAAGACAGAAATCCCTAAACAGTCTGCAGTGTTATGATCAAACACGATCGGATATTGTTTCTCAATTGTTTATAGCTTAAATGTAAGGTTACCTAAACCTTTTTGACCCGAAGATAGTCAGGATCATAGCTCGGAGGGGGAATTCTAATGTATTAAGCAAGGTTATATGGAAGGCGTGTTTCTCACAGGAGTGAAGTAAATTCATCTTCCTGGCAGTTTCAAAGGTCTCTCTATTTCCTTGTGTTCCCTGCATAATAGGAGGGTAATATCACTCTCCCCTCAGAGTCAATATATCAGACATGAAAATAACTCCCAACAATTCAACATTGCGTGCACTTCAAAGTTATTTGATCAGAGCAACCTTAAGTGAAATTCTGTAGGCTGGATTGTGATGGCTTTGTACTGCTGGCTATAGGAAACACGGAGAAAGAAAATGACTGAGAGAAAAAAATGAATGAAAAAGGCACTTGGCAAGATGTAATGTCTATTCTGCTGAATTCTCATTCTGCTGTCCATACCTTGTGCCTGTGCATTAATAGTGTGTGCATTAAACGTCTGCATATTTGGCTTTGATACGCTTTGGCTCATTTTTTGGTTGGGTTATCATGGTAATGCTCTTTGACAGAGCTGTAACACAAGGCTGCCGGATCAAAAGGCATTTTGTTTTCTTTTCATCTCTCGAGCTCTCAGCCAAGACTTCATTGAGCGGGCGAAAGAGGGAGGGACAGACAGCAGTAGAAAAACAGACAGGGTAGCTGACAGGCAGGTAGTGAAACAGCCCACAGTCATGGATTGTAAATATCTGGGACATTGCTCATCAACTCATTAATTTCTCTCCTCATGCGGGAGGAGTTCTTCCATTAGCTCATACATAAGTATTTTGGATAGCGACTTGCAGATGATTAATTCACTCACATCAATCGGCCGCCTCTGATTGTATGAGTGTTTGTCTCTTGTGAAGTTTCCTTCTCATCTTTCATCTCACAACACTGTTCTGTGATGGATACAGACTGTAAGTGCCAGTTTGTAAGTGTGCATATTCTGTTTTTGTGTGTGTGTGTGTGTGTGTGTGTGTGTGTGTGTGTGTGTGTGTGTGTGTGTGTGTGTGTGTGTGTGTGTGTGTGTGTGTGTGTGTGTGTGTGTGTGTGTGTGTGTGTGTGTGTGTATGAGGCTCCTGCTGATTCAGTTGGCCAAGGCACTTATTAATGTATGTACCAGGAATGGTCTAGCTTTCAATGTGCCCCTATTGATATCTGGCAGGTGAAAGCGGAAAATAATATATAAAGACTCTGAGTTTGCCACATATAGTAAGAAAACAGCTGGGGTCAACCAAAGAAAATATTGGTTGACGGAAATTCCACTTTCTCTTCAAACAGTACTAACCAATTACCTGTGCACCTGCCCATTGTCAAATGATTTCCAAGAAAATAACGCTCACTCAAACCTGATGCAAGGGATGATGCCTGCACTTATAACTTTGTTTTTAAAATGATTTATGGTAAGTTTATACGGTAGGTAACAAAGACAAGTGTCAGACCAATATGAATTTGGTCGGTAAAGAGCAAATCGTCCAATGTGTTGATAAGTCAACAAGAAAATGTCAGCCATAGTAATTATATAGACATTTTTGGGGAAAATTTGATAAAACCATTAAACGATTAGATATCTACATGGGTATGTTTGTGCGTATCTATTTCTGAGAATGAATTTAGGTTAATAGTAGTTGTTAGATGTAGCACCTTAAAAGATGATGTCACATTGCCAGTCCAGGAGAAGTTGAACCAGTTAAACTCTCACAACCTGCAAGATACATTTTTTGCCAAACCGCCTTTTGTTTGCATCACTGCAATGCCAGAAACCAGCTTAATTTCAATGAATGAGGAACCTGCATTTTCTTCTTCCAGGTACATTTGGTATAAGGTCTACTCCAATCCAAAAACAAACAGAAAATAAACAACTTCCCTTAATCACTCCTTTTATTCAAGTAGTTATCTAACTTAACTAACATCTCTAAACTTAGTGACTCATAACATAACAGTGACTCTCAATATGGTATAGTCTTTAACCATAATTAACCACAATACAATAAATTCAACCATAGCAAACATGTATATCCAAAATATGAATTCCCCCTGTTTATCTTCATGAAAATGTGAGGTTATGATTGGCGTCTCTTATTAGCTAATAGTCTTCCGTTGGGTTTGATATTGAACTTTTTTTTTTTTACCATTTATTCACAAGCCTAGTGTCTCTTAATTTTAACGAAACTTAGGACCCCAGAAGCAAACACATTTTTATTTGATCTGTCCTTTGTCTTTTATTTGTCTGTTGTTCAGTGGGACAAAATGTTCTAGTTTTGCTCCACAGTTACTCCCATTGTTAAATTTAGGGTACAACCAACCCGACTGACCTGTAGCTCTGCCCTGCAGGGACAGCTTCCAGATATTTACGATCAGGGGACTTAACAATAATAAAAGAGCTTTGCAAGTGGCTTCTGTTTCAGAAGACTGAAACCCCTCACCACCCACTGACCTTCCTGAAAGACCCCATAAGCTTAATCCCCAGGCAAATAATTGAATCTTGACCTGGCTATTATTATCTCCCTCTAACCGCTCCATTCTGCAGGAAGCTGACCTCGTAAAAGCCTCGGGGCCTCCCTCTGGTTCCCCCCACGCTAAAGGACAGACACACACGTGCACAAACACATTTGTTCTGGTACAACGTCGATACAGCCAGCCACAAACACGCTTATTTGTACACATACAAGCAAACACACACAGCCACCTAAAGGCAGATCAAATGCAGGATTAAATACTAAATAACACGGAACAAAGTGACGATGGCGCCCATGCACAGATGATATACTGTTCACTAATACCAACCCATTCACAAAGTTCATTGAGATGGGTGGAGAACTCCATAGTCTACCAGTGGGTGGTAAAAGCTGTGTCTAAAGCGATCTTGCAGACCCATGACTGCAGGGAGAATGAAATCACACCTGGCACAGCCTGTCCACTGGTTAGGCCTTGAAACACACACACACACACACACACACACACACACACACACACACACACACACACACACACACACACACACACACACACACACACACACACACACACACAAATGTGCACATACAATACACAATTAAAAAATATACTTGCGTAGTAAAAGTACAATTGCCAAATGTCTTGCACATTCACACAAACATGCGTTCGACACCATATGCACATGTCTTCTGGTGGCCATGGTCTTCTGGCTTTTGTAGTTAATTTATAGTCTCTTCTTTCCTGAGGGACAGAGGGAGTGCATGTCTTAGGTCTCTCAAGAAACATAAACAATGCAAAACTAACAAATGTGGGAAAAGTGCAGTTTTGGTTTCTTGCACAACCTTGTCTGCTCTTTGTACTGTCAGAACATTAACATACAACTACACACATATATACAGTACTATACATATCAGATCAACCATAAACTTCAGCGAAGACTTTTACAATGTAGATTACTATTTCAAATCATTGCCTAACTACATTCTTACGCTAGGCCTTCTGAAACTTTATGGTAAGCCTTTTCGACAACTGCTAGCAAACAGTAGCTCCAAGCGTATGAATCCATCATTGCAAACGAGAAACAACCAAGATTGCAGTGTCATTAGTTATCATACTTCAGTTTATTTATTCACAAATATTTAATTACATTTTTCAAAAGTAGCTAGGCATTTTAAGTCTCACCCGACGATGAATAAGAATTGTGTTGATTGGGTGTAGTGCACTATTTCGTGCCATGGCTAATTCAGGGTGCAATACATTCACTCGTAATGCTATGGTTTCTATGATCTTTGCCAATGTAATCATTAAGTTTCAACTCCTGCCCTGTCAATGGGTTAAGTTGATGGCTCAGAAAATCTTTTGCTGACCTTCTGCCAAATGGGTTGGTCGGTCCAAACCTTGATAAAAAGACTTACTGCATTGGCTGCCCAGCACCTAAACGGTGGACCACCTTGGCTTCCATGAATGGATGTCAAAGGAAAAACGATATTATAAGATATAATGGAGGTTGAAGAAGTGAAGATTAATGGACTACATAGAGAAAGGACTTTAGCTTCTTTTTAATAATTCAAAAAACTCAGTGGTGTTTGAAAGTTAGAAATGGAAATGAAAAGCATGGTTCTACCAAGGCTCTTTCTGGCCTTAGGAAGGCCTTGTTCAGGGAGGTAATCCAAGAATCCAAGGAGCTTACTACAGGACTACAGAGCTGATTGGCTGCCATGTGAAGAGATTCTGGAAGAACTACAATGAGTGAATCACTTGAATCCATGCTGTACTGCAAAAATAGCCCCAAGAAAGACTCTTCCAGATCAAGACTTAAAGGACCTTGACTTTCCCCAGACTCGGCAAAAAGGCAGTTGAGAGAGTCTTGATAGCAAGAGGCAAAAGAGTCTTCTTTGATAAAATGGAAACTATACTCTCAGCCATAAAAAAAGAATCTCTTCCGACAGGGAGAAACTGGGCACAGCTCATTACCCGTTTAATAGCACCCCTACTGCGAAGCATGGTGGTGGCAGCGTCAAGCTGTGGAGGGGAGCAGAAGGCACTGGGAGACTTGTAAGGATAGGGGTAACAATTAAGGGAACCAAATGGACAAATTCTATCAGAGAACTTGCCTCTGGGTGCCAAAAACATGGATGAGACGCTTGTGTTCTGACAGCCAAATCGGTGCTGGAAAATTCCTCCGGAATGGGGCTGCCAAACCCTTGTAGCCACCTTGTAAAGGACCAAATTGTGATCAATGGAAAATTCTGTGTAGTGGTTTCACAATGTGATTGAGCTTTAGCTTGCTACTGGGATTTGAGGGTTTTTGTACAGAGGATTTGGTTAGAACTTAACAAAATTACTTGTTTTTCTAATGGTCTGTCTGTTGGTTGGTTGGTTGGTTGGTTGGGTAGTCAACTACTTGCAAATAATGGATGAATTGGTGCAAAGGGTTGTCCTACATTTATGGACCCAGGAGATCTATTCCTTTCCTCTTTCTCTAGAATCAACCTTTTGTCCTCTCCTCCTTGAGTTTTGTCCAAAGCTAAATGTTTTTTGACTGCTATTGAATCGATTGCCATTACATTTAAAGTTATCCATGGTGTATTTATGGTGCAGAGAGGATGATACCCATTGACTATTTGTGATTCTATGATTTCCTGTATAGCTACCTGCATGTCTACTGATCTAGTAAGATAGCACCGTATGCTTGATGGATTGGCACTACATTTACTACAGACATTCATGGTCCTAAGAGGTTAGACCACATTCCAGTGATCCTTCTTATTCCTATTCACTTAATGCCATAATGAGGATGAGTTTGGTCATTGTCAGGTTTAAATTGGTATATCTTGCAATATCCGTATTGAGGGACTGCATTTGGTCAAAATGATTGTGATACTTGATTTTCTTCTCGCCAAGCCCTAGTCCAAACTTGAATTGATCATATACTTGGTATTTTGATGAAATTGACAGTGTTATGAGTCAGGGTGTCCCTGAACAAGATACTACATTGTTTGATCTGATTGGTCAAGTGTTTCTCGCTATCGTCCACTGATTTTCAATGTATTTTAATTATTAAAATGCTCACTGATTGAACCGTTTTTAAGCGTTTTCTAAATGAAAATAGCAATCTATAGCCAGGAGGGAAACCCCAAAGTGCTAGGTGTGTGCTACATTATGGTATAGCTCTGAACATTTTGTGACCTTGTAACATTTATTATTACATTTATTTTGACATTTACCTTAAGAAACAGAATTTAAGTTTCATGGTAAAAGCTTTATACTGTAAAAGAAGATTTCGGCTTTCTTTTAAGATGCAGTGCACACCGGTTATTGATACACACAATGACAAAGACACACATTTGGCATTCATAGAACAAATTCATTTAGTTATTCATATGCACTCATACTGTATGCCTTAACTGGTTTAGTATGACCTATATTGCCATTAAAAAAAAAACATTATAATGAAAACTATGTATTTCACTTATTGGGCAACCATATTTGTTTTCTATGATTCATGTGTTAAATGTTAAAGTGGACATAGAATGCATCTATCTCGTATTTGAAGTTGTTCTCTGATGTCTACAAAGAAGGTATACAACTTTGGCTGATCCAAAAAATGTCCAGATGCGGTTTTACAGGCTCATTTACAACACTATGATTTGGTCCTAGAATGAAACAAGCTGGATTTCCTTATTTGGTGGCTCATTTAAATAATCATGATGAGCTCTGCTCTGATTGGCTGGTTTACAAGGAGCAATCCATGGCTGCCTCAGAGCCCACAGAAGTAAGTGAAGTTCGAGAAACTGTGAGAGATGAACCATGAATGCCATCGGCATCCAACCTTACATGTTGGAGCCTTTATCAGAGGAGGAAACCGATGAATTTGAAGAACAGCCAGTTGGTCGGAGAAGGAGAGCAGCGTTACGGAGTGGTAAGTGTTAGCGTTAGTGTTTCCAGCAGCTGGTGCAAATGCTGGGGCTGGACTACGGTGTGTGAAGTAACACACAAGGATTGTTGTAATTCGTACGTTTTATCACGTGATATGATATGCATATTCATGATTTGCACGTGAAGGAGGAGACAATGGTGTTTGAGGTTCACGGTATGTCAGTTCAATGTACCGAACTCTCCTTATTCAACTATGCCAAGGTAAACACAGTTTTCCAATCTATGGCACTTTTAAATCTATAATCTGGTATACCTATAAACTGTTGAATTAGAAATGGAAACTAACGTATCTGACCAATGGAGACAAATGCTGTGTATATCATTATCCAATATGGTCATTCATCTTCTATTACCCTGATATATCCACCAAAGGCATAATTTGCGGACAAGCATAGGTGGGAATACAAATGAGACTACCCAAGAAGGAATAAAACCAAATGCACTCAATGCGCTGTCATATATAGCTTCTGTTCCTCTTAATTGCAACAAATGGCTTTCTAGGCTCTGTAAATATTCTAGGACCATTTTTTGTTGCCACCTTAGAGTTGGGCTTCCAAGTGTGAGCAGAAGATTTATGAATACATGTACAGCGCATTCACAGAGGATTAGAAATATCCTTCAAAGTTAATGCACGAAGCTGGTGTAGAAAAACATAACGGATGTTTGTGCATGATGGAGAATTTGCACTTTGTAGCACAGGCAGGGAAATCATAAACAACAGCACAAGACATGCTAAACAAATACACAAACAAATCATTGTATCCTGGAACTGGAGTGCAGTTCAGAGCAGAAAATGCATTAATAATTCTCTTAGCATTTAGGAATAATAGACTAATGATGGGCTAATAACAGGTTCTAATGGGGTCATTGTTCATGAGCACCCATATTATATAATAGGGATGTAAATGAATACAAATCCATTATTTACACAAGACCAGAGATTGCACTCTCAACAGATTTAATCAGCATCTACAGTTTTACAATATTTTCTCTACCTTTCACATAATTGTCAAAATTTGCCAAAAAAGTCACAACACTTCTTTTAATAGTCCTAACCACAGACTATATAAAAAGACATCTCATAACGTTGGAAAGCCTGTTTTCTTACCTTTCAAATGGTGCTACATTTGTGAGGAACATGTATTTGTGGGAGGAGTAGCAGAGGTATCTGGGTAGCGCCCGTCAAAATTGTGACAAATCACCTTTGCCAATGCCCGACAGCTTTTTTTTGCTGTTTACTCTTTTGGTGTTGTTTGGTGGATTGGATGATTGAAGTCTGATGAAACAAGACATATTGGCAACACTTTATTTATTAAATGTATTCATTTAACAAACAGCCTGAGTAGTGTGTGGATGAAACATACACAGCCACAACAGCCTCTTCTCCTCATGCTGGTCTCCAGCCTGGTCACACGCTGCTGTGGGATGGCATCTCATTTTTCAATCAATATTGGTCCCAAGTCAGCCAACGTGGCTGTTGATCACTCTGGCAAGGACAGCACGCTCAAGCTGATGCCACAACTGTTCAATGGGGTTGAGGTCAGGACTGCAGGCCATTCCCTCCTCTCCACGCCTACTATATCGGGGCAGCAATCAGCAAAGCGTTCACAGTGTCTCCACACTGTGACCCTACCATCCAAGTTCTGTAGGCAGAATCTAGACTCATCGCTGAACGTAATGTTCCTCCACCTGTTGAGGTTCCAGCGCGGGCCTGACAGTGAAAGGCAGTCAAGGCAGGCCTCCTGCCGGCCATACAAGACCGGAGATTGACTGTAGTTTGGCATTGGCAGAGGAGATTTGTCACATTTTTCATGGGTGCAACCCACATACTCAGCTCTGTTGCTCCTCCAACAAATGCATGTTCCTCACAAATGTGGCCTCATTTGAAAGGTAAGAAAACAGGCTTTCCAACGGTATAAGATTTATTGCCATGAAGCATTGTAACATCAAAGAAATAATCTACCAAACACAAATTTCTTTACTTTTTGTGTTAAGTTATTTTTCCTCAGTGTGCAGAGCACTTTCTGGGAACTTGGTTTGAAGCCTCAGGTTTACTATTTTGACCATCGCCTTCCTGGTTTTCTATAAGCGACATAACACTTTTAATGAACTCAAAACATGATGTGAGGTTGTAAGAGTCAAACAAAGAGAGCACCAATTCTGAAAAACTACATCTTAGCTACTCATCACTCAAAAGGTAGCCACACCCTTAAGCTTACGCTGCTTTGTTAATTGCTTTACTTTAAATTGGACCATACTTTACTAATTCATTCCTGTATCAAAGAAGATTTAAAACTGACAATTGAGACCTTAAACTTCCATGGACTTCCGTTTGCAACCATTAGAGTCACATAGTCACATTGGATGGTCATAACTCAGTTACATATAAATACACACTGTGAGAATCAGTGGAACTGAGAACATCAGTAGTTGGCACTGTCATTCTGAACATGTTAGCATGCTAACTAGCATTTAGCTCAGAGTACAGATCAAAACAGATGCAGGCGTGGTGGTTGATTCTTATTACATTGGCGAGATATTTATTATATATGAATTGAACTGGGATTGTAGAGTCCAGACAAATGCCAATACCAAATACCTTGTGTCGCAAAGTTTACAATAATCATTTTGTATCTGCCCTGTCATTCGCTAAACCTTTCCCTCAAGTTTCATAACATTGTTTCAGTAGTTTCTGAAAACCTTGCCATTTAAATTATTGTTACCTTATTAGCTGTGGTAATAATATATGTCATTGAGTGATTAAAATAAACAAACAAGAATGTACAAAAAAACTGTTAAACGTCATAAACTTTTCGACTAAACTCATTCATCTTTTTTATCTTTCATTTGATTGAATTCTCCTTTGGAAAATGTTGTGCTTTCAGTGAGTAATCATTGTCAGCTATGGTAAGGGACAATTGAAGTTGCATGGAATCACATATCAATGACATTCACATGGTACATTAACATCAGAACAATAGGAACTCATAATGTAGTCAACACTTCCTAAAACATGTACACACATACACACATCGTTGTTTTTGTGCCCATCATGAATGTCCTTCTCTTTCAACCTTTCAAATATGACTCTCTAAAATAAGCTATGTAATAATAGCCTGTCCAAGAAAAATGATTAGTGCTACAGTAGCATTAATGGATAGATATCGCAGTTGAATTACTCAGATAAGGACGACATTATATTTATTTTGTGAGGTATGAATCACTTAATTCTTTTTGGCTGCTGGTCATTTATTACGTCCAACACAGAAAGAGGAAATGATTTCATTATCTAAAATATGACACGTACCTGAACTGAGATCATTGCCGGAATAATTCCAAGAAGCGAGGCTGCTTTCTTTACTCCTCAAATAGCATGGAAATGTATATTATCTATTGCTGTGTAAAAAGAAAAGAAAAACATGTGTTCTACTGTCCATAAAGAAAGAAACCCAGCACCACTGGGACCCCCCTTTAGAAGTAACCAGTCACATTATCTCCCATAATTCATAAAACTCTCCTGCTTTGAAATGCTGCCACCTGTTTTTTTTCTCTCCCCCGGTGCTTTTCCCTTCCCATCATCTTAAACCTCCTCCTTCCTCGGGGGACTGTAGCTATAATGTCCTGTCTCATCTCTCAGGGTTTGGATGCGGTCCTACATTTGGTATTCACCGTGAAACTGATCACCCACGTGTGCCGACCTTGCAGCAGGACCTGCTCTGCTTGGTAAGGCAGCTTGGCCTCTCCTAGAATGCCAAACGCTGCCGGCAACATATGACCCTGGGAGATGTTTTGTTTTTAGAGGAAAGCAGCATGTTTTTGTGTTTGCCCGCCCAAGTACGTCTGTCATTGAGCCGTTTGCTACGGTTCATCATTTTTGCACGTCTTAATATTAAATATTGGACAGCGCTCGGATTTCGATCAGCTTATTTGCATGGCAGCCGCAGTCGGTAACAGCAGATCTGAAAATAATTGCTCTCCTAAATGTCACTGCGGTTGTAGTATCAGAATTGAATGAACTAGGTAACCTATTCCTCAGTTCAATATAAATAATCTGATATTAAATTCTAAAGTGTGGAAATATGCGCCCGCCATGGTGTTACGCAGTGTGCAGAGTGATGTAATGGGTCAATAACACTCCAAGGATTCTCGAAGACCAATACAGCGCTTAATCATTTCTCTGCACTCATGAAATTACTGCATGCACACTTTTTTTATGCCTCAGCTAAGTCTGAAGCATGGCTCTAGTAAAGGATCGCCATGAAAGTAGGTACCTAGGAAACATTTTACAGCATAGCATCAGCGTTGTCATTGTGAGCTTGATAGCATGTTGACGGTAGCATTTAGCCCCAAGCAACCTCACAGAGCTGCAAGCACTGCTGTAGACTCTTTGTCTGTCTGATGTGGCTCTAGGGAGGCAATGTTGTCAGTCAGTTTATCATTTATTCACTTTTGTCCAGACTAAAATACCTCAAACACTGTTGCATAGATTTCCAGGAAAGTAAAGCACTATTATTTATGGTCCCCAGAGGATGACTTAACGACTTAAGTTATCCCCAGACTGCTCCTCTAGCTCCAACATTTGTGGTTTTGAGTGAAATATCTCCATACTAAATATTTCTATAAACTGTTTTTGAATGTAGTTCTTTAGTTATTGATTTCCCACTCAGGAAGAATCGTAATTAATGTTATGAACCATCATATTGCACTACCATCCAAAACCTGTCTTATTCTTTGACGATAATTAGCATGCTACAGCTAGAACCTAAACTACGATTGGTAAAGTTTGTCCAATTTCCAGCTTGAAAGGATAGTTTGGCAATTGTTTGTATTGACTTTTCAATAAAAAAAGGCAAAATTGAAGCTGGCCACCATACAATTTAGTGGTTGAAGCTAGCGGGTAAGATTGAAGATTGACTTGAAGTAAAAGCCACTCAAATATAACACAAAAATCTATTTTTGAAACTAAATTAAAGCAGTAGACGCTGTATGTGCTGACTTGTATTCTTAAGTAGAGTTCAAACACCAACAATTCAGAATCCCACCATTCCAAAACCACTAATAGACATACTTCCCTAGATTTCCTGTCTCCCAATTGCACATTTCTTTCAAACTAAATTCCTCCAGTTTATAATGCAGGCTTTTTCTTGAAAAGTCCCAAGCATGGGTTGAGATAACGTTTCAAGCTTTAGAAATCTTCTCCAGGGCCACAGTTTACATTATACTATTCTTATCAAATCATGAATAAAATGCAATTTACTGTATAAAACGTGGTTGAATGCCTTTCATCATCGGCATATTAGGATTGCCATTTTTAGCATGTTGTTAGCATCTAGCTTAAAGCCCCACTGTCCCTTTGTGAGGCTCACACAGCTGCTAGCATGGCTGTAGTCTCTTGCAGGCCTCTGCTGCATCTGCCAGTCAACTATTTGCATTCAAGGAGGACCCAACATCGAGACGCCTCCTCACACTGCAGCTCCATTACCAGCTATTTCAAGCCGACCACCAAACACCTCATCATCGTCACTGCCTAAACTGTGATTAATGTGCTTTGCCCTGCTGGGGTTAAGACAACCACAGCGCGCGCCGTTTATTGGCTTCCCCTATGTGTTTGTTGACAAGCTGTCCAGGACACACTTAACATATCATCCAGTATGAAAAGGGGGTTGCATCTCAGCTACTTTGGGGTTGAAAGGTCAGCTTATTACATTACCATCTTTTAACAATGGACCATCCCACGAGGGACAAATAGACATACTGTATGGCTGAACGGGCATGAGAAGCTTCATCATCGGCTTCATGGGACACCGCCACATCGGCAGCAGTTGCAGAGACGCAACGCTCCGGCAGCCAGAAGGAGAAGAAGAGAGGAATGCAGGATGGTAATCAGAAACATGTGCTGTTGAGTGAGAGAACCCTGTCTGCTGAGGGAGGATACCACGAGACAAACATAGCTCTACACTTGGACACACACACACACAAACTGAGACGCACACAAAGGGCTTTGTGAAAACATACCTAAACAGGGAGATTTGGGACATGTCATTTATTTCATGTCAGTTCTACTCCCCTCCTCAGCAGGATTTCGGTTTCAATCCGAACACACTCTGAAGGCAAAGCAAAACCGGCAAGATTTAGCAATAAGGAGCAGTCAAAAATGATAAAGTACACTAACATGTTCATTTTGACATTAAGAATAGTAGCTGTTTCTGCTTCGCTGTAGCCGCAGCTTCCGCCTTCCGCACCCTCAACAAACCACGGGGCCTGTGCTATATATATAGGCAGGAGAAACATGGCAAAAAACGCCTGGTCATCAGTCATTTCCCTTGTGATGGGCCCTTTGGCATGTGTTACACAGTTAGGACCGTGCTTACAGGCCGACTTTATGTGCTGACAACAAAAGCAAATTGCCTGAATGATGCACAAGCAATAACAGTTTAATTATTATATCTCAATGGTGGGTTATATGAGTGAAAGCTACTTAAAATGCACACAAAAACCACACAAACTTTCCAGGGCAAGTTGTATTTCTTTTTTTAATTCCATTTTTGTCCCTTTATTGCCTACTGTAAATTGTTATTTATAGTGTTATACGGCCCTTTCCAAAGCTAGCCGGACACAGCTAATTTTATTTCCTGGGCTACTGAGCTTAACGATAAAGTGGGCCTGGAATTTATGGAGGTTTCCCCTGGCTAACCAGACCGGTCCAATAGTAGTATCAATCAGGGAGGCAACTGCTGCAAGGCCAGTGCTTTAAGGAATTAAGACTCCGCTCCTGACTGCACTGCTCCCCAGTGTATAGCTGCAATTACACCACAGCCATTCTGTTAGCTGTGCCTGTGCCATTATTTTTGGGACAATCTCTCTGCACCAATAAAATTTGAATTTAAAATATCTATTTCAGTAAGGGAAGAGCATGTCACACACACGTTTTGTTGTTTTTTTACTGTGAATTAAATGTCGGTCAATACCTCTGCTAAATACAAAGTAAATGTGCCCAGGTGCTGTGCAATTACTAATGTAAACAGTACAGTCAAATGTAACATTTCTGGCTTCATGAAGGTTTTAAAAAGGCCCAATTATGCTTTTTGTGCATGTAAATGGTCTGAATATGCTAAAATCCCAAAGTTAATTTAAGAGGGAGTTCTCTCCAAGGGAAAGGATGGAAATATGTCACAGTAGAGGCACAGAATACAAATATTATCCAGAAAATAAGCATTTTTCCTCTTTAAGAGACAATAACCAGAACAAACAATCAAAATATATCAACGTTAAGTATCAAACCATTGGACTCGTAGCAATGAAGTACTGCTGAGCAATGCAGTCAAGGTTTAGTGCAAATATAATGCATTTATTGCACTTGGAACCAAGAACAATTCAAACCTATTGCTTTTTCCCTTGGGGGACATACATCTGCGCCCAGAATGAAGAAGAATGAATTCCTCCCTAGAGTGGGTGGTCCGAGCTGGCTACGATCTACATTCCCTTCCGCAAAACTTTTCTGACAATCACATCTGCTATAGAAAGCGACTGCATGACAATTACTTTTGCTGGCAATTTTAACAATGTTGAAAGAAAACTTGCTTTGAACTACAAGGTTCTCTTACTGACAAATACAAAAATGGACTCAATAAAAGGATTTGTAAAGTAATACTGTGATTGTGTTGTCCACATTGAAAGTATTATAGTCCTCTGTAGGCCCCCTTTGCACATTGCAGATGTGTGGAGGTCATGGTTAAGGTCTTGTTGATCACTGCTTGAAGGTAGAACTCTAGCGTCTCTCAACAAGTGAGCCCTTGATTATAGTTGAGAAGGTTGAGTGGGAGGTGCATTCCGAAGAGGATGACAGTATCTTTACTTTTTTGAGCATTTAACAGGAAGTGGTTGTTTCACCACTTAGTCTTCCGTCAACCGGCCCATGATCGATTGGTTTGTCCTGGAGCTGACTGAGTATATAGATTACATTAATGGGGACTGGACACACCCCTGGGGTGAGCCTGTGGATGTCAATGGCTTTTCGAAAAGATCCCTGTAAACCCTGACTGCCTGGGGCCTAAGTTGTAAAAAGGCCAAAAGATGGACAGAAGTTGTCTCGCAAAATTAAACTACAAATAAATGCCCTACATGAGTATATGGGTCATTCGGTTTTTCTTTCCTCCCCTTTGTGTGTGTGTGTGTGTTTGAGAGAGAGTGTGCAGGTGGAGCCTGTTTCGCTGATTGGCTTCCTGACTCCTGATTGGTCCACTAGATGACTTCAGTTCTATTTAAACAGCAGCAAGACAATCACTCCCCGTGTCCTGCTCCCAACAGAGGAGGCGTTTTGGTTCTATGTTTTGAGATCTGTGTGCCTTTTTGGCAGGTGTGTTGTTGTGGGCAGACCTTAAGAAATGAGATTGATACATTACATTTTGAATGCTTGAAAACACTAAAGAGTGATAAGCCCTTCTAGGGTTAATTGTGAACCCGTTTTCTCCCTGTTTAAAGATAAATGATCTTTGGTTTGAGGCTTGTCTATTTTAGTGGGATTTGTCTTTTGTTACGAAGGTTCAGGAATATTGTGATTTAGAAAAGTTTTTTTTTTGAGCCTTTCTTTTATTTTAGGAGATTAAGAAAACTTACCCTATCTTATGGGTTCTGGAGTTGCAGTCATGCTATGTGTACTGTAGGTTACCCTAGATGGGGAAAAGCTTTGGTTCATGGGTCTGACAGAAATGAATTGAGAGGTGCAAAGCTAACAAATAAATATGCATTTTTTTAAAATCGTTTCATTATTAAACTATAATCAAATAACTCAAGCTCTCTTTTCAAATCAAAATCATAAATGGTAATGACTTATTATTTTCAATGTCATACCATTCCAGACGGCCCTTTGGTGATTGATAAAACATGTTCACTCTATACTTCTTTTATCTTTGTTTGTCATCCAGACCAATGTGACCTTTACATAAATGTTCCTTACAGCTTTGCTCAGATATGATAGGACATTTACAAAGAGAGTTGTTTCGGCTCCAGGTGCGCAGTAGGAAGCGGTAGCATTAACATCCGTTAGTAGGAGCTTGTAACGATATGAAGAGGAGGAGAGTGTATCCGGTTTTTCTCTGAAGCTACATCACAGGTGGATTTTAAACTTATTTTGCCATTGAAGCCTTATTGAATGACTACAGTGAGTGGGAAGGAGACTCACTTCCACTTCTCTTCTAGTGAAGCTTCAAGTAAATGTATCACGAATGTCATCATTTTTTAGGTATAGAATTTAGCTTGGCAGTTCTATAATAGAGCATTGTTGTTGGAAGTTGATTTGTGTCTTTATGTGTTTCGAATTGCATCTATGTTTTTCAGGAATTTTGCATCTATTTGTAGTTATTTTAATTTATTTTACATTCATTTGTTCTCATTTGTAATCTCTTTGTAGTCATTTTGTATATCTCATTGTAGTCTGTTGCATGTCTTGGTAGTTGTGATGAATGCCTCTGTTTTTTGCTTAATGTCCATTTTTTCTTTGCATTAAAATTAGTCTCTCCGACTATCAGTAGTAAGCTTTCTTTTTTTCTTGATTCAGATGTGAAGTTAAATTCCAATCAACCTTATGTATAGAGGTGGATATTAATAAATGTTTTCTTTACCAACAATCATAGTTAGACAAAGGTCTTGAACAGCTATAGCTTTGTAGTATATCCTTAACGTGGCAAAACGACTCCCAGTAATTTATAATAGCATTAATATACATTCAAACAAGAAGGTTTAAAAACTGTTTCAATGCTGATTTACTGCATATGTTTTACAAAATAAAAACAACTTCTGTGGAAGTGAACAAAGAAGTAAAATGGAAGCGGTTCAGGCATGGGGGGAGTGTGTGGCAGAGAACTTTGGACTTTAGCATTTGCAGACCATTGTTATGCATTCAAACCTATACAACACACTACAGGAAAGGGAAAACCCCAAAAGTATAATAGCTCTTTGAATAACATGGTTGTTCTATTCAAAGCAAAAAATATGTTCTCTCTAGTCTTAACCTCAAATTACCCCTGCAGCAACCAGTGGGCCGATGAAGGCTCTGCTGTAGACTTTTGATATGTCTTTTGTTCTGCTTCATTGTGACCAAAGTGGGCACAGAACTGTAGCGAGACAAAAAACCATATCCAGATTTGGTACTTAATGAGGTGTGATGTCAAGACTACAGTCATGGATTGTGACTGAGGGTGAAATACAAAATAAACAGAGCATGCTGAAGTGATGTAATAACATGATCTTCAGATCAGAGCAGTCAAAAGCGGACTGGATTCTACAGAAGTGCTCATGGTGAACAGTCTGGTTTCCAAAGATCTGAAATTAGCATACTACATATTGTTCTCCACAGGGGGTTTCATTGTGAAAGTGGGGAGACGTACGGTATCTACATGGTAAATTCACCCCTGAGGCAAAGTCAAGAAGACACATTTGTAATATACTGGAAGGGATATTGAATTATTACATCTCTCACTGCACAAGTTCCTTTGGGAGCTTTTCAACTATAGAACAGAGAGAAAGTTCTAACTGCATTATAGAAACACTGTCTTTGGTTCTCTATGCCTAAAGTGGACAATATTTAACTTGTACTTGAAATGCACAGATTTAAATCATTAAGAAAACTCATGTGAAACTTTTTTCCCAGATAGTGATTATCCAAACTTAGCTAAGCAACCAAAATAAAGGTATCGCAGGTGTGCCACTCTTTGCACACTTTTAAATGATTAAAAAATCTGCAAAAGGGTTTAGTAAGACAAATACTTTGTATCTTAAGTGTTTCCTTTTTTTTTTAGCTTTTCTGGAAGGAACAAATTAACCAGTCTGTCGAATCTGCTGTAACTAAGCTGTCATCGTTAGCATGCAGAGCTAACTACGGAATTATCAGTGGTGACATAAATACTTTTATGTTTTATGTGTGTTTTATTAAGGTACGGAACTGATAACTTTCTTATGCAGGACATGTAGTTTAACTTAATTATTTGGCAGCTGGGGTGTGTTTTTTGACGCTAACGTAAGCATAACCAGCTGGTTTACTGTAATATGCTAGCAACATTCGCCTTTCAGACATAGACATTTTCCAGTTGAGGGCTAGAAATAACATGTCTGCTTTGGTCTATCTTTCTAAAAGAGACCAGTTCTTTCTTTTTCAAAGAATTTAGCATATCTGCCAAGTAGGGGTGGGCGATATGAGGTAAAATTCATATCACGATATTTTTCACTGTCCAGACGATATCGATATTATATCACGATATATGAGGGGAAAAAAATCTGAATCACATTTGAATAGCCCTTCTTAGTTAAATGACATTGGTTGAGGCAAAAATATGTATTTCAACATCATAAATTGACTTGGCTTACTTCGCCGTAAACTCTCTCCCGACATTCCAAGTAAAGTTGAGGCAGGCATTTCTGGCTGAAGTACTTGCGGCTTGGATCTCGTACCTTGGGTCCAGAGTTTGAAGTAACTTTTTTAAACCCACTTTCTCCACAGTTTGGATGGGTACCATGTCCTTCGCAATGTGATGGGTTATAGCCTCCGTGATGTCTCTCCATTTCTTGCTTGTCCGCTCATAGCGAGTACCGGCAGCGAATGATGTTTGTAGTGATTGCTGAAGAGTGGAAGTCTGGCTTGTCTTTGGTCGAGCTCCTGGGCTGATTGCTTCTCGCATTTTGATGCAATCTGCATATTCTCGTACATGCATCGTTTTAAGGTGATTTAATAAATTGGTGGTGTTTCCACCTTTCGCTAAAACAGCACGGCGACACAATTTACATAAGATATTTTTTTGTTCGAGGTCGGAGATCTTAAAACTGAACCAGGTCCACACGACAGAGGTGTCCCCTTTCTTTTTCACCAATTCCTCTCCCTGCACCTGGGTATTCTTTTCTGCCTGTTGACTCATCTTTAATTTTCAATGTCTTATTTTTCTTCAATGTCTTCTTCTTCTTCTTCGTCGTCGTCGTCTTCTTCTTCTTCTTCTTCTTCTTCTTCTTCTTCTTCTTCTTCTTCTTCTTCTTCTTCTTCTTCTTCTTCTTCTTCTTCTTCTTCTTCTTCTTCTTCTTCTTCTTCTTCTTCTTCTTCTTCTTGTTTTGGATCCACTATTGCTAGCAAAACTTCCGCGCAGCAAAACATGCTTGCAACGTCCGCTCATAAAAATAGGTCTACACCGTAAACCCTCAAATTGTGGCCGAGTGCTTTTATTTACTTAGGCTGCACATCGCACTTGCCTTTATTTGGGGCAGGCTTGTATATGGACCAGGCCTTTATTTCTTGCTTACCTTCTGTTGTATTGTATTACTTAAATCAAATAATGGGCATAATTACAGTAGGCTAATATCATTCACTGCATATGCATTTAGGGTTGTGCGTCTCTTCACTGAAAAACCATTCCGCTCAAGCCAGCCCCTGCTTGCTAGAAGTTCCGAAATCAGTGACGGGCGAAAAGATTTCCAAAACTTTGTTCTAAACACGCTATTATGCTTATCGCGGACTAAAAAAATCCGTTTCACATCTACATTCATGATTCTACTAGACATCGTGACGTCCTAAAATAATGTCATGATTTTGATCGTTTAAAGTTGCTTTCGCGTTGCCTGTGGAGTCTGGATTGTTCACACGTCTTGCATGCCCTTATAAGGAGCTCGTGGAGCGTTTTTGTATGGAAATTAGGTGCACGAGAACTCTGTGCACAGCTGTTTTAGGAACAGACAGGCTGTTTAGGAACACGTCCAGGCATTCATTAATCCAGCGGAGATCTGTTGTTAGGTTAGTCTTCCGAAGCCCGTTTGAATATACTTCAGAAGACTAAGAATGTTCGACAATGCGACCCAATATGAACGCCAATTTATGAATTTATGAATACCGCGGTATCAACGATATCTCAAAATTCATATCATAGCGCAGCACAATACCGGTTTTTACTATCATACCGGTATATCGCCCACCCCTACTGCCAAGTATAGTTAACATTTTAAACTGCTAACTTCGCTAGCTGTCAGTTGTACTGGAGGTTGACACTTAAAAAAGAGTGTAAAATATGTGCATAAATATTGAGAACATAAATACAGCATCAACAAAGATCAGCAAGTTGCCGCTCAGCAACTATTTCACTTATTAAATAAGTTATGTTCTTTATCTTTAAGGCTACAGCCCGTATGAAAAATCATGTCAAAAAGACAGAGGAGAAAGAGGGTAGTGAGTAAAGAGTCAGAGAGACTTTCTGAGACAGACCAAAGAGGAGAAGCATCCTTGAAGTTGACATCGATGTGAAAAACTAATCTGCTCGCGGCTGTGATTCAGACCCAAGGTGAGCTCTGTGACATTTTGAGCTGATTAGGAATTTCACCAGCCTTAGCCTTTAGTGTCGTGTCAACTGCTTAGACATTGCATTACGCCGTTTCATTATCATGCAGTCACATCTAATAAGGGCGCTGTCCTCCAACCTGGCGAGGATAGTAAAGAGGCCTCTTTAATGCACGGTGGCCTGAGAGGAGGGGTAAAAAGACAAATCAAGCCTTTAACTGTTAGATTAGTGCGATTGGGCTTTTGGCCCAGAACAAATTGCATTACTGTCACATTATGTCCCCGGTATGCATGAATTAAGCACTGTCAGTGGTAGCTCTCAGCCTTCCATGAGTACTTCCTTCCAAATCCTTCCACAATTTTCTTATCATTAATCTTCCATCAGGGAGGAAAGACAGGCTCATTCACTGACTTTTTTTCCGTCTTTCCTCCCTATGTGCATTGGGTACAATCTAACAGTTTCACTACTCAGTGGTTGGAATTTGAAAATTGCATTGTGAGAGCAGTGTGGTTAGTCGATGGCCTTTCTATGCTGATTCAGACATTGCAAGATGATGAGAGGCTTCTACATTCAGAGTGACTCTTCAGCCAACACTGCAGCACTAAGAGCAGATATGTGCATTTTTATTCAGGTCAAATGCCAGCCCTTTGCTGGCTAAGAATAGACTATGCATGGCTCAAAAAAAAGGTCACCATGTCCCCTGGTTGGGAGAGAAAAAGGCCAAAGACATTTGGGAGTTTGTTTTGTCTTCCTCTGGCAAGTAAGTGCTCTTGTCTTGTCAGACTCCCCCCAAGCCACAAAGTGAAGTGATGTGTCATGCTAAGACTGACATCTCATCCAAACAGATTAATGGTAAGATATGTCCATATCGTCACCCTGGAAGGGCAGTGTCTGAGTGGACAAAAGCAGAACGGCCCTCAGGGACAGAGCTGTCCAACCCCCTCTCATTGTTTGCTGTCCCTTATGTATGCAGACTTGGCTGCTGATGAAGTCTGACGATGACTCTTCTAGGTAGACAAACAACCCCTCTGTATATTCCAGAGTTCACAAAAGCCACATCCTGCAGAACAATGTGGGTTTGAGATATGAGATTGGCTGAACTGAGCGACAGGACTTTAGCTGACCAAGGGGCAAGAGAACAATGTCATCAGACTAAAAATGAATTGAACTCCTCTATATCTGTCTAATTGTGTGCTTCCTGACTGATGAATCACAATGAGACAGGAAAGAGGGTGGATATGGATTTAGTTTATAACACACTGCAGGCCAATAAATCGTTTTTTCCTGCATTGGTCAATTTGAGAGTTTTGGCTATTTTCTATACATTGTCTAATGATCCTGTGGATTTCTCCTAAATTCACCAAGAGTTATCATTAGATACGGCCTCAATTGCATATTTTAACATAACATTTCAGAACACTTACTACACTTACTGACCTATAAACAATTATATTATCAACTTGGGAAGTTTCATGGCGACATGTATTAGTATTTAGTCACCATATTCACCTGTACTCTCTTACAATATGTATTTTACAATGCATTTATTAAAGAAAAAAAGCTTTTCCTCATACTCTTTGCCAGACATCTCCACTTACTTTATTTTTCACTCACAAACAACAAACCTGATTGATTCCTATCTCTATTCTGAATTTTATTGTCATATATTATTCATAGCAAGATTTATACAACACCAAACAAATAAACCTGGCTGAAAATGAACTTTTTTATGTATATAAAATACTTTCTGATTTATGCAGTGATATAAAGAGATATCCAACATGCTGTCTGTAAAAAACCTTAATGTGACTTTAATGTCAACAAAATGCAACAATTTTGAAGCTGGTCTGGGGTTTTTTGTTGACGGGAGGGGTGTGTTAAAGTTGTTACAATAAACCGTGATTGACTTGTTTCTTACACAATAACGTTACATACACCTATTCAAACATCCAATCTTTTCCATGACTTTTCAAACTGCCTCTTTCACTTGCAATCTTGCTAAACAATATTGCAATGCAAATGCAAGTGTATTTCTACTCAATGAATACATATTATCCTGCACGATATTTATCAATCTTAATATTTGTGACAAAATCTAATTTGTTTTGCCATTTTTACATAAAAAACAGCACTGCTTTCACTTCAAATTGAACTACAATCTGGTTGATGCACACAATAGATCTGCAAACAATATTTATTTGAATATCACACCCACTGGAAGAATTACAGAACATTTCAACTTTAAGGTTGATTTTTAAAATGCATTAATCTGGTGCACTTAAAGCTAGATTGCGAAAGTTTCAAAGTGATATTTATTGGTTATATGTGTACCCTATTAAACTGTAGACTCCCAAAGAAAATGGAACATGACCTACTGTTGGTTTTGATGAATAAGAAAAATGGGATACGCAGGCTACCATAAATCAGCTAAACACTGCTCTACAGTATACCCTACCCGTTTTCCATCCACGTCATGTCATCCCTCTCTTTGCTGTCTCTCTGTGTCTGCGAAACGCTCAAAAAGCTGGCTATTCTTAGCTGACTCCCCCGCAGGTGAATTATAGATGAGATGAAAAGCTCATCCTGATATTTGGCTGATCAAGTATCAAGCTAAAATGCCACTTAAAGTGTGATATAGCTCACTGGGACGAAGCACTTTCCCACCCCCCTACCTTTTTACAGAGACGTGCACAGACACACAGCGAGGGGGGAAGGGGGTTGGTATCTTTGCGGCGGCTGAGCAGACGAGATATGAGGCATATGAGCGAGGTGACACACAAACAGCTGTGGTCATTGGGGGCAACCAGTGGGGAGAAACACTGTCTGTGGGTAGATAATAAGCCACTGCCTCGCTGGGTTATTGCAAAATGTCCGAATGGCGTATCCCACTGAGACCTCCATTCCCTGTCACTTAAAAGCTTATCTTGGTGGCACGTGATTTAGCCAGGTTGTGTTATTATTTGGGATTTTATGACTTATTTTCTGACTTTCAGACGCGCCTCTTTGAGGACCGGTTTATGTCCTAACAGAGAGCGTGCATGTCACACCGCTACATTTCTGTTCATGCCTGTGACACTTTTATGAATTATAATGCACCTACTTGTATGTCACTTTTTACAAGGTTACAGTCTCGTCTGTGTCTATCCAAACAGGAGACCTGATGCATTTCTACAGGCGTCGCTCAAGTTGCCAGATCTTATGTCGCGACCTTGAAAGATAATAGGATAAACAAGGTGGGACTGGATGGGTTTTGTCATTTGCACGTGTTTTTTTGTGTTGACATCAATCAATTTCTATAAACAGCTGAGGTGAGAAGGTCTATGCTTCCACATATATCTGCCGTTTACTGTGGCCCTGACAGCTTAACACACTGCGGTAACACAAACATGCCAACCAACAGAACACAAGCTGGTAGAGAAAAAGTAGCTTATGAATATAGCATTAAGAAAAAAATGCTGCTTACAAGTAAAACACACGGGAAAAAATACAAATTCAGAGACCTAAACATTCAGTATTTAGTTGATAAAGGACACAGGGGAATGGCAGCCAAGTTGCCCTCCCTGCTGGACAATGTGTCGCACCCCCTCCAGGACACCCTGTCCGCACTGTGCAGCTCCTTCAGTGACAGGCTGCTACACCCGCGGTGCAACACGGAGATATACCGCAGGTCTTTCCTTCCTACAGCCGTCAGACTTTACAACCAGCATGGCCCCTGGTAGAACCCCCATACATACAACAAAAAACTGACTAGTTGTGCAATAACAATTCATGTGCAATATATAAATAGAAATATGCCATTCTTAATAACTGTGCAATATTACCTGGCTGCTCTATCTCATTACAGGATGTGTATTTTGTTCATTGTGTGTTTTTTTCTTTTTCTTGATATTTATTTTTTAAATGCATATTTTCTTTTGTAACACTGTCTTTGGCTCTGTTGCTGCTGTAGCAAATTTAAATGTCCCCTCTGTGGGACAAACGGGATTCTGATTCTGATTAAAGTTAAAACAGCTTTTTTCAGTTGCAACTTGTATGAAATATGTTTGTGTTCTACTTGTCTTTAAGGGCTAATACCCGGTATCTTCAATCTTTAGAAACAGGTTTTGTTTTAATTTTGTAAATCATCTGAGACTTCCTTTTACCTGTAATCATGACTTTGATGTATTGAACATGTACTTCAACTCACGGTCTCCAGATGTTTCACACGTCTTTGAAATTCATGACAGACCATTGTGTTTTATACTCCAAAGTGAATTAACCTGCATTATGTACATGCCACCTCAGTCACTGGTAGGTTTTTACTTCCAAAGCTAATATTGGCAAAATATCTCCATTTCTTTTCTTAAATTTTAATAGTGGAATGTGCAATCTCTCAGAAATAAATGGGGAAAGAAACCTTTAAGATATTCTGTCTGTCCTACTTGAAATAATCTACGGACTGATCTTAAGATTCAAACATAATAATGATAAACAGGTATAAAACTATCGTGAATCTTTTGAGGGCGCTTTCCTCTGCTACTTTTTGCCTTGGGTTTTGTATATTTGCTTGTGATGTCTGACTTTGCAGTTCATTTCTGATTACATTTTGTCACGCTGCATGTGAGTTATCAAATTTCATGAAAATGTTTCCGTTATGTGATTGTATTTTGTCTTTTTGCACGTGTTTTCCTCAGTTGCGGTGCAAAGCCACCGTAGCTTTTGTTTGAAATTCTGCATTAATGCAATGCCAGATGCAAGCCCCTTCTTTGTACTGTCTAACTGATTTCCACAACACTATCAGAAGGTGTGCTTAGGCCAGAAAAGTGTGTCCACATATAACCGACACTGACATCCTGTGTTGCCTTGGAACGAGCGGAATAGAAATGGATTAAATGTACAGGCACTTGATGTCAAAAAAGAACTCGGAAACATAAAAGACATTTCTTGTGTGAGCAGAGCGTTGTTGTCCAAAACGATCCCCTTTTGTAGTCCTTGCGTCTTTCAGTGGCAGCTCCTTCTAAATAGGACTGCATATGTGTGAATTTAATTACCTCCCAAGGGATTACCTTTACCGACGATTGCCACTTTCAAATCATCCTTGATGCCAAACACAACACGACCTGCAGGTGTGGCCCGACTGTTTACAGGGAGCTGAGAGGAAAGTGTTTAAGCGCTTCCAGCAGGGGTGCTAAAGGAAATCATCTCAACCATGAATACTAAATGACCCAAGGTGTACATTGGTGCATCTCAAATATGTGCTTGGCCCTGGTCCAACGGAAAGGAAATATGACTCCTGCATAATGTATAGAGACTGAAAGGCTGTAATGATATTGACATTGGGTTAGCCAAGTGTATTTAGCATTGCCGGAGTTTGATTTAGTACTGGATGTCTTAAAAATGTGCCCCTTTTTCTCTGGAAAGAATTAGATTTTGCGGATACTCCACAGGGGCCGCTGGATCACTGTCAGATGTGACACCCTGTAAACTGCTGTTTGTTTTTACAGCTTTTTTTTTCAAAGTCGAGGAGTGGACTAATACATGACACATACCAGATAGAACATTTGTCTAGGGTGCTCTTCAGAGCTGTCCCTTGGAAATAAGTGTTTGTAAGACACACAGAGCCAAGCAAAACTCGATGTACTTTAATCTTTTTACCATGTGACAAGTTTTTTGTTTCCTCCTGATATAAATCACACACTCTTAATATGCCACACTTGCCCTAGTAGTACTCAATGGCAATGTTACCACTTATTCTTTTCGCCTGTAAGTTACAGGACATTATGAAATGTACCCTCTAAAAAACTAGTAATATAAAACATAAAGGCAGCAGTAGAATTCATAGGATCTAAATGAATTTGTGGGACAAACATTTCCAGCCACAGAGCTGTCTAAATGTATCCACAGCCAAAATCACTTTGGCCCTTGCCATCTCAGTTATTTACGAGCTCTTATTAGCAAATCACTTTCACACAAGCCAATATACTGTATCTTCTCCACTTTCACTTCATACTTTAAAAAGAGAACCTACAGAATTAATGTTCTGGAAAATATAGTCATAATAAAAAGCGCTGCGAGCTCTCCCGCCAAAAAAACGTTCCCCTCAAATCATCACAATTAACCTGCAGGAGAGAACACGGCGTTTCAATTCATTACCGCCCACATCACGACAATGGGCGTCTGTTCAGTAAAACTGCATTTAGGAGCTGCAGACTGACATGGGGGATCTTACTGTTGCTTTGGCTGCGCTTCAGATCAACGCTGAGTGTTGGCTCGCAAGCAATGGCACATTGAGATCTTTATTCCGGCTTGGAAATGGCGCTTCAAGTTTGTTTACAGATTCTCGCAAGACTCCGAACTATCTGCAGGGCAAGGCAGAGTATCAGCTTTATCAGAGGTGATACCATCTGGCGTTCCAGGGCGAGTGATTGAATGACTGCTGGGTGTATGGCATATTGCCGCATGGCAGGTGGATACATTAAAGAGGCAGCAGTCGCACAACACTCTCCCATTGCCACTGTCGACATCCTCAGGATGCTCTGTTTGAGGGTGCATCATTTGTAAAGCGTCCTCCTGTATACCCAGCGACAACAGAGCTGCTGTGGGAAAACATGCATGATACACACGCAGCATGGTCTCAGGGAGGCAATAACAGGGCTAGTTTAGGGAGGACAGTGAGCCATTGAGTTATGAAGAGGCAGGGTCTAAGGTTGCACAAGGTGGTACAGTTAAGATAACATGCAGGCGATGTAGAAGGGCCTCTTGAATTGACTAACAGGGGAAATTAATGGACCCAGATTGTGTTCTTCTTTGGATGTTAGTATTCCCTGTAACTCAGTTTCATCCAAAAGAGTGAAACACAATCATTAGACAGAATTTGAAATAAGACACCCTGATAAGCTATCTGATGCATAAGAAAAGGGCCAAGACACTGAGAAGATACCTTCACCCTAACCCTAAACCCATTGAAGTTGCAAAACACTTAACCTCAACCCTTAAAAACTACAAAACATTGTACCCAAAGAAACAACAAAACACGTAACCGTTACCCTTTAAAAACTACTAAACACCTTACTCTAACCATTATAAACTACGAAACACCCAACCCCAAGAAACTACAAAACACCTTACTTCAAGAAACTGCAAAACAAACATACCCTAACCATTAAAAAACTACAAACAAAAAAAACACCTAAATGTCACTACTAATTGGTCCCAGCCATTATTCCTTCACTCTTATCATTGGTATAACATGGGTGAGATAGTGTAAACAGCGACATATGACAAGAGGAAAATAACGAATGCAAGGGAAGGTCAGTCAGAACAGGGTTGGATTCTGTCACGAGCTCTTTTACTACATTTTACATTATACAGGCATTATGAAAAATCTTACTTTCAGTAAGCTTCAGAAGACTGTAGCTGTGGAAAAAGCAGGTTGGTGTCGAATACAATAGTTTGTGAGCTTCAGAGGGAAACTGCCCATTTTTTACAAAGCGGTTTTACCAGTAAAAACTATCCATTAGATGTAAAAGTGGTGCATTTATATATAAGTATCCACATTTAGCTGAAGACAATTTTCATCTACCATACTCTTCTGGGTTTTTTTTATTTATAAAAATGTATTGCATGTTGTGGAGTGGAAAAAAAGGACTTATTTGCACTCAATCACTGCTGTTTTGCCCTTTAAGAGATAAGGCTGACATTTTTTATCGTGCCTCCAGGTTCGTCTATCACGTTCTTATAAACACAGTATCTCAGAAACTTCTTGATGGAATTTTTTTTTAGGCACAAAAGTCCATTTGGACTCAAGAAATATCTGATTAGATTTTGGTGGTCAAAGGGTACTGTCTCCTCACGTCTGTCCTATTCCAGTGAATGCTATGGCTCAGAAACACCTTGAGGAAATGTCATCAAATTGGGCACAAATGTTCACTTTGACTCAAATGTCAATGTGACTATGAACTCATAAAACATCATTTTGGCCCTGATTTAAGATTTCATTACTAATTATGACAGTTTCACACAAAGTCAAAAAGGATACAATTATAAAGCAATGACATTTAGATCAGAAATGGATGTTAACTGCAACTTCACTAGTTGGCGGACACATCCCTTTAAAAGACCAAAACCAACCATTCGTTAGTCTGACTCACTTTACAACTTCCCTACCATGTTTGTGGCACCGACATTTGTTCATAAAAAGTTTGTTTGGCCATCATTTCCTAATACACTTGGGCACTGTGGTTTCGAGCAAATGTAACTGAAAACAGGAATAAATAATCAATTTTTTGGGATGTCTTTTCAGGTGAAGATTAATGCGCGAACAAATATATCTACTTATGTATTTAGTCATTTAATCTACTAACACACTTTTGGTATTGTGGCGACGAGAGCATTGAATGCAGGAATCGACAAAATAAAGGAGGCTTTATCTAGGATAAAAGTGATATTAAAAAGACTCCAAATGATGACAGCCAAACAATTAAAAACCTGCTGAAATCTGTTGAAAGAACAGAAGGAGTATACCTCGAAATAACTACAAACCTTATGGTTATGAACAAACCATTATGAATAAAATGGTTTTAACCTTTCATATGTTTTTGGTACTTGGATATCACTTGATAAATAAGACACATAAGGTTTCGGATGCACACCACATTTGGATCCTTGAATAGTCTTTGCTCTTTTATTGAATTTTATGACCATAACAAATGCAGTATATCACTTTAATGTTTAACATGCTTGCTCCACAGAGTTCACAATTTTTCTGTATTTTTCACTCTCACATTACATTTTTTGAGAGCAGTTCCATGCTTGCTTTCAGAAATCCAGTCTCTGTGGTCAGATTAGGACCTGCCTTGCCTTTACAGCCTGTCCAAACCAACAGAGAAACCAAAGTCAAGCCACTGCAGCCAGCTGAAGTTCAAACAATGAAAAAGGAAATTAAAAATAGATTTTTACGGATCCATATTGTGAAACTGCTGCCTTTTTTGGATATATTTTGACAGCATTTCATGTCATGAGACAAAGGAAACTGTCAAGTATCTCCCTACATGTTGGAAAACAATGTTCGGTGACGTAAAACACTAAAGGAATGCAGGAAATGAGCAGAAACTCATCAGGCTGGCATGTGTCTTTACACTCCATCGTGATTTAAATAATCATTGAAGACAAAATGCAGCACAAAACAAACCCAACATTTACATGCATGACTCCTGTTTGTACACACGGATAATTGATGGATTAGGTCTATTGTATTTACGGGTTAACGGCAGGCTTCATTTGCATTTCTATTGGCCCGCAGCCCAACCAGTGCAAGTGTCCGTACAGGGATGAAGCAGGGTTTTTCCTGCTGCCTGTTGACGTCATGTCCCTACAGAGGATAAACGGAGAGTGTTTCCTGTTGATATTAGGAAGACGGCGCCCATCTGTTTGTGCAATCACACTGACAGACAGACACACACAGACAACACAAAAAAAATCAACCTCCTCCCTCCACTGGGACACATCCTGACAAGGGAGCTGCTCAACTCTCACTGACCGCACCTTTATCCTCCTATTGAAGTCATTCCCCCCATACAATGATATACACACAGTGTCAGCTGCCTATCCATCTCTATAGCTATCGCATTTCCACAGCTCCCAGTACGCTGTCCAATATTTCTAGCGGCTGTGCAGTGGGATCAGATGTAAATCATGCAGGAATATGGGGCCAGAAGAAGTAGACAGTGGGCAAGTTACGGTATGAAGGAATTTTCCTCTTAAGGCATGAATCTAAAGCATTTACAATGGTATTTCAGTGAGTGCACACATGCTATTTAGAAACGTACTGTGGAATCTGAAGCCATGCCACAGCAGTTGCTATTACAGTAGTTGTGTAATGTTTGCCAGGGGTGGTCTTGGAACATTTCCAAGTGAAATCCAGTGGGAACTGAATCCAACTAAATTGCAGGAAATTACCCAAGTGCTGATGTCTGATTGCGGCACATCTTCTTTGGAATTGGTAAATAAACATCAGTTGACATCCCAAAGACTTTTTAGGGGACAAAGTATCCAATTAAATTCAGTTTATAAACAAAAAGTGAAAAATAAAATCCTGTGACAGAAAGTGAACATTGATAAATTATTTGAAGCTTGAATATAATGGCCAAGGCATAAATTATTTCTGATTCTGAAGTTGCTTTGTTGACGTCAATGAGTAAGTCCGATACAAAACTTTCCAATTGAACACTTATTTTTAAATGAAAATGAAAAAAAAAAAAATTAGCTTTCCAGGACCACACAAAAAATGACATGCCTAACTTAGATGATTGTGTGTCTGGGTCTGTGTGTGTATCAAAAAAGTGTTACCCTCTCAGCGGACCCCAAGTAAACCAATATTGATTTCTACTTATATACCCTGAGCTAATTTGTTCTTAAGCCTAACCCAAAAAATTCAATTTACATAACCCCGTGGAAAAAATGGATTAACATTTGTTGTATCCTGATGGTTTAACAGTAGTTGTTTGTTCTTAACATTATCCAAATGTGTTTGGTTACAACACCAAAGAAGAAATACTGCCAGTATCACCAAATGTATCTGTGCCATGGTTCATTCCATGGTTTGTTGGTGAGTGATCTTTCTGCGTTGATTTCAATTTTAATCATGTAGGTTTTTCTGACCAAAAATATATACTTCTACTAGCTGGTTCCGACCCTGCTCATTCACAAAACTACCATAAGCAAATTATTTTATTTTTAGGTTGGCTTTTGTTTCTGCAGGGTAAAACCAAAGAGTACTAAATATAAACCCACTAAAAGTATCAATTCACTCTGATTTAAACTACCCAAACAAAAAATGGCTTGTTAAATTGCCCTTTAAGAGCCTCAAGGGGAAGAGAACCAAGGTTACTTGAGTATAAAAAGCAAAGAGACATGTAGAGAGGAGAGAAAATGCTCCAAACTAAAAAAAAGAAGTGTTGTGCTCTCACAGTTTAACTCTTTAAGGAAGTAGTGAATAAATGTAACTTTTCCAAAAACAGCGGTTGTAAAGTGTGCCCTAAATCAAGTACTGATGATGATAGTTTCTATGTTTTCTGATTAATACGGCAGGAAGCCATTACACGACGGCACATAAAACCACTGTGGAGACTATTTCCTGCTCCTGCAGTTAGAATTGTCCTCTATAGTGTCTGTGGATTGGTAGCCCGGCTGGGAGGAAATGGAGCTGTGTGCACAGATGGGAGCCCACAAAGCCCCACCTCGGACTGAAAAGGCCGTAAAATGGTGTGTGTTTGTGTGTGCAGCCCTCTCTTTGCACTTGCATTTGTCACAGTCTGTATTTAGGTATGGGAGGTCATCCATGCATGTGCGTAATTTGCGCGTGTCTGTATGGGAGAGCACAGCTTGACTCTGACTGTTGACACTGGCTCGGTGACAGTCTGCACACTCGGCTGTGTTGACGATCGGGAGTCCCGCCCCGCCCGCTTCTTTGTCGAGAATGAATATTAATAATTCAAAGTGATCTCAATCTCGCCTGCCTCTGAGGCTGTTCCCCATTACCCCAGGATGAGATGATATTGCCATTGCATGAAAGGCCACCGACGGGCAAAAGGCAGAGAAGGAAAAAACTCTGATGCGCCGCTAAAAGGCACCCTGGGGTTTGTGGTATCAGCTCGACTCGGGTGAAAGGAGTGCGCTGATTTGAATGGACGCACACCAAAAATAAAAAACTCCATCTTCTTGGTTCTGGACTAAATGAGCATAAAGAAAGCTGTGTCTAATAAAAGTTGTATATACAAAGGACTGAATTCTTATTTGAACCCGTCCAACTATGAGCTATCTTGATCATGAAACAAATCTGTTTTGATGGTGGCTGTGCAGCATAACAAATATTGTCTTGCCATTGTTTTGCTCTATTTTTCCTAATTCCCCTTGTTTTCTGAGATCCAGGTTATGGTAATGCAGAACATCAGACTAAAAGCTCTGCGTGAAAATGGCTTGGGGCTATATTTCCATGCTCTTATCCCTGCAGTGAGGTAGGATGACGTCTAATCTAACTCACACTGCTAGACTGATGCATCCGTTTTTCATCCTGCTGGCACATGAACTACCTTAATCTATCCGGTGATGCCACATGATAACAGCTATCATGTGGCATCATGCTGTTTACGAATCCCTGAAGCAATGACACATCAAAAGATTACCTATTATCAGATTGACAGCTTATTGTCTTTGACAGGTGAGGAGGCAAATAGAAATGCATTAAAAGGAAAATTGGCAGCCAGGATGTCATTCTCGTATTTCCACCCATTATGACCAGCATGATAATATTTTACTCAACACCTCTGTGGTAGATTTGAGACATGCTGTCACTAACAACCTGAAGAACATGCTTTGTTTGAGTCCAAACGTAAACAGAGAAAGAAATACAGTAAAGCATTGTTGTTGCACTTTGAATTTGATTATGGATCTACAATCATGCATGCTTACTTTTCCAACCAACAAGCAATTTAGATTCAACGATTCACATAACTTTCATATCTTTGGACTATTGTATGAAACATGAGAACCCAGAGAAATCCAGAGGTTACGTGGGGAGAGCATGCTAACTCCAAGCTCAATCTGGCTAGCTAGTATGAACCCAGAACCCCCTCGCTGTGAGGCAAAATGCACAGATTAATAACTCCAACAAGATGTATAAAAGATTCAAACTAGTGAATCTTAAATTTAGAGTTTTTTATAAAGTTGTACTTTGTACTACAAGACCATAACTACTTGTAGTCTTAGTTAAGCATGTTAGCATGCTAAAGTTTGCTATTAAGCAAATGCAGGGGGGGAATGGTCTTAAACCAAAGTAGAGGACAATGCAAATAGAGGACTGATGGTTGAGCTATACAAAAATGTAAAATATCTGCAAAGACATTGCATTTCAACTTCGTCTGTACAAATATTGTGCCATTCATCTCATAGTGGTGGCGATATTTCACTGAATAATCGGATTAAAGTCAAGCGATCAATTAGGTATTTTGAATGTATCCACTGGAGACCATGGACATCTGACTGTCCACCCATGCCTTCCATAGAATGAGCCCTTGTGGTTTAATTTTTTAGGAAGAAATTAAACAAGTAATTACTTCCAGGTCACCCTGTCAGCAAATGTTCCTTATTTGTATTCTCCACATGCTTTATTCATGCCTGCACAGCAGTTTGTGTAGGTTAATGTCACCATGTTGCTGCTTTCCATTTAGCCTGTGGTCATGCTAATGAGGCAGTAGCAAGTAGCTTCGAACTGTAGGAAGGTTTTTCTAGTATCAATTTCCAATCTTGAGGGTGCATTTACCTTATTTCTACGACAGTGTCAAGACCTGGACATTTACATTAACATCCTGATTGACAAATGTTGCAATATACCTTTAAAACCCTCAGTTAACGTTACACAGTGTGTCCTAAATAAAGCTCTTTCGGATCTCCTTGCGTGACAGAAGCAACAAGTCCTTTCCTGTGGTTAAGCCGCGTTCATAACTTAACAAGGGTTAAGTTGACAGGTCAAGCAGCCTGATCCTTATAGTCATTTCGCAAAGAACATCTAAAGGAAAATATTCTTACCATTTAACCATGCTTGAAAGGTGAAAATATTTTCCCGGCTTTAGTGGTCATTAAGTACATCCAAACAATGAGGTGATTCAGAGACACAAGCTGACCTGAGGTAAGTTGAAACTGTCAGGTCCACATTCTGCTGGCACTTGCTTAGCAACTGTTTTGACTGTTACACACTTAACCTCACCTCAAAAGAAGCACCCAAGATTTTGATTTTGAAGAGACAAAGGTGGGATATTCTCAAAGGCACTTCTTAAGAACTAATGAAATTAAATCTGTGGATCTTTTTGGTAAGCCAGACACAGACGATGGATACGGATTGATCTTAGATTTAGAGGCTGTGCAGCTTACAACCACACAATGCAATAATAATTGCCCCACTCAAGGTTTAGCCTCCCCGTCCCCAGAAATAATGTTCACCTCAGCACACATGGGGAGTCACAAACTTAACATGCAGTCTGAATCTCGCTACGTTATCACCGCTCTTCCATTCCCTCGGTTTGCACAAATCCATATTAAGCTGCGATATGTCTTTGGGGTTTGGCACCTTCGTACCTTCAGTGTGGAGATGAGAGTCAGCCTGTTTAATATTAATGCGGGACCAGATGCCTGACTGGCCGCTGGCATTTATCTTAACCTGCTCCAGCAGGTGTGAGCCCAGCAGTGCCCATTGGCATCCAGGAGGAGCACTCAACCTCTGGATCATTTAGAGGCGTTAAAGGATTATATCGGTGCTGAACCGCGACTGGACCAATACACCCGAGGGGATGCAGGAAAGGACTGAGGCAGGGAGAGGAGAGGGAGAAATGATTGTGTCCTCTCAGCAAGCGGGGAGAGAGCGGTGGAGTGGGAGATGGATGGGGTGCGGTGTGCGCCTGGGCAAACACTCCCCGCTGTTTGCTTCCCTCTTCCCATTTTTCTCCCAAGGGCAAACAGAGAATCGAGCGAGCTGCAGCTGTCTGAGAGTGTGTGTGCGAGCGGGTGAAGTTGACCTATGTGGCCTCTACATAAGTAGGAGGGAATCACCACCAACAAACCTCCCTCCTGGGGCCCTTGGCCACCGGCCCCCATCATTACTCCCTCGAGATCCGCAGGCAGCGCCACGGCCCCCTGCCACCAGCCTTGCATTAACCGTAATGAGGACACCGCGGCGAAGTGGAGAGTAAGATCCTGAGTATGTGTCACTGCCGGGGAAAGAGACACTTGCTAGCTTGAAAAATAAGACACTGCTCTCCCCCTTCCCTCCTTCTGTTTTACCCATCCCATACCTCTTTTATTTTCTCGACTCATGCCTCGATTTTTCTGCTAGAGGGGAACAGAGAAGCGCAAGATGTTGTAGCATCTGGCCTGAGCACATGATTTCCAGGTCATCAGGAAAAGCTGTTGAGAATAAGGAAGGTTAGATGATACAACATGGCTGCTGTAGAAACAAATAGTTGCTTCTTTTTTTTTGGATAACATACCACTGGGATATACATAAATGATTTACCGGATATGTACAAAGTGCAGGTGCACTTACAAGCACAAAAAGTCATGCTGTAAGGCATCATTTTAGAGAAAAGAAAATCTGTCTCATGATAGGTTCCCAGGTTTGAGACTGAGGTTCCTTGTATGTGAGTTTGGAGTGTGTATTTGATTCAGAGAAAGGGAGATGGAGAGGTTAAAGGGAGCCAAGGAAAATAATAAGAGCACAGCTGTAGAGAGAGGGATATTGTGACTGATCTTTTCTTCCTCTATTCATGTTGGTTTGTAAAATATGGGAAAGGAAATGGTTGCTTGCACCTCTTTAGCATCCAATAAAATGTATGTAACCAAATAAATATCTAGTATGCACTAGGATGCCTTTTTGTATGTGTTTTATTTATTTAAAGCTACTGAGTGACCTTAAGGTTGCTAGATTAATATAAAAAAGCAGGATATGTCAAGTACGATTGAATATTCATTGGACGTTAAATACTTTAGCAAATACCTTTTTAATTTGTAGAAGTTTTTAAAGCAAAAATGCACATATACAAATATAAACATTTCCTTGTTAGCTAAGCAATCGATGATACAAAATGTATTACTATAGGGGTGTTCGTGCGATATAGTTCATAAATCAAATGATCGCTTCGTTGGTAAGTAAATAATCATCCATAAATAAATGATCATTAGTTAATCTTATTTGAAAAGCTTATTAAAGAGGAGATATTGTGCAAATTTTCAGCTTCACATTTGTATTTTCTGTTTGTTTCTATCATACTCCCTTAGCCCAGTCTGCTCTGATTGGTTAGCTGACTGGCTCTGTTGTGATTGGTCAATTGTTAGATATGTTCCACCCCTTAGCAAGTCACGTACAATGTGTTGAGCGTCATTCGTTGCATAATAACCTGAGGGGCCAAATCGACTATGTCAAAACACTCCCCATCATGACGCAAAGTAAACTAGTTTTGTACTCAAAATAGCAAAAAAAAGAACGTTCCGGGCTCTGAAACAAAAGAAACAGCTGAAAGACACACGAGCAACCATTATTGTTACCTGTAGTGAATTGATGTTAATAAGAAAGGTTTCTTTGTGCAGCTTTAAAAGGAAACGAAAAACAGGAAGGTTGAATTGAAAGACCACAAGAGAAGTAATGACCTTACTTGGTATTCCAGAAATGCTTCCTTTTGTCCTTTTGGCATTTTAAGGCCCTGACGGACTCTGATGTAGCGATGTCAGAAGTAAATCTCCTTTTGAAATACCTATATGTATTCTTTTAAGCTGAAAGGCCTCCATTGTGATAAGCACTGCTCTGCAGCTTCTCGGAGTGGACGGGGCAACGGGTGAAGGTCACGACTACTGGGAGGGAATCTATGAAAACATTCTGATGCTGTCTGTGTGTGTGTGTGTGTGTGTGTGTGTGTGTGTGTGTGTGTGTGTGTTGGTGTGTGCGTGCGTGTGTGCGTGTGTGTGTCTGAATTACCAGCCATGCCTAAAGTAGCAGATGGGCATTCTGTATGACTGATGGCCTTGTGAAACATGAAGGTGTTGTGTCAATAAACGATGTTCCACTCCATCCATCAATTTCCACTGACAGCGACATGTGCACATTTTTATCCATTTCTCACACACACACACACACACACACACACACACACACACACACACACACACACACACACACACACACACACACACACACACACACACACACACACACACACACACACACACACACACACATCCTTAACAGTACCTGTACAGGAACACCCACACAGTTCTTTAAGCCTATAGAGCCAGATGCAGCACACACACGCATTCTCTCTCCTACACACTCCTACTGTACTCCCCGTGCTCTGCAACAGTCTCGCTGTTACTTACGAGGAAAAATACAGCAGTGAGAAATAAATCTGCTCCAACAGAGCATGGAGGTATTGAGTTTTCTCCGTGTTGCCTGCTCTTACGGTTTTAGCAGTGAGGGACCAGTGCACCTTTACAGCTTCGGGGTCTCTTGTGAGAATCAACTTCATGCAAGTAGTTGGTGTTTAGTTTTTTCCCCCCAAGTTTCGACTTTTCTCTTGTTTCAACACTGAAATAAATGTACTGTAAAATACTGTTTCAAGCCTTCTGTGGTGGCAAATCATTCGATTATTGTTGCATATAGTCTGCATTACCATAATGGATCTTGGCTGAACAGTTACTGTGCAGTATATGTACTTTTCATAGTTTTTCTTAAGGATAAGCCTCTTGGAATTGGTCATTTTGTTTCTGAGGGAGTTCAAAGTCCTATAGAAAACAAAACTAACATGTCAACAGACAACAACACAAACCACTTAACAATGAATCATTAAGAAAAAAAAACAACAATACTAAATTAATACAACTATTATTTCCAAAACTCACTCAAGCCAGCATAACACTCACTGTAAAACATGGCTCTTTCCACAATTAAAGATTCTTTTTTATTTTATTGTGAATATTCTGCTAAGATTTTCTGTATATTGTATTATGTTTACTGCAGAAATGTGCCATTAATCTGTTTGAAATGGGTTAGGATTTGAAAAATGTGCTGTAATTATTTATGCCTTGCAGGTGTTGGGAGTATAAATGAGATATGGGTTTATGTATTTTCCTTGAGTATAACATCTGCTTTTTTTATTGCTTACCCCGTCATGGTGAATTATGAATGTAGTCCACTTTTGCTGCAGTGGATTTATCCATATAAATGTGTCAAAAAGTATTAAAACTAGTATATAAACTCCATCAACTACGCGCATATCATTACCCATTGCTTTGCATTGTTGGGTATGTTCCAGCCTTGTTTTTCACAAAGTAGATATCACAGAGCATAATCTCCGCTGGATTTTAGTAGAGTTATTGGTAAAGCAGAACATTGGCAGTAATGTGAATCAGTTGTTTTTTTCAGATGGTTTTGTTTTGCGTATGTACCATGCTAAAACCAATCCAATCATATTACAAATCCCAGAATCACTACCTGTTCAAGCCAGCAGTTGTTATGCACTTTTTCAGTTAAACATTAAAAAAAAGAGTGAAATAAACCAAAAATTAGAGCTGGGGGTTTACTGGTTTCTTTTCTGATTATCAGGGAACCTTGAAAAAGGAATTAGCATCCAGTGTTACTTACTGAAATGCCTCGTGTGTAGCTTTCGAAAAGGCATTTCTCTCTCATTAAAAATATTTTCAATAAAAAAAGGGAGAACTTGTTAGCAGTCTTCTTCACCCCTGCCTTTTGTTGATGTGTAACTAAGCTTCTTTGTGCCAACTGTCGATTAGTGAGTAAGTGTGAAACAGACGTCAGGAATGTGTATTGTGTCCCTGATGTACTTGTGAGTGGGCATGTGCTGTTGATGCATATCCTGGACTCACTCAAGTCCCAGTTACACTGCTATATAGCTTCGTATTGTTGTCACGTTTTTAGATATCCTGAAAAAAATGAAAAGCAACAGTCCCCTAACAGGATATTCAAATTGTCCATGAAGGTTATAAGGTGATTTTATGGGTATCAAACTAATGCAGTAGTGTATAGGCACTCATAAGGCTTCCTCTAAAAAATACTTATTCCACAAACTTATTCTCAGACACAACAGCAGTGGGCTTTATTTTAATGACTTCTGCGCACATTCCTTATATGATTTAAAACTCAATATTCTCCGAGGTTATTTCAATCTCTCGGCCGTCTGTCTCTGCAGATTAAATCACTCTCCACATTAGACAATGCCTGTCTATCTGCTGTTTGCCTGTGTTTTCCAGCCCAAAATACACCAATAGCCTGTGACATTATTACTCTATCTATGAGAGTCTACTTCCAAATGCCAGGCACTTCCCCCCCGAGGTATGTCATACAACCTCCGGCTGAATATTAGATGAGCAGGAGAGCATCGGTCCGAGTATACGTCCTCAGACTGTTAATAAAGACCAGACAATGCTGTGGGCTGTTGGATTCAAACTGAATATTTGCAGCACGCTGCCAGTGGAGATTACAGCAGAAGAATAGTTGGACAAACCGCAGCGGCCTCTAAATCATGAACAACTTCCATTTCTGTTTTCTGGAAAGCTGCAGATCAATTTCGCCATTACATGTGTTTGTTGTGGAAGCATTTTTTATTCCTGGAGCTTTTCTCGCCCATGTCGTAGCGGCTCTCAGGCCACATACAAAGCCAACAATGCAGACAGGCAATAATATTTCCAGCCATTATTATCTACTCTTCCATTACACCTCCATATATCATTCACTTTAATCATATCCCGCCTGCCAATCCAAATCCTTTGTGATGGAAGGTTCACCTGAGTGCTCTATTTGGTTTTGTATGCTGTGAGTATTTTTCACATAATACACGCCACCTCCAATTTAAAGAAAAACACCCATAATGCCTCATAATACCATAAAAGTTGTGTTTTGTGCAATAGTTTTTTGGTATTTGCAGTTTCACAGTTGTCCCTGCTGTACTGTCTGTTTTTCTTATGTAGAGAATATACAGTAACATTGGACATCACTGTGGGTATGTTCAGTGAAATATGAAATGCATTCATTCCAATTTGAAAATCAATATGTTATTGTGGTTTTCCATTATATTTATTCCTCTGATTATGGTTGCATTTGTGGCTGATAACAATCAAATAGTTTGGGGCTTGGTCTGGGCAGCTCTAAAAGAAAAAGCATTGGGGAACATTTGCAACCAGGCCGTAAGGAACCATTAGGAGTTGATAAAAGCAGAAGAAAGGCTGACTCATTGTTGGCTATATTCTTGATATTGGTCCAGCATGAGCTTGAACAATTCAAAGATTTAAAGTCGGTCCAGTACTCAGGGTAACCAGGATGTCCCCACCAGTTCCCAGCATTTACAACCATTTATTTTTGTCACTTCTTCCTCTCTCCAACATTTTCTGATGTGGGGTAACACAACACAAGAATCAAGCCTTTTGTACGGCAATGCCTAGATTGATTTTGTTCTCAAGATTATTTTCCCAAATGCTCCCGTGAGTTAAGTTTTGTTAACTTGTAAAATTAGCGATCATTGCAAAATTCCATCCACTTCAATTTCCAAACGCAACTCTTAAACATGTTCAACATCGTTCTATAAAAACAAGTCTGCAATCTCATAACCTGTTGTAAAAGGGTCTTGCCATCTCAATGAATTCCTACATATTTATATCTTTTTTAATTTTCTGTATGAAGTAGGGGAAAAACAGCTAGTCGTTGATGCATGCAGGTAATTCACCATGTTGTTTGCGCTTGAGTCACGTTTGAGCATGTGACATTTTTTAAATGTTCATTAGTGAGTCTGGAATCAGTCATTTTAAACAGTTGGGAGTGTTTTGGCATTTAACTCATGGACCTGTTACTCAAACTGGACAGCCTGGCTCTGTTGCCAGATTGGGGATGTCCCTCGATGAAATGTTAGGCTATAATCCAATAAATCTGGCCCTCACCTCCTCACAGCAGTACGACATCAATTTACTTGGGACTGTTCAGTATGCTCTGTTCCACACGTAAATACTACAGGACAACTAATGACTATGAACACACAGCTTTATTTTTAAGTATGAATTTTAGTTTATTACAACGAGGTTTGAACTTTGTTTTTTCAAATAATTATTTAGTCATAACTCTAAGAAGACTTGTAAAAGCCATCTGTAGTTTGCTAACATTTAATGTTACATTACCCAAATGACTTGATGGAGACCACTTTTTTATGATTATTACTGGTTTGGGGGTTGACTAATTGTCCTTATAAAACTGCATTCTTTTAATGATTTTTCTATTTAGACTCATTTTCAGCTACATACATAAGGGCCTTTCCCTCCCAGTTGTTATCATGGTAGCCAAATGCATACCTTTTTAATTAGTTGAGTTGTTCCTCTATTTAAACGGATTCCAGCACAATTTGGGAAACAGACCATTTTATCTGTATGCATATTGTCAGGGTGTGTAGAACAATTACATTTCCTGTCAACACATATGTTAACAGCTCATGGAACAAAACAGCTTGATGAACAAGCTGCAAGCCTTCTTTCTTCTTGTTTTAGAAGAACTTGGAAGCTCCTCTTTATTACCCTGACTAACTCAGGTAAAGTGAGCAGTTTGGTGATGCATTTATACACTTCACTGAGCAGCCCCACTGGTCCAGCACTGCAACCATCTTCATAACTGTGTGACATGTAGAAGCAGGGCAAGCAGACAGATAGACACCCAGGCTGTTTGTATGCCCCCCCTCATTATATCCTCCTCGTGCAGTTGACCCTGTGTGGCCAAGAGGACTCCATTCTGGCAGTGGCAGTTTATGCAGCATGCCTAGGCTGCCATTCATCACCCATGGCAGGTTAAACCATGTGCGCAATCTGTTTATTTCCATAATTATAAGGCATCAACCTGTGAGGGTTCAAGAACATCTGCTCGGTGCACTCCTGCACGAGGACGTCTGTAGCCGAAGAAGTCTTTGGGTTATATATCTGGTGGGAATAAATCTACTTTAAATGGTATATTAGGTGTGTTTGTGTGTGAGAGGTCAGAGTGGCTGAGAGGCAGAATGCATGTCTCTATCTTATTTGATTGAGAGAACTGAGTCCTTGCATTGGTTAATTGTAAGGGTGTCTTCTTCCAAGGTGGTGTGTAACCAAAATTGCTGCTAACAATAGCTTCCAACATGGTCACATATCTAATACCAGGGTGGTAGCTTCCACCCTGGTATTGTTTTCAACTGCGCTTTTAAAAGGGTACTTTAATACATAGTTTAACGTATAAACAGTGCAAACTAGTGTCTCATTTGTTTATGCGTTGCCTTCCATTGATAAATGATAGCATATTGTCATTGTGTATGCACCTCTTTAAGTTGTAATGTAAAACCTCGGTTATGCACTGTAGAAACTTAATAAATAGATTTTTGATCAAAAAAGGTATTTAACGACTGTCGGAAAATATAATAGTGTAATAAGAAAAGTACTGAAATGTGACTGTGGGATTCTGGTTTGTTATGCTAGGTTAAAGCTAGCCACTTGCTAAAATGCGCTAGCTAAAAATGTCTCCATCACGTTTTCAGTCCAAAGTTGTGTGTTTGTGAAGCATATTGATAGCTTTTAACACTTTTTGCCGCTCCTTAGCATTAGCTTGAACTATTGTGTTGCCGCTAGCTTGGTTGGAGGATTATTCTCTGGCTAGAACGTCCATCTTTCTTTTTTTTTTTGCTTACAGCTAGTTTGACTGCACAATTCAAGAGCTTTTTAAAGGCTGTCAGTTTGATTGAATTATTGAAATATGTGGATCCCAATCAAAATATGTCGTGACACCACTCAGAGCAGAAGTCCAGGTACATTATTTACTGACATGGACACCATCATTTTACCTTTTTCCTAATGTTGTGAAGAAAGATTTATGTGAGGTGTGAAATCCTCAGTATTTTAAATCATTGTGCAGTGTTCTCGCCCATGACAAGCCTTCAAACTTCTGGATATATTACCATTGGCAGAGAAAGAAAGGAAAACAAAGAGAAACTGAGGGATTTGCAAATGGTAAACAGAATATTTCAGAGAGAAAAGGATATGAAGAAAATAGATCCACATAATGCACAAGCGAGTGATTATATACATATATTCTAGGTAGAGCGCAGTGAGAGAGACGCAGCCTAATAGCATGATGATATTAATGAGGGACCATTCATCATGCAGACTCATCACTTAAGTTGATGAATACCAGCAATTTAAGGTAGTGCCTCAAGTGGAACATGGCTCTTCCTGCTACGCTAGCTAACCTTTTAGTCTATTATGCCATGCGTCTCCACAGACTTAACACTGAATGAACCGTTACGACAAGTGTAAAATATCTACCCGAATGCATCAGCAACAAAAGATTAATGAAGCATTAATAGGGAAAAAAATACTCAAGAGTTTTTAAAAGACAACCATGACTCCAATTATACACAGGCATACATGGTTTTATATTAGCGTGCACATAACCCCCATGCTACATCACACCATCAAACCCCTGCAAACATCTCAAGTCCCGTCCCTTTCTTCTCAGTGCAGCAAAGAAAACACATGCTAATTCTATATAGTTAATTAACTACTCCCATCTGTGAACCTTTCTGCTTAATTGCAAGTTGCTGACATGTTCATTACTATGGAGGAATGGTAAATACACACATAAAGTCCGAAAGTGATAGAAATCTAAGGCTGGCTAATTAAAGCGATCTAACATTAGCTGATTAGGGGAAAAGCTGAAACCTTATCTGGGAACTTCTGTGCTGAAAAACACGCCCAAATTAGATTTTTTGTAAAGAATGCTATGTTTGCCCCTTGTAGCAATCAAGTCAGTCGTGCATGAATAATTCATCCATAAACAGGGCATTTGTTTGTGAGGCATTTTGAAGATTTAAGGCATTTAACTGTTGTTTGTCTCTTCTTCTTATTGGCCTTACTTAAAAGAGATCAAAAGCAGCTGCATATGTTTGCTGTTTGCATGAGCTTGAATTCTGTTTGCCTTTTTCTAAGAGTAATTTCAAATGATAAAGGCCTTAATGAATTGCACCAGCTGACAAAATGAGACATTGAAGTAGTAAGTTGGTGCTTGCACATGGAAGAAAGTAGGAACAGGCTGTTTTAAGAAGAGAATGTGCTCACAGGTTCACTAGAAAAACAAAACAAGTTATGTTATACTCAAGTGGAGGAGGAATAATTTAAATTCAGGAGAGACCGAGTTCTTTGATTCCAGTTTCTTTAAGCTAAAATATTTGAAGTTTGTTCCAAAGTTCCCAGTGTCCGATGTTTTCCAGCTCTTTATAAAATGTTTAAAAGTGTGTGTTAGTATGTGTTATATAGCTCTTTTGAAACATTCCAATAAAAGTAAAAGTAAAAAAAAACAATACTATGTTTTACTAACAGATGATTCAATGTGTGTTCATAGAATATTGAACAGTGGAACATAGACCTTTATAGGACCCTGTTTACATAGATACACTCCAAAATTAATTTTCCTATAGCCTAATTTAGCTTCCCAGGCTCGAATGGCCATCCCTAAGCAATATTGTTTCCCATGTTTTGCTTTCACGTGCGTTGAGATAATTACCATTTATCAAATCAGGACGATTACGCACAAAAGGAAATTGTGGCATTGCTAATTTATTCTGTAATAAGTGTGTTTCGCAGAAATGTAATTTTCCAATAATCCAATAACTGCCTCTTACAATGCAAACGGGCATTTGAGCATAACGCCTAGAATAATTCATTTTCAGGAGCTCAAGGGGAAACTGTTATTTCTCCAGAACACAAAAATCCATCATCTCATCTGAGTCTCGGAAAATAAAAGCCAGGTGGAGAAACTGTTGCCATCTTGAAGGCAATATTTCAGTGTTGGACGGGTAATAACAGCATGTGGGAAGAAGGCGCTTAAATCAATCAAGCTCCGGTATACACATTTCTGAACGCTGGAGTCAGACCACACAATTGTTTTCTTTTCAATGCAACCTTCTAGACAATGTTTTTCCCCGAGCTCCTCTCGAGACGCTTTCATTTCGTCCGACAGCACGCACTTTGAGCTGAGACAAAAGAAACACAAGTCACAATCAAAGGATCCTGATGTTTAGATTGTACACCAGGGGTGTTGACAGCTAAGCAGCGATGTGCAACTACGGTAAAATGCACTTTCACATTTCCCTTCTGCTGGCGCTTCCTGTCAGTCTGGCCTTGTCATCTCTATATCTCTCAGCACGTCAGTTTCATCTGTCATCTCTTTCTCTTACCATCTGTTTTCCCCTCGTCTATCTCCCCGGTCTTTTCTCTCGCTCACTTAGTATCTTCCTCCTCACACGTAGATAATTCTTTATTACAGTAGGCTACAACCGGTGATTCTTGCAATAGCAGTAGGCGTGCTATCAGACCCATTAGTCCAATATCCCGGGCGGTGAGTGCGGACGATGAGAAATGGATCGGCGGTGATGCGGGCTGCTTGCACTGCTGTGAGGTGTGTGTGTGGGCAGCGATGAATATGATGAGTATGTGCTTTAATGGATGGCTGTGGAGTGCGAATATAGCACAGAGGGACAGAGTGTAAGAAAAGACAAGATAAAAGGGTAATGGGTGTGTAATATAAAGTCACATTTTACGTCAGGGGGATTCATACATGGCAGTGGGTGTACTTGTGTCGGAGATAAAAGGACATTTTAAAATGTTCATTTTTAAACCAATAATATTTAATTTGCCTGAATACAGTTCATGACAGCTTCAAAATGGCTCTTCTTTTTCTTTCCGGTTTAGATTTTACAACTTTTAGCTCTTTTGAAGAGATGTGAATATTAATTGTTGGAACAAAAGATTCCTTGCTCTGAGTGCCTACATGTATCAGGATGCATTTATACTAGCTTGCTAATGCTTTGCAGATAACGCGACCAAAGCATTGTATTCTCTCCGAGGTATATCTTTGGCAGTATATTTTGGCTAAAATTATATATGATTGAGCCGAGAAACTGGAAAACGTTTCCTATTCGAAACCATTCCCTGCAATTCCCTTGGAATACCATTTTTGCAGTTTAAAATGTAGCCAGTTTGCAAGCTATGAGAACAAGAACCTTCTGTGGTTGGGAGGCATCTAGATTACGCCCTTTAGCTACGGCCAAAATATCAAGCAGAAGTAGCCTGTAGTTAATACTTTCATCCAACAATGTCTCTTTCGCATTAAATGACGGTGCTGGATGAAGAAAGACCATAATATTCGAGTCATTACAGAAATCCCCTTTCAATGCATCACTTCAATCAGCTTCATTTATCATCAACACTAACTGGACAATCACATGAAACAAGCCAAGAAAACAAACTAATTGTGGCAGCAGGAATCTTTGTGCTCATGATTGTCATTTAATTGTGTTAGATGTTTGTATCACCGTTTTGTAGAAAGGAAACCAGATTCTGCTGCCATTTTTAAAATAGTCTTACAGTGCCATGGCTAAGCGAACACACATTTAAAGATACGCTTGCATATCTGAGAGACTGTGTTGCTTGTTGTAGAACAAGTATGTGTAAAAAATTGCCAGGAAAATGTATCAGAATGCAAAACGTTTGGACTTTGGAAGGAGGTTAGTTTTACATTCTAGCGTGTAGCATTTGCTCACATACAGAAATAATTGATTTTAAAAAGTTGCTAATTATCAAACCAAAAATAAAAGGTATCATCGAAGTTATTAGCATTGTCTTCCAGAGACCAAGAATAGCTATGACTTCCATAGTATTTATTTTTAATGTTCTTCTATTATTTAACGCTGCTTACTGGCAGTGCTATCCCTAGAGCTATCCCTAGCCTTGCTGAAAAAAAACAGCTCCAATCCTCCAATTAATTGGAAGTGATTCATTTTGATGTTCCTCGAAAGTAAGAAGTTTGCTTTGGACCCAAAAAAACCTTTTTGCAGCTGTAATAGCCAACTTAACTCATAAGATCAAATATAAGTGTCTAGACAAACTCTATTGCCTCAAAAAGAAAATACTATGTCAAGTTTGCTTAAAAGGAAACTGTCTTAAGGGGCATTTAGTGAACATCACCGGCTACTTTAGAAGAATATAGCATTAAAGAAAGAGTTTTTACTGATGAATGTTTGCAACAATATGAGCTGCTCCATTATTTTTTTATTTGAGTGCAGTTTTTCTTATATTGGAACAATGCACTCCTACAATAACATTGTAATAATGCAGTTGAAGATCTTGCCTGTGCAATCATCAATGCTATTCAAGTTAGATAATAACTCATTTGGAAACAGTCAATCAGGGAAATCCTGAGTAAAAGTGCTGTTCAATTTCATAGTACAGAGAAAATAAAGATAATTAAAAACTTGGTGAGAACGCACCTCTTTATGGTTGAAATTCTTCATGCTGATTCACTGTTCACAAAAAAAGTTTGTTTAAAAACAATATGCAATTATATGATCAGACTGAAACAAAGTAATTTGGTGTGTCGTGATAATGACATACATTTTGATTAAATAGAAGCGCATCTGCTCTGTCAGATGTGTTCGGGAGAGACAAATTAAAAACACTTAATGTGTAGACGAAGTGATTTGATTTGAACCACACACACACACACACACACACACACACACACACACACACACACACACACACACACACACACACACACACACACACACACACACACACACACACACACACACACACACACACATTGTTGTTCCGTGTTTAAGTGATCATTTGTGTATATTTCCAAGAACACTCTACAGTCAGAGTAATAGATGAATACATCACTTCATAGCCAAGTTTTCAGGGCCTTAAAAGTCTAGTTAGCAAAATAAAACTTTTTTGATAGAATAAGTCCATCCAGGTTTTTTTTAAAGCTCACTGGTTATGTATGAACTGGGAGCGGATGGCCCTAAGGTGACAGCACATATCTGCCTTTTTGTCTCTCCGGTGAGCAACTGTGGCGTCTCTGTCGGTGTGTGGAGTTTCTACTTCTTGCTTCCTCCTCATTTATCACTTCTTCCAACAATGGAATCTTCCCCAGCGTGTTCCGACACATCCACCAGCTCCATAACTCAGTCTTCTGACATTTTGACAGCCAGTTGATTGTGTGTGCGAATATGTGTCTCGTTGTGTTTCGGCGTGAATCTGTGTGGGCCATCTCTCAGTTGTGTGTAAGTCCTGGCATGTGGGCAATTCTGACTTTGTGTGAATGTCTGCGCGTTTAAGCTCGGCTCTCACCACACACACACACACACACACACACACACACACAGATACACAAAGGCCTTTCTGTTCCCAAAATGTATCACAGTTTCCCTTCCGTGGACGTGATGGGACAGGTGTGAAAGGCTGGTGGCAGCGTCTGGCGTAGGGGGATAATGTAAACAGCCAGGAATGTGATCCACATCACAGCCACTGATTTAGGAGAGGGCTTTGAAAGGGTAAGAGGTCACTAACAGTACTGCAACAAAAGAAATGAAACATTATCCCCGTGACAATCAAACCTCACTTAGGTTGCCTTTTCAACCAATTGCCAGTGTCTGTCAACCTCCCTCGGGGCGAGTAATGAGTGCTTTTAGCTTCACTGGTGATTTATCTTGGCTCAGTTTATTATACGCACGGAACAGAGTCGCTTCAAACACAAGCAAAAGAAACGACAGTACACTAACGGACTGGCTCACTTAAACTGACATGAACACATTTTTTGATATAGATATATTATCTCTAATGCTATCTAGTCAGGTTGATGATTTTAATTTAATCCTTGTCTGACATTTAAGCCTCCCTCCCTAATACAATGAAGGTTAATGCTCACAACATTGAAGAAAGACATTCAAAATACTTCAGCAGTTTTATTTAAGAAAACATTGCCCTTTCTCTGGATAATCCCCAGACTTTATTACGAACATTATTATCAATCATTGGATACTTTCCAGCAAAGAAATATACACGATAAATACTTGACATCATTTCAAATAGTTTGTTCAGTAGAAAGTAGTTCCCCATTTCTTCCGGAAAGAGGTGACTTTTTCTGCCATACAGGCAACTTAAACATTCTTTGTAACAGTCCTTCATCCTTTGTAACTTATTGTCATTTTCTCTTAACGTTTTCATTTAAGCTAAACGTCATCATTCCCCTGAGTTGATTGGAAGGTTATTCAGATCACCTGTTGTGCAAGGTGTGGGGACATGCTCCTAATTAAGCATCAAGAGCAGCTTAGTGCTCTCGGCCAATAACGGTGTGACAACGCTCTTTATTCTGTATTCTCTGTCATTATTAAAGGCTCATGCCCATCAGAATACTTTTGTCTCAAACAGAAAATATATACTGTGATGGTGGACTTCTATTCAAAATGGAGTGATAAATCAAATCAAATAAAAAAACTCTAAATAAGAAAGAAATAATCTGAAAATGAGAACTGATTTAAAAAATAACAAAACATATTTATAAAAAAATGTTTATTGACCATAGAAAGCACAAGTGTATTCATTTTTCATTGTCATTAAAGAGGTCTGTTTAATGCTGAAGGAATTATAAATTAAGATATTTGTTTCTTGGAAGTAGCATTTCTGTTCAATGAGGTTGGGAACTGGTTCTCAGACTTCTTAAACCATTTCTGATGTGATACTCAGTGTTAACACTTAGAATGGTCATGTGGGATGTAGAGCTGTATCAGACAAACTTTGCATTGCAAAACATCCTTTTTCACATTCTTTACAAATATTTCTACCAAAAGAAATCCCTCATGACTACTTAGCAAGGCTTAAAGCTGTAAATATATACATTTTTAAAGTCTCAGTATGCTTTAAGGCAAGAAGTAACCATATTGCCTTCAAATATGTGGTCTGTTTATCCAAAAAATACCTACTTAGAAAATCTCTTTATTCCAATAGTTAGTTATTCGTCTTTAGGCTCTGTTTTGGACTCCATCAGGAAAAATGTGGACTCTTTATCTTCTAAGGGCTTCACTATGTTTACCACCTTGTCGCTAACTTTGTCTGTCAGCTGTTAAGTGCTTGACAGTCAGCATACTGTGGGTTTATCAGAATGTCTTTTTGTTGTTGCTGCTAAAAACAGCTGCCTGGCTGCTGCCAGAACAATGCTGATGAGCACATTGATTGGAGTTGTGGTCTGTAAAAACTAGACAATCAGAATGAAAGCATTGTTCAGCTGAGGGCCACTGCAGATGGTTATAATAATCTGTGGGTGCACCACTACGCATGACCAATTTCACGCTGCATATATCAATTTAATTAACCGTCACAAAATAAAATGGGAAAGGGCAGATTTACTATTGGTAAAATAATTCCTCCCACAAACACATTTTCGGTTGAGAAGTTGAGTTGACCAGAGATCCTGCCTTGATGAATCTCCCTGACCTGCTAGCTCATCTGTTTAGACTGACAGCCCAAAAGGGCAGGTGGATTAGTTGCTTATTAAGCAGGAGAGCTCGCTCTTTAATCACTGCTGTTCTTTAGGAGACAGGAACATGCTGCCATGCTACTGCCACCACTTTGGTGCTTCCTAACTCTAGAGAAATAGCAAATGTCTGAACAAGTGACAAAAAAACTTTTGTGGTGTTTGTGTGCTTTATGTTTGGTCCCATTTCTCCAAAGTTGCTTCTTATCTGCAGCTCATTACTATTTTATATATTGGAGTTTATGTGAAAATATGTGTTCGAAGAGACACAAATAAGAGAGCATAAAACAATATGGGGATCCTACAACTTTATATTTATGCCTTTCGGCATAGTCAATAAAACAGCCAGACATTATGTTGTTTGGGTCGGACTTCCAGCTGCGATGAAGCAACTCAGTTCCTCCCACATGTACCCAGGATTCCAGTACACTAAACCGCTAATTGCCACAAAGAAGACAATACACTCTGAGGAAGTTGAGGGCATTAAAAAAAGCACTGCATTGGCCTATATGTGGTGGAGTACATGCAAAAGTGTCTTAATTAGGTGTCAAGAGGATTCCTTGTTTGGCACAGTGACTGAAGTTGCTGTACACTGATGGATACAATCCTTTAGTTGGAGTTACCCTAGATGCTACCAAAGTGGTCCCTCTTCCTTTTTGTCTTCTAAAGTGAATGTGAGGGAATATTGTGCAAGTGACACATCTTTTACAGAAATAGCACAATTACAATAAATTACCATAAAAACAACTCTGTTGAATTGTTTCTCTGTTGACACAGGGAAACTAAAAGTCACCAAAAGCAGGAGAAAGAAGGCAGTGTATTACTGTTTTAAGATTGAATGAAAAAAGAGCATGAGAAGAGCATCTTAATATTAAATTAAAAGCACGCTAATCATTATCTTTATATGTAAAGTTGACCGAGTTACCGGGATATCAACCATTTAATGATGAACTGTTTAAAGCTTTAAAGACTTTTTTTTAACCATAAGTGACACGCAAGGGTGGACTTGGTGTAACCGAACGCTGAGTCATGATTTTTTTGGGGACCAAACAACCCAATAAGTTTAATAAACTGTTACTATGCTATGAAAGTTACAAGACTAAAACACGGATCCCGTAACATCACAACACTATGGTAGAAATCTGTCCAAAAGAAGTTAGACAACCTTGTTGTTGACAACCTGACCATACACAAATAAGGAAATATTTAACTGTATGTATAAATCAACTAGAAGCACAGACATTTTCTCATAGACTTCTATACAATCAACAGATTGTCTATGACTTGCGGCCTAACATTACAAAGACTACAGGTTTAAAGCACTTGGGCATTGGTTTTACTTTTAAGTCGCAGAGGTCGACACACAACATTGTTTTGTTTGCAGCTGCAATGGCTCATGGTCTATTTATGTTTGCTGTCATAGCTCATGTTCCAAAGAAGACAGGGTTGTCATTATTTTGAAATGCTGAGATACTTTTCTACAACATTTAACATCCTCCGTGCAAGTAATTAGTGACAGCCATCTGGTTGCATCTTCATTTAGACTAATCACAGTGGAGTGTATAGCAGGATGTTTTAAAGGTCTAAAGTGACAAAGAGATCCACTGTAAGGGAACACTTTAGTTATGTGGTAAAAAATCTTTACTTTGATATCTCAAGATTGTTGAAAATCACTTCCATTGAGTACATTATTTTTATACAAGAGGTTCAGTCACTTAAAGATATCATTTAATGGAAATAAAACACAATGACATGGAAGAAGATAATATAGTCAGCTTTTTGATGGGCTTTCTACTGTAGGTCAGACACATTGGATTGAACAAGCGATTCAGATCTGGCTCCCCTTCCCATAACAGACGCTGGTTCAACAGAATACACCCCACCCATGATTGAGATCTACCTTTTTACAATATTTCTCTTTCGCAAGTCAATCAGTGTGATTTTAAGATAGCTATATTCAGAACATAGAATACTGTATAGCTTTCTAAAAATAATAATAATATAACTTTATGTATAGTATACACTTCAAAATAAGCTAAATTTCCCCTTTCCTATCATTATTATTTTCTGCTAGGTTTAGCGTCACAGAATGGTAATTTTCTAAAAATCAGACACAAATAAAATAATGAATGATACATTTTTTACAAACCTTGGGAGTGATTTAGGACTCAGGACCCAGGTAAGTTATGCCATTGTCTTTATTTCCTGTTTGGCTTAAGTGATGAAACTGTTTATCTGTTGATCTGCAAAGTGCTTAAGTCTAGGCGTAGTGCAACAAGAAAAAGTCATAGTCAGCAAAGAAACACTGTTAACCACACCCCTTTTTAAATCGGATATCATTAGTCAACATAAGCTAGTGGTTATACCAGTACATGAGCTAGTGGTTATAGCAGACCATCTATTATATCGGAAAAGAACACTTTTTTTCTTGCCTGTATATTTTGCTTTTAATTGTGCTTTCAAAAAAGTCATTGTCCTAGTCCTGCTTTAAGTTAAGCTTAATAACCAAACTATCCCCTTACAAATGTCTTCACAATACATTTTAATGTTGGTCATAAACATCAGACATTTGTCACCCATCTACAGAATCAGCTTTCCAGGTTGTATTTTCCAGGTTCTTTTAAAAAGACAAAAGTATGCAACCCTTACATTAACATGACAACTTGACGTCTCCCTAATTGCCTAGGAGCCTGAGAATTGTGAGACCTACAGAAAACAAGGTCAAGGGGCCAGCAACAGTTAGGAAATCTTAGCACTACAGTGATGTGAAGCTTAAGAATATGTTCAGAGTTAAAGTGAATTCTGACTGGCAGTCAAGTTTGAACAGATCTCACTGTTCTCTGTGTAACTGTATCATCTCTCGTCACAGATGTGAAGAAAATGTCTTCAGTTTTACATTACTGCAACTCTACCCCGTTGGCACTTTAAAACCTCCAAACATTGAGGTGATTTGTGAAAACATAACCAGAGTGCGAGTCCCTGCTTGTAGCCCGATGACTATGTTCAGTCTGCCATCTGCTTTGACATTTCATATGAACCCACTGCCTTAGGTGTGTGTTGGGAAAATGTCATGAACAAAAAAAGGAGATTTTACCAAAAGCTTATAATGTTTACAGGTGACTCAAACACAGATTGATTTTTGCTTTTATTTTTAAATGGATACAAGAGCTAAACCTAGACAGGAAGTCCTGAGAAAGGGGAGGACTTGTAGCAAAGCGTAAAGGGTTTGATTTGAACCCAGACTTCCAACCAGATAGAAGAACTCAAGATAGACATAAACTCTAAGAGAGGCAAAGGGTCATGTTTTGGTGTTCAAACATGGATCAAAATCCATTTACAAACTGGGAGAGATGCTACAAAATGAAGCATTGGGGACACAGGTTGGATTTGAAGCCAGATTCAAGCCCTTATAGAAGACCTAAAGATAGACTGGAAACTGGGAGAGACGGTAGGACATGTTGCATAGACCACAGGATAGATTTCGGTCCATGGTATGGCGTAAACCTTGGAGCTTCTAACGCCTGCTCTACCAGGATGCCAAATATTCCTTGATATTTTGCTGACAGTACAGTGACATCCTCTGCTATTACAAATAGAGGTGAAGACATCAAAGAGCAGGTGGAGTGTTAGTAACATAGGGGCTGAGCGGAATGAAGGGATCATATCACTTGAGATAAAAGGCAAGGCGTCACACTCACAACAAAACAGAGGCCCCAATATCTCTCACCTGTAACAACCAGGACCTTCAAAAGGTTTTGTGTTATCTACAAAGTGTCTGGAGTGAAGAAGAATGTGTGTGTGTGTGTGTGTGTGTGTGTGTGTGTGTGTGTGTGTGTGTGTGTGTGTGTGTGTGTGTGTGTGTGTGTGTGTGTGTGTGTGTGTGTGTGTGTGTGTGTGTGTGTGATCGGGCCTGTGTTTTGCAAATGTGTGCAGATAAAACGAAAGAGAAGAAGCAAAAGAGACTTAGCTTGCTGCGCGTGTTTGCTCCAAATCATCTGCAAAGGCTCTCGTTTGCTGTTTGTGCATATGTTGATATCTTTTGCTCTCTTTTGCCTCATCTCTGAAGGATTTTCCCCTTTCCCACCCTCTGTTTAAGGTGGCTCTTCAGCTCAGAAAATCCTTTGAGGCCAGACAAAAGCAACCATCACACAGGCAGGATAAGCTAAGAGCGGTTAGTAACCAGATCTGATCCCGCGGCATTGTCAGAAATGTTCAACCCTACGCAACCTTTTCCCTGATGCTGCTGTTCTCACCTCTGTCTTCTCTGATAATGTCTTATGACTATCGGAGCACTTTGATGTTCACAATAACAACATGTTCAGATCATTCAGAATTCTAAACCAGGCTTGCCATAGGTTCATATATCTTGATTTTAAGTGGACCAAGCTGATGCCTTCACCTTTCCTCGATCATTAATCACTCAGAAAATGTCGTCAAAGATAGCAATCTTGTAATGTATTAAAGCTGAAACCCAGTCTGGCAGCATTGTGAATTAATAATAATGTTCACATGAAGGTCTATCCAATGGAGGGAGGGGTTAGTGAGTGTTTAGAATCAAGGTCTCCTTGCTGCTATCACTTTGTGAAAGTGTATGAAGTATGTGATTAAGATGCTACCTTGGGAATATTTAGTGTGGATCATTTTGCTAATGTAAAACTGGAGTCACATCAAAAACGTCTTACACTAATGTATTTTTAGAGTTTCAAGTGTAATTTTTTTTTATGTGTTTGGAAGAATTCCGCTTTGATGCCGCTCTTGCCCTAGAAAAGTTCAAACAAGGTCACAGTGTAAGGTTTTTTTTTTATAATGTTGTCTTTAAGCCATCTGGTGCCTTTTTTTTAGAAATGCTTCTCATTACAATATGTTGTTCCTATGGATGGCATTTATTTTTAGTAAGAAAAAAGGTAAAGTAGTAACATTTAGATAGAATCGGAGGATGAAACCCTCTTTATTAGTCACATACATGCACACAGCAGAGCACACACAGTGAAATTGTCCACCTTCCATATTTTTTCAAGTCTGTTCGGGGACTTGAACCGGTGACCCTACGATTCCCAGTCCAAGCCCCTACTTACTGAGCCACTGCTGGACATTTAGTTGAAACACAGAGTTTTTGAAACAGTCTTAATTTAATACTGATACTTTGGTATGACACACATAAGACCACTAGTGAGAAGTTTGGTTATTTCCATATAGTTATTCTTAATGCCTGTCCAATTTACAGCACACAGAACGGGAGAGCCTATGTTTTGCTGTGAGTAGTACGTTAGGCCATTAAAAAAAAGCAAGAGGAGATATTTTTTTCCTTTAGATATTTTTCTTTTAATGTTACATGTCTCAGCTTGGGCTGTTACTGGGAAATGTTCAACAAAGAAACAAATTAAAATAATTGCTTAGAGAACAAAAGAATACTTAAAGGACCAGGGGCAAAAAACAAGACTCAACCTTGGTCAATCATTCAGAAGTCCGAAAATAATTGCTGGATTTCGAAATGATTCAAGACCGCTCCTGAATTGGCCCTCTTTCTAGGTTATATGCCTATTTTTATTTGATTTGTGAAATACATTGCGAGGCAAGGTTTTACAAAAACATTGAATTTGCATTGGTGGCTAAAAAAAGCTTATTCTGTATCGCCATCTTTGTATTTCTTACAGCTCCGGAAAATATTGAGACCACACAAGTTTCTTAAAAAATATGGCAGCCATTTCAGTTTCTATTGAATTCAAACACAGTGAAATGTTGTCAGTAGTTTATAGAATACAATAAAAATAAAATACATTTAACTCAAATATATATACAGTATATATATCTATAAATAGTCAATTTACAGCACACAGAACGGGAGAGCCTATGTTTTGCTGTGAGTAGTACGTTAGGCCATTAAAAAAAAGCAAGAGGAGATATTTTTTTCCTTTAGATATTTTTCTTTTAATGATACATGTCTCAGTTTGGGCTGTTACTGGGAAATGTTCAACAAAGAAAAATAGTAAAACCAGAGAAATTGAGTGGTCTCTTAATTTCTTCCGGAGCTATATTTCAGTTTTCCATTATCCCAAATGGTACCCAACCTTATGCATCTGGAAAATGTTAAAAAGATAAAAAAGGATTAAAATAAGTTATGTATTTATTTTACTTTGTTTAAAACTAACCCAAAGAGCTTTCTGAGACCAGGCAGTCGTGCTCATACACTACCAATCAAGATGAAATCAAAGTGTATTTTTTTTTTTTTAAGACAGCAAATGACCAGCAAGGGTTTATTATTATTTATTTGGTATTAAAATAATAGCATAACACTATATCAACTAACACTCCCCTATGAGTCTCCAACCAATGCAAGCGTCTTTGTGAGGCTGTAATTAAGCACAGTGGGGCTTTGAACTTTCATTAACACAACATTACTGCACATTAGCATGCTAACACATTCAAAAACACAGTATTAAAAGGCTGGTGTACATCAGTTATAATGTTTACGATGTTTTCACTTGATTCTTTTCTGCTTTCCATTTTTTTTAACCAAGGAGACAGACAGAATTCTGAAGAAATGTGAATTGCCCGAAGGATGTTACAGGATATGACTTTGCACAACTTAGGTCTATCAGCAGGGACGCACCGCACAGTCGAGCTGTTGCCCTTCAACTTTGTGTCTTTCACATTTTCCACAAACTCAAGTGCGTGTCTAGTACTGCAGCGATGGTGGAATCACACCCCGCCTCGCTCCATGGCAGTGAACGGGGTGATTCCCCTTCATAACTTTGTTCATCCGCAGTTACAGGAGACACAGGGTGTGTCTGCTAAACGGTGGGTGACCGCCTGTAATGATGCTGCTTTCGGTATCGCTCTGCGTGAAGCGAGCCCCCCAGCTGCTAAGGCCTGTCTCAGCATTTCTACTCCATCTGTGCGAGGCGGGGCGACCTGCCAGGTAAGACGAGTAATGAATAACGTCATGAGTGAAGCATTAAGAGAGGGAAACTGTTCATATCCAGAGTTAGAGGATGGCTGGCGGGAAGGATTCGTTTTTTAGCAATATCGTAAAAGAATCCTTCCTGTTTATTCTCTCGATGGCTTCATAAAAAGCTGGCCAAAACTAATTATACCAGGCAGCAAAACGTGTTCTGAGTTTAGATAAATGCTTACTTATTATTTACTTAAAGAAACACATTTTTAAAAGTCACATTCTCACTCAATGGTGGACCAATGGAGGGTTGCCCCACATGGCACGGGCTGGATTTCTGCATATTCATACAATAATACATCAGGCTCAAAGTGGTGTGTCTGTCTTAATGACAGTGTTGCTTTGTCCTCTGATTGGTCCTCATCTAATTAAGCCCCCTAAAAAGGGTATCATTGAGTCCAATATCATCATTTATATCCAACTTTGAGAGCATTTCTTTTAAAAAATAGCCAAAAACGGCACTGAAAGATTTCTTGATGGCAATGACGTTTCCATTTGTCCCCCAGTTGACTTTGGCAAGAGTTTCCATATGCCTATAGTTCATTGATGTTCAGTTGAAGCCCCTCATAGACGGTGATAGACAGATGGTTGTTACTATCACCTGCCAAGTATTTTTTGAAAATGCCTGCCCTTTACCAAACAGTTTCCAATGACGGTTTCTCAGATGGCTCAGTGTAACAAACCATCTGGCATGCCAATGGTCTCACTGAACAAGAACTTGGCTTTGGGAAAGTTTGATTCTATTTAATTGGCAAAGGCTGGATTGTTTTAGCCCACAAACATGTATGCATTCTTTAAATAGAACAGCTGGCACTTTCTTTTTCTTGTGTATATCATGATCCGCAATGCAATTTCAATAAGTAGGGCCCGGTTAAACACATGCATGTTCAGAATGGGTAGAATTCTTGGCCTCTACTGTTGCTGCTTTGTCTTTCTTGAGAACCACTCATCCAAACAACTTCACACTCAACACTGCACTCCCTTTGGTCCTGAACAGAACACCTGCCATGACATAGTTGAGTCACACACCCAAGTCGAGGCTACTCAGTCAGATACAGCAGAAAGAGTACACTTTGGTTTACACCAGAGTCAGATTTATAAAGCAAGGTTGGTAACTAGCAGTGGCACCCAAATAAAAAATGGCTATAGTCAGTTTTGTATGTACTGGAGAGAGAAACCATGGTACACACACACTGCTGTACTACAAGCAGGCTGACAGCTTTCAAAAACTGTGGATATTTCCTCTTCTCCTCGAGAGCCCTTGAAGCTACACAGCATGCTCAGTTTCAAATGTTTTGAGACTTTCCTCGAGCAAAAAGGATGCCTCGGTGCGCTAACCCCCTCCAGCGAAATGTGAAAAATGTGCATTTCAATAATTTAGCTAATGAAGACATTACAAAACAAAATGTATGAAAAAACTAACGTACTAACTGTCTTTTTCAATAAATGCTGTGTGTTTTGTCCATTCTATTTATCTGATCATGTATTCCCATTAAAACAAACTTTCAGCATTGTTCTAGCATTTCCTATGACTTATAATTGCAAGGTAAGCAGTTTGAGAAAGTCCCACAAAAAAATTGTAGCAGTGTTTCCAAAGTAGCGTTAGAGAACATTTGCATAATTGTGTTTACGAGGTAAAAAATGTACAATAATTGCCGCTTTCGCAGTAGCATGCACTCACAGGTCCGTGTTATTTTCTCCTGTCTCTGTGTGTGTGGCAGATCAGAGGTTTTTAAGTTGTTTATCCAAGAACAAAAGTGCAAAATGCTTAAACTCTGGACACGGTGACTCTGTGAAGCGCTCTGCGATGCGTGATAATAATCGCAGGAAATCAGCAAGAAAAAGTGGGTGGAAAGATAAAAACAGGGGCTTGACAAGCAAAGCAAAAGGCCCTAAAAAACATCCAAAATAGGCGGCTTGTGGAATACCTAATGCAGCCCTGCAATAAACCAAATTATAGATCAGCTTGGCTTCATTTCCCATTTTCCTGAACCGCAAATGATGATTTCCTGTTTATCTAGATGGGAAGAAAGGGGGAGATTTAAGGCGTAATTTGACTCCATATTTCATCTCTCTTTAACCACAGTTTTTGCTTTTCCTGACATCTGTGTGGTGACACACACATGGCCAGTCATATGACTCATTAGTGTGTCACGCTGGGTTAGGGATTATGCTGTGCGCGTACTGAGTGTGCGAGCCAGCGTCTGTCAGTGTGTGATGTATGGGTGGATGTTTGTCTGCATTTTTAACACAGTGACATTCAAGGTTTTATTGCAAGAACGTGCAGACAGGAAAAACCTGCAGGGCACTTTCTCATAGTTCCCCTTGATGAACTTTGCTGTTAGTAACATAGACGACAGTGATGGGAACAAGGGAGGAAAGTCGTCAAGAGTCAAATTGAAAGGAAATACACTGAAGATCAGATAGAAACGAGCACTGTATTTAAGTACATCCAGAAGAAAAAATAATCTGAGCGGACGTGAACCTGTTGAATAAGGTCAAGGCAGAAATAACAAAACACACCATTTCAGCACAGATCCTTGTCAACAATGGGGGGGTTCAGTGACAAGATGATAAGCACAGACGTTATTCATTGCAAAGAGTGGCTATGCAGTGATAGTAGCCACCCACGCTGATACTTGAAACTTTATATTAAATATCTTCAGTTAAAGGAGAACCTTGGAAATTGCTGCCTCAAGCTTGTCTCGCTCAAAAAAACAAAACAAAAAAAAGAACTCTCACCCATTTTCCGACCTTACAGGATGTGGTGTTGTGCGGAAACATGTTTAAAAGGCATAAATCTTTCTTGGACCTCATTAATTAGCACTGTGCGCAACAGAAGTTAATATTCTGTAAATTGCAACCTTGGAGTTGCACGTAAAGATAATCTGCCAAGGCAAAGTCAGAGTTAATTACAGTGCTGAGGACCTCACAGTGGCACTTTTGTATTTTGGTGACAGAGGTTTACATAATCAGGCAGAAATGCATAAGGTGAGCTTCCCTCAGGCTGAGTCTTTGACAGCTTCAACTCTCACTGCTATCAAAATACATCGGCTTTTCCTGAGTGTGGGCCGACGGCTAAACACAAGGCACGGTCGCCCAGACTCCCGCGTGAAACATTATACAATAGCCAATACATTTTGAACCTAAGCTTTGGTCTTAAGGCCTTAACGCATAAATGTAAAATGATCTCACTTGTCAGGAAACACCCTTTTAGCACTGGCGGGGTGGAGTGGGTGGGTGGGAAGGGGTTGTTGAAGTCAATCAAATGGACTTGCAAAGGATTAGGCCTTTCCAAGGAGGACTACTTAGTGTTCATTAATAAGTGGGTCAGGCAGTCTAAAGCTGTATGTGCTACATTGATGCCCAATCAAAGAGAGGTTACAGATGTGTTAAATTACAATTTTATTTGGATGTTAATAACATTAAAATAAATATATTGGTAAATGTATTTTCAGGACTGAATTGTCAATGTTTGCTTGGTTTGGTTTTTAGCTATTAGTTTTACTTGATGTTTTTTGACTGTTTACCAATTCCCAATTATATATTCTTCCTCAATATTTTTAAGGTAATTATTGTAAACATTTTTAGATAATTCTTCCATTCTTATCTCAACCATTTAATTATTATGTTTAACTTTTAACCATTAATCCAATATTTCTGGCCATTTGTTTCACTATTTTATTAATCCTTTTTGTTCATATTTCAACAGTTTATACTTCACTATTGTCTAACTATATTGCCATTCTTTTAATTAGTTTTAACTATTTATTCATAACTTTTTTTTTACTGATCATTTTGGCCATAATCTGTTTGCGTGTTGTTTCAGTGGTCATTTATAAATGTTATTGAATTAATATATTTTCTAACAGATAATCTCCTTTTAGCTTCTTTAAAATAAGGTATGTATGTTTTAATACAATTCTTATCGCAATTTTATTTCAAATTATTCTTTTTAAGTACCTTTTGGCAGCTGCAGAAGTACCCAACTTGCCGCTGGTTGTTAGACCCTCACTAATCTATCCACCATCTGAGTAAACTTAATCTGTCTCTCACCCTCTGGGAAGATCAGCGAACATCAAGTCACTTCGTGCCACATGTTCCATGAACTTGACACCATTGATTGGTTTATTAGACACAGCCGTCTCTTAACACTCTAATATGGGAGTGGTGCGGTGTTACGCTGCCACAGGGCACCACTGTGTGAACAGCAACAATAAATCAGCTGCTCGCTCTTTATCTCCACACTGCCACTGCAGTTAACAGGGTTTGAGTGACAAATTCCAACTGACATAATTACATCAATTTTGATTGCAAATGATGCGAATCCTATTACAATACAGTGGTAATAAAGTAAAATGCAGGTACTCTGACAGTCATTTAATGCATTGATTTGTATATTTTATGGATGCAAATATCAATAGATTTGTTTCAGAATGTAAGCATTGTGGCAAATATGTTTGCCTTGGATATTTTCCATTTTAATATATTTCCCTAAAGAAAATCAACATAAACCTCCCGAGCCGGGATGATAGTGCTAATGTTTCAGCAGCTAGTCACAATAAATTTCATTCGGAGAGTGACCTTGCCCCGTTCCAGCCCAGCAGCTGCTCGGTCTGTCAGGCTTTTCTCCCTGTGCCACCACAGCAGCTGAGGAGCCATTTTGGGGCCTGATGCATTCAACAGCTGGTGGTGCCAAGCCCAGGGTGGGCGTAGGAGGAGAGAAGAAGGAGGGGGCGAGAGGTCGTCTGTCTATCGAGCCGTGGAAACATGGGACGCAGAGCATATCGGACGACAGGCACCCAGCCAAATGGCCCAACAATGTTAGCAGGAGGAACGGGAACAGCCCTTTACCAGCATTGCTCTTCACAGTACTGACCTAAAATCACATTTAAACTGCCTCTATAAGCGTCCCATCACTCAAACTACGATGTAATGCATGCCATGAGAACACGGCCTGCAAATTGCCCATATGCTACATGTTTTAGGAGGACCTGGCGATGGTTCGCGGCCCCGTTCCCACAGTGGGACAGGTATGCATGTGTGCGTGCAGAGACGGCGAGACAATGCGCTGCTTGTGGTTTTTTGAGCTTCACTTTACAGCAGAGGAAAAAAAAAAAAGTGTATGGTATCCCATTTTTCTTACGATCCTAGCTTGTGTTTACATAAAATCTAATTTAGTGGTGTCAGGTGATGGAAAACTCTCTGCCAGTTTCAATGTTTACAGACACTGGGGGATATGTGAGAGGGAATCATTCAGCCAATGACCTTTTGTCTTGAAATATCTCAAACCTCAAGGTGCATTTCATTTCAGCTCGCTCACTCTGTAATGACGATACTCATCCGCAGCCAGATGTTCAATGTTCTTCCCCCCCTGTCTTCTCTGTCACTGTTTAGAATGTTGCGGTGCACAGAACATCACTTTGGTTAAAATGAAGTAGAGAGTACACCACATGAAGGTGGAGTTTCCTGTTAAGCTGTTTTTCTTCAATGTAAATCATCCCACATCTCTGAGCTGACACCAGGGGAAAGAATTTTCACTTTGCCTTTATGTTTCGCTCAATCACACAACCTGCTGAGTGTGTTCTGAGATTCCCTCTCTCCCTACACATTATGTGTACTCTTTGCGCCGTCTGTGTTGGGAGATTCTGCGGAGATGACAAGACAGCTGAACAAACGAAGAACTATAGATAAACATTTGGACAGGACACACCAGGTGGATGGCGAGTTTTATCCAGACGGCACCGTGAAGAATCAGACTGCGAGGCATTGATACAGTTTGATGCGTGGAGAACTTTGATTCTCATGTTTTCGCAGTAAATCTGTTGTTTGTCTCGTTTCTATCCCTCTTTTATCACTTGCTTAACTTTTAAGTATCAAACTAGTTTTTCAAGCCTTATGTTCTTTGTTATATCCCTCCATAATGGATGGAGCTGAATACGGAGGAATTTCTTGTGAATACAATATCTCATTGCATCAAGGTTATATCCACACATTTTCTAAGAGGGGCCATAAAATCCTAATGGGTTGAACTGATGAAGTATTGGCATTTTGGTCATATAGTTGTGTAAACTGCAACTTAACTAAAATATGTTCTTGTGGTCGTATGCCTCTACCAACAAGTCATTTCTGTCGATCTTTACTCTGTATATTATATAGTCATGTACCATAAAGTGCTGCTATTGTGTTCTTAATTATGATTATTAATCAGTATGTATATTTCTTAGCAGATGCTTTATCAGTGACAGATGGTTCCAATTAGCGTATTACACACCACACAACAATCATGACAAATTGACAAATTATATATACACTGTATATATAATTTGTCAATTTAATCAAGCTTTTACTCATTTATTTTTAAGGTAAGTCTTAACTGCCTTGATTTTATTGTATTACTTATTTTTGTTTATATTCATAAAAAGCAAAGGACTGCCTTGAAAATGCAGAAAATCATTATTGAAAAATAAATACAATCATGACACTGCACATTGAGGTAGACAGCACTGTTCATACTTGTTCACAATATTAAGTATCAAAAGATGAACGTGCTATCCACCAATCTACAAATATGAAACGTTGAAAAAGCCCTGCAAAATAACCAAACCATGTCTCATGGTCGATGTATAAAACATATTAATTGTACTTAATCCCCTGCACAATGAGTAATATTTGCCCATGTATCATTGTACAAAGAGAAGGTTTTATTATAGCCCCTTTCAAATGTAACTTGAGTTAAAAAGATAAGAAGATCTTAAATTAGATAACAGAAAAAATAATGAGTGGTTAGTGTCATAGTATGCTCACCATCTCTTAATCAGAAACAGTGGCTTATTTCATATACTGGACCTATTTGTGTGCACAGTATGTGTGTGTATGAACCTTCACATTCCCCCTCAGAGCATTTATTTAATCATAATGGCTTAAAAAGT